>NW_026783542.1:317000-634000 GCF_949774975.1 Lagenorhynchus albirostris
CCCTAACCCTTCCCCGAAGCCTGACCCTCACCCGTCCCCTAATCCTAACCCGTAGGCTCACACTAACCCGCGCCCTCACACGCACGCTCCCCCTAAAGCGTTGTCGGACCCTCACCTGGACCCTAAACTGTCCCCGTCCCCTAACCCTAACCCTAGCCCGAACCCTAACCCTAACACTTCCCCGAAGCCTGACCCTCACCCGTCCCCTAATCCTAACCCGTAGGCTCACACTAACCCGCGCCCGCACACGCACGCTCCCCCTAAAGCGTTGTCGGACCCTCACCTGGACCCTAAACCGTCCCCGTCCCCTAACCCTAACCCTAGCCCGAACCCTAACCCTAACCCTTCCCCGAAGCCTGACCCTCACCCGTCCCCTAATCCTAACCCGTAGGCTCACACTAACCCACGCCCTCACACGCACGCTCCCCCTAAAGCGTTGTCGGACCCTCACCTGGACCCTAAACCGTCCCCGTCCCCTAACCCTAACCGTAGCCCGAACCCTAACCCTAACCCTTCCCCGAAGCCTGATCCTCACCCGTCTCCTAATCGTAGCCCATAGGCTCTCACTAACCCGCGCCCTCACACGCACGCTCCCCCTAAAGTGTTGTCGGACCCTCACCTGGACCCTAAACTGTCCCCGTCCCCTAACCCTAACCCTAGCCCGAACCCTAACCCTAACGCTTCCCCGAACCCTGACCCTCACCCGTCCCCTAATCCTAACCCGTACGCTAACACTAACCCGCGCCCTCACACGCACGCTCCCCCTAAAGCGTTGTCGGACCCTCACCTGGACCCTAAACCGTCCCCGTCCCCTAACCCTAACCCTAGCCCGAACCCTAATCCTAACCCTTCCCCGAAGCCTGACCCTCACCCGTCCCCTAATCCTAATCCGTAGGCTCACACTAACCCACGCCCTCACACGCACGCTCCCCCTAAAGCGTTGTCGGACCCTCACCTGGACCCTAAACCGTTCCCGTCCCCTAACCCTAACCCTAGCCCGAACCCTAACCCTAACACTTCCCCGAAGCCTGACCCTCACACGTCCCCTAATCCTAACACGTACGCTAACACTAACCCGTGCCCTCACACGCACGCTCCCCCTAAAGCGTTGTCGGACCCTCACCTGGACCCTAAACCGTCCCCGTCCCCTAACCCTAACCCTAGCCCGAACCCTAATCCTAACCCTTCCCCGAAGCCTGACCCTCACCCGTCCCCTAATCCTAACCCGTACGCTAACACTTACCCGCGCCCTCACACGCACGCTCCCCCTGAAGCGTTGTCGGACCCTCACCTGGACCCTAAACCGTCCCCGTACCCTAACCCTAACCCTAGCCCGAACCCTAACCCTAACCCTTCCCCGAACCCTGACCCTCACCCGTCCCCTAATCCTAACCCGTACGCTAACACTAACCCGCGCCCTCACACGCACGCTCCCCCTAAAGCGTTGTCGGACCCTCACCTGGACCCTAAACCGTCCCCGTCAACTAACCCTAACCCTAGCCCGAACCCTAACCCTAACACTTCCCCGAAGCCTGACCCTCACCCATCCCCTAATCCTAACCCGTACGCTAACACTAACCCGCGCCCTCACACGCACGCTCCCCCTGAAGCGTTGTCGGACCCTCACCTGGACCCTAAACCGTCCCCGTCCCCTAACCCTAACCCTAGCCCGAACCCTAACCCTAACCCTTCCCCGAACCCTGACCCTCACCTGTCCCATAATCCTAACCCGTACGCTAACACTAACCCGCGCCCTCACACGCACGCTCCCCCTAAAGCGTTGTCGGACCCTCACCTGGACCCTAAACCGTCCCCGTCCCCTAACCCTAATCATAGCCCGAACCCTAACCCTAACCTTTCCCTGAAGCCTGACCCTCACCCGTCCCCTAATCCTAACCCGTACGCTCACACTAACCCGCGCCCTCACACGCACGCTCCCCCTAAAGCGTTGTCGGACCCTCGCCTGGACCCTAAACCGTCCCCGTCCCCTAACCCTAACCCTAGCCCGAACCTTAACGCTAACACTTCCCAGAAGCCTGACCCTCACCCGTCCCCTAATCCTAACCCGTAGGCTCACACTAACCCGCGCCCTCACACGCACGCTCCCCCTAAAGCGTTGTCGGACCCTCACCTGGACCCTAAACCGTCCCCGTCCCCTAACCCTAACCCTAGCCCGAACCCTAACCCTAACCCTTCCCCGAAGCCTTACCCTCACCCGTCCCCTAATCCTAACCCGTAGGCTCACACTAACCCGCGCCCTCACACGCACGCTCCCCCTAAAGCGTTGTCGAACCCTCACTTGGACCCTAAACCGTCCCCGTCCCCTAACCCTACCCCTAGCCCGAACCCTAACCTTAACCCTTCCCAAAGCCTGACCCTAACCCGTCCCCTAATCGTAACACGTAGGTTCACACTAACCCGCGTCCTCACACGCACGCTCCCCGTAAAGCGTTGTCGGACCCTCACCTGGACCCTAAACCGTCCCCGTACCCTAACCCTAACCCTAGCCCGAACCCTAACCCTAACCCTTCCCCGAAGCCTGACCCTCACCCGTCCCCTAATCCTAACCCGTACGCTAACACTAACCCGCGCCCTCACACGCACGCTCCCCCTAAAGCGTTGTCGGACCCTCACCTGGACCCTAAACCGTCCCCGTCCCCTAACCCTAACCCTAGCCCGAACCCTAGTCCTAACCCTTCCCCGAAGCCTGACCCTCACCCGTCCCCTAATCCTAATCCGTAGGCTCACACTAACCCGTGCCCTCACGCACTCTCCCCCTAAAGCGTCGTCGGACCCTCACTTGGACCCTAAACCGTCCCCGTCCCCTAACCCTAACCCTAGCCCGAACCCTAACCCTAACACTTCCCCGAAGCCTGACCCTCACCCGTCCCCTAATCCTAACCCGTACGCTAACACTAACCCGCGCCCTCACACGCACGCTCCCCCTAAAGCGTTGTCGGACCCTCACCTGGACCCTAAACCGTCCCCGTCCCCTAACCCTAACCCTAGCCCGAACCCTAACCCTAACCCTTCCCCGAAGCCTGACCCTCACCCGTCCCCTAATTCTAACCCGTACGCTAACACTAACCCGCGCCGTCAAACGCACGCTCCCCCTAAAGCGTTGTCGGACCCTCACCTGGACCCTAAACCGTCCCCGTCCCCTAACCCTAACCCTAGCCCTAACCCTAACCCTAACCCTTCCCCGAAGCCTGACCCTCACCCGTCCCCTAATCCTAACCCGTACGCTAACACTAACCCGCGCCCTCACACGCACGCTCCCCCTAAAGCGTTGTCGGACCCTCACCTGGACCCTAAACCGTCCCCGTCCCCTAACCCTAACCCTAGCCCGAACCCTAACCCTAACCCTTCCCCGAAGCCGGACCCTCACCCGTCCCCTAATCCTAACCCGTACGCTAACACTAACCCGCGCCCTCACACGCCCGCTCCCCCTAAAGCGTTGTCGGACCCTCACCTGGACCCTAAACCGTCCCCGTCCCCTAACCGTAACCCTAGCCCGAACCCTAATCCTAACCCTTCCCCGAAGCCTGACACTCACCCGTCCCCTAATCCTAATCCGTAGGCTCACACTAACCCGCGCCCTCACACGCAGCTCCCCCTAAAGCGTTGTCGGACCCTCACCTGAACCCTAAACCGTCCCCGTACCCTAACCCTAACCCTAGCCCGAACCCTAACCCTAACCCTTCCCCGAAGCCTGACCCTCACCCGTCCCCTAATCCTAACCCGTAGGCTCACACTAAGCCGCGCTCTCACACGCACGCTCCCCCTAAAGCGTTGTCGGACCCTCACCTGGACCCTAAACCGTCCCCGTCCCCTAACCCTAACCCTAGCCCGAACCCTAACTCTAAGCCTTCCCTGAAGCCTGACCCTCACCCGTCTCCTAATCCTAATCCGTGCGCTCACACTAACCCGCACCCTCACACGCACGCTCCCCCTAAAGCGTTGTCAGACCCTCACCTGGACCCTAAACCGTCCCCGTCCCCTAACCCTAACCCTAGCCCCAACCCTAACCCTAACACTTCCCCGAAGCCTGACCCTCACCCATCCCCTAATCCTAACCCGTACGCTAACACTAACCCGCGCCCTCACACGCACGCTCCCCCTAAAGCGTTGTCGGACCCTCACCTGGACCCTAAACCGTCCCCATCCCCTAACCCTAACCCTAGGCCGAACCCTAACCCTAACCCTTCAACGAAGCCTGACCCTCACCCGTCCCCTAATCCTAACCCGTAGGCTCACACTAACCCGCGCCCTCACACGCACGCTCCCCCTAAAGCGTTGTCGGACCCTCACCTGGACCCTAAACCGTCCCCGTCCCCTAACCCTAACCCTAGCCCGAAACCTAACCATAACACTTCCCCAAAGCCTGACCCTCACCCGTCCCCTAATCCTAACCCGTAGGCTAACACTAACCCGCGCCCACACACGCACGTTCCCCCTAAAGCGTTGTCAGACCGTCACCTGGATCCTAAACCGTCCCCGTCCCCTAACCCTAACCCTAGCCAGAACCTTAACCCTAACACTTCCCCGAAGCCTGACCCTCACCCGTCCCCTAATCCTAACCCGTAGGCTCACACTAACCCGCGCCCTCACACGCACGCTCCCCCTAAAGCATTGTCGGACCCTCACCTGGACCCTAAACCGTCCCCGTCCCCTAACACTAACCCTAGCCCGAACCCTAACCCTAACCCTTCCCCGAAGCCTGACCCTAACCCGTCCCCTAATCCTAACCCGTACGCTAACACTAACCCGCGCCCTCACACGCACGCTCCCCCTAAAGCGTTGTCGGACCCTCACCTGAACCCTAAACCGTCCCCGTACCCTAACCCTAACCCTAGCCCGAACCCTAACCCTAACCCTTCCCCGAAGCCTGACCCTCACCCGTCCCCTAATCCTAACCCGTACGCTA
This sequence comes from Lagenorhynchus albirostris, assembly GCF_949774975.1. Taxonomy (NCBI): domain Eukaryota; kingdom Metazoa; phylum Chordata; class Mammalia; order Artiodactyla; family Delphinidae; genus Lagenorhynchus; species Lagenorhynchus albirostris. The sequence goes on from NW_026783542.1 coordinate 321,928, forward strand.
ACACTAACCCACGCCCTCACACGCACGCTCCCCCTAAAGCGTTGTCAGACCCTCACCTGGACCCTAAACCGTCCCCGTCCCCTAACCTTAACCCTAGCCCGAACCCTAACCCTAACCCTTCCCCGAAGCCTGACCCTCACCCGTCCCCTAATCCTAATCCGTACGCTAACACTAACCTGCGCCCTCACACGCACGCTCCCCCTAAAGCGTTGTCGGACACTAACCTGGACCCTAAACCGTCCCCGTCCCCTAACCCTAACCCTAGCCCGAACCCTAACTCTAAACCTTCCCCGAAGCCTGACTGTCACCCGTCCCCTAATCCTAACCCGAACGCTAACACTAACCCGCGCCCTCACACGCACGCTCCCCCTAAAGCGTTGTCGGACCCTCACCTGAACCCTAAACCGTCCCCGTCCCCTAACCCTAACCCTAGACCGAACCCTAACCCTAACCCTTCCCCGAAGCCTGAACCTCACCCGTTCCCTAATCCTAATCCGTACGCTAACACTAACCCGCGCCCTCACACGCACGCTCCCCCTAAAGCGTTGTCGGACCCTCACCTGGACCCTAAACCTTCCCCGTCCCCTAACCCTAAACCTAGCCCGAACCCTAACCCTAACCCTTCCCCGAAGCCTGACCCTCACCCGTCCCCTAATCCTAATCCGTAGGCTCACACTAACCCGCGCCCTCACACGCACGCTCCCCCTAAAGCGTTGTCGGACCCTCACCTGGACCCTAAACCGTCCCCGTCCCCTAACCCTAACCCTAGCCCGAACCCTAACCCTAACCCTTCCCCGAAGCCTGACCCTCACCCGTCCCCTAATCATAACCCGTACGCTCACACTAACCCGCGCCCTCACATGCACACTCCCCCTAAAGCGTTGTCGGACCCTCACCTGGCCCCTAAACCGTCCCCGTCCCCTAACCCTAACCCTAGCCCGAACCCTAACCCTAACCCTTCCCCGAAGCCTGAACCTCACCCGTCCCCTAATCCTAACCCGTAGGCTCACACTAACCCGCGCCCTCACACGCACGCTCCCCCTAAAGCGTTGTCGGACCCTCACCTGGACCCTAAACCGTCCCCGTCCCCTAACCCTAACCCTAGCCCGAACCCTAACCCTAACCCTTCCCCGAAGCCTTACCCTCACCCGTCCCCTAATCCTAACCCGTAGGCTCACACTAACCCGCGCCCTCACACGCACGCTCCCCCTAAAGCGTTGTCGGACCCTCACTTGGACGCTAAACCGTCCCCGTCCCCTAACCCTACCCCTAGCCCGAACCCTAACCTTAACCCTTCCCAAAGCCTGACCCTAACCCGTCCCCTAATCGTAACCCGTAGGCTCACACTAACCCGCGTCCTCACACGCACGCTCCCCGTAAAGCGTTGTCGGACCCTCACCTGGACCCTAAACCGTCCCCGTACCCTAACCCTAACCCTAGCCCGAACCCTAACCCTAACCCTTCCCCGAAGCCTGACCCTCACCCGTCCCCTAATCCTAACCCGTACGCTAACACTAACGCGCGCCCTCACACGCACGCTCCCCCTAAAGCGTTGTCGGACCCTCACCTGGACCCTAAACCGTCCCCGTCCCCTAACCCTAACCCTAGCCCGAACCCTAGTCCTAACCCTTCCCCGAAGCCTGACCCTCACCCGTCCCCTAATCCTAATCCGTAGGCTCACACTAACCCGTGCCCTCACGCACTCTCCCCCTAAAGCGTTGTCGGACCCTCACTTGGACCCTAAACCGTCCCCGTCCCCTAACCCTAACCCTAGCCCGAACCCTAACCCTAACACTTCCCCGAAGCCTGACCCTCACCCGTCCCCTAATCCTAACCCGTACGCTAACACTAACCCGCGCCCTCACACGCACGCTCCCCCTAAAGCGTTGTCGGACCCTCACCTGGACCCTAAACCGTCCCCGTCCCCTAACCCTAACCCTACCCCGAACCCTAACCCTAACCCTTCCCCGAAGCCGGACCCTCACCCGTCCCCTAATCCTAACCCGTACGCTAACACTAACCCGCGCCCTCACACGCCCGCTCCCCCTAAAGCGTTGTCGGACCCTCACCTGGACCCTAAACCGTCCCCGTCCCCTAACCGTAACCCTAGCCCGAACCCTAATCCTAACCCTTCCCCGAAGCCTGACACTCACCCGTCCCCTAATCCTAATCCGTAGGCTCACACTAACCCGCGCCCTCACACGCAGCTCCCCCTAAAGCGTTGTCGGACCCTCACCTGAACCCTAAACCGTCCCCGTACCCTAACCCTAACCCTAGCCCGAACCCTAACCCTAACCCTTCCCCGAAGCCTGACCCTCACCCGTCCCCTAATCCTAACCCGTAGGCTCACACTAAGCCGCGCTCTCACACGCACGCTCCCCCTAAAGCGTTGTCGGACCCTCACCTGGACCCTAAACCGTCCCCGTCCCCTAACCCTAACCCTAGCCCGAACCCTAACTCTAAGCCTTCCCTGAAGCCTGACCCTCACCCGTCTCCTAATCCTAATCCGTGCGCTCACACTAACCCGCACCCTCACACGCACGCTCCCCCTAAAGCGTTGTCAGACCCTCACCTGGACCCTAAACCGTCCCCGTCCCCTAACCCTAACCCTAGCCCCAACCCTAACCCTAACACTTCCCCGAAGCCTGACCCTCACCCATCCCCTAATCCTAACCCGTACGCTAACACTAACCCGCGCCCTCACACGCACGCTCCCCCTAAAGCGTTGTCGGACCCTCACCTGGACCCTAAACCGTCCCCGTCCCCTAACCCTAACCCTAGCCCGAAACCTAACCATAACACTTCCCCAAAGCCTGACCCTCACCCGTCCCCTAATCCTAACCCGTAGGCTAACACTAACCCGCGCCCACACACGCACGTTCCCCCTAAAGCGTTGTCAGACCGTCACCTGGATCCTAAACCGTCCCCGTCCCCTAACCCTAACCCTAGCCAGAACCTTAACCCTAACACTTCCCCGAAGCCTGACCCTCACCCGTCCCCTAATCCTAACCCGTAGGCTCACACTAACCCGCGCCCTCACACGCACGCTCCCCCTAAAGCATTGTCGGACCCTCACCTGGACCCTAAACCGTCCCCGTCCCCTAACACTAACCCTAGCCCGAACCCTAACCCTAACCCTTCCCCGAAGCCTGACCCTAACCCGTCCCCTAATCCTAACCCGTACGCTAACACTAACCCGCGCCCTCACACGCACGCTCCCCCTAAAGCGTTGTCGGACCCTCACCTGAACCCTAAACCGTCCCCGTACCCTAACCCTAACCCTAGCCCGAACCCTAACCCTAACCCTTCCCCGAAGCCTGACCCTCACCCGTCCCCTAATCCTAACCCGTACGCTAACACTAACCCACGCCCTCACACGCACGCTCCCCCTAAAGCGTTGTCAGACCCTCACCTGGACCCTAAACCGTCCCCGTCCCCTAACCTTAACCCTAGCCCGAACCCTAACCCTAACCCTTCCCCGAAGCCTGACCCTCACCCGTCCCCTTATCCTAATCCGTACGCTAACACTAACCTGCGCCCTCACACGCACGCTCCCCCTAAAGCGTTGTCGGACACTAACCTGGACCCTAAACCGTCCCCGTCCCCTAACCCTAACCCTAGCCCGAACCCTAACTCTAAACCTTCCCCGAAGCCTGACTGTCACCCGTCCCCTAATCCTAACCCGAACGCTAACACTAACCCGCGCCCTACACGCACGCTCCCCCTAAAGCGTTGTCGGACCCTCACCTGAACCCTAAACCGTCCCCGTCCCCTAACCCTAACCCTAGACCGAACCCTAACCCTAACCCTTCCCCGAAGCCTGAACCTCACCCGTTCCCTAATCCTAATCCGTACGCTAACACTAACCCGCGCCCTCACACGCACGCTCCCCCTAAAGCGTTGTCGGACCCTCACCTGGACCCTAAACCTTCCCCGTCCCCTAACCCTAAACCTAGCCCGAACCCTAACCCTAACCCTTCCCCGAAGCCTGACCCTCACCCGTCCCCTAATCCTAATCCGTAGGCTCACACTAACCCGCGCCCTCACACGCACGCTCCCCCTAAAGCGTTGTCGGACCCTCACCTGGACCCTAAACCGTCCCCGTCCCCTAACCCTAACCCTAGCCCGAACCCTAACCCTAACCCTTCCCCGAAGCCTGACCCTCACCCGTCCCCTAATCATAACCCGTACGCTCACACTAACCCGCGCCCTCACATGCACACTCCCCCTAAAGCGTTGTCGGACCCTCACCTGGCCCCTAAACCGTCCCCGTCCCCTAACCCTAACCCTAGCCCGAACCCTAACCCTAACCCTTCCCCGAAGCCTGAACCTCACCCGTCCCCTAATCCTAACCCGTAGGCTCACACTAACCCGCGCCCTCACACGCACGCTCCCCCTAAAGCGTTGTCGGACCCTCACCTGGACCCTAAACCGTCCCCGTCCCCTAACCCTAACCCTAGCCCGAACCCTAACCCTAACCCTTCCCCGAAGCCTTACCCTCACCCGTCCCCTAATCCTAACCCGTAGGCTCACACTAACCCGCGCCCTCACACGCACGCTCCCCCTAAAGCGTTGTCGGACCCTCACTTGGACGCTAAACCGTCCCCGTCCCCTAACCCTACCCCTAGCCCGAACCCTAACCTTAACCCTTCCCAAAGCCTGACCCTAACCCGTCCCCTAATCGTAACCCGTAGGCTCACACTAACCCGCGTCCTCACACGCACGCTCCCCGTAAAGCGTTGTCGGACCCTCACCTGGACCCTAAACCGTCCCCGTACCCTAACCCTAACCCTAGCCCGAACCCTAACCCTAACCCTTCCCCGAAGCCTGACCCTCACCCGTCCCCTAATCCTAACCCGTACGCTAACACTAACGCGCGCCCTCACACGCACGCTCCCCCTAAAGCGTTGTCGGACCCTCACCTGGACCCTAAACCGTCCCCGTCCCCTAACCCTAACCCTAGCCCGAACCCTAGTCCTAACCCTTCCCCGAAGCCTGACCCTCACCCGTCCCCTAATCCTAATCCGTAGGCTCACACTAACCCGTGCCCTCACGCACTCTCCCCCTAAAGCGTTGTCGGACCCTCACTTGGACCCTAAACCGTCCCCGTCCCCTAACCCTAACCCTAGCCCGAACCCTAACCCTAACACTTCCCCGAAGCCTGACCCTCACCCGTCCCCTAATCCTAACCCGTACGCTAACACTAACCCGCGCCCTCACACGCACGCTCCCCCTAAAGCGTTGTCGGACCCTCACCTGGACCCTAAACCGTCCCCGTCCCCTAACCCTAACCCTACCCCGAACCCTAACCCTAACCCTTCCCCGAAGCCTGACCCTCACCCGTCCCCTAATTCTAACCCGTACGCTAACACTAACCCGCGCCGTCAAACGCACGCTCCCCCTAAAGCGTTGTCGGACCCTCACCTGGACCCTAAACCGTCCCCGTCCCCTAACCCTAACCCTAGCCCTAACCCTAACCCTAACCCTTCCCCGAAGCCTGACCCTCACCCGTCCCCTAATCCTAACCCGTACGCTAACACTAACCCGCGCCCTCACACGCACGCTCCCCCTAAAGCGTTGTCGGACCCTCACCTGGACCCTAAACCGTCCCCGTCCCCTAACCCTAACCCTAGCCCGAACCCTAACCCTAACCCTTCCCCGAAGCCGGACCCTCACCCGTCCCCTAATCCTAACCCGTACGCTAACACTAACCCGCGCCCTCACACGCCCGCTCCCCCTAAAGCATTGTCGGACCCTCACCTGGACCCTAAACCGTCCCCGTCCCCTAACCGTAACCCTAGCCCGAACCCTAATCCTAACCCTTCCCCGAAGCCTGACACTCACCCGTCCCCTAATCCTAATCCGTAGGCTCACACTAACCCGCGCCCTCACACGCAGCTCCCCCTAAAGCGTTGTCGGACCCTCACCTAGACCCTAAACCGTCCCCGTACCCTAACCCTAACCCTAGCCCGAAGCCTAACCCTAACACTTCCCCGAAGCCTGACCCTCACCCGTCCCCTAATCCTAACCCGTAGGCTCACACTAAGCCGCGCCCTCACACGCACGCACCCCCTAAAGTGTTGTCGGACACTCACCTGGACCCTAAACCGTCCCCGTCCCCTAACCCTAACCCTAGCCCGAACCCTAACCCTAACCCTTCCCCGAAGCCTGACCCTCACCCGTCCCCTAATCCTAACCCGTAGGCTCACATTAACCCGCGCCCTCACACACACGCTCCCCCTAAAGCGTTGTCGGACCCTCACTTGGACCCTAAACCGTCCCCGTACCCTAACACTAACCCTAGCCCGAACCCTAACCTTAACCCTTCCCCAAAGCCTGACCCTCACCCGTTCCCTAATCGTAACCCGTAGGCTCACACTAACCCGCGCCCTCACACGCACGCTCCCCCTAAAGCGTTTTCGGACCCTCACCTGGACCCTAAACCGTTCCCGTCCCCTAACCCTAACCCTAGCCCGATCCCTAACCCTAACCCTTCCCCTAAGCCTGACCCTCACCCGTCCCCTAATCCTAAACCGTAGGCTCACACTAAGCCGCGCCCTCACACGCACTCTCCCCCTAAAGCGTTGTCGGACCCTCACCTGGACCCTAAACCGTCCCCGTCCCCTAACCCTAACCCTAGCCCGAACCCTAACCCTAACCCTTCCCCGAACCCTGACCCTCACCCGTCCCCTAATCCTAACCCGTACGCTAACACTAACCCGCGCCCTCACACGCACGCTCCCCCTAAAGCGTTGTCGGACCCTCACCTGGACCCTAAACCGTCCCCGTCCCCTAACCCTAACCCTAGCCCGAACACTAATCCTAAACCTTCCCCGAAGCCTGACCCTCTCCCGTCCCCTAATCCTAATCCGTAGGCTCACACTAACCCGCGCCCTCACACGCACGCTCCCCCTAAAGCGTTGTCGGACCCTCACATGGACCCTAAACCGGCCCCGTACCCTAACCCTAACCCTAGCCCGAACCCTAAACCTAACATTTCCCCGAAGCCTGACCCTCACCCGTCCCCTAATCCTAACCCGTACGCTAACACTAACCCGCGCCCTCACACGCACGCTCCCCCTAAAGCGTTGTCGGACCCTCACCTGGACCCTAAAGCGTCCCCGTCCCCTAACCCTAACCCTAGCCCGAACCTTAACCCAAATCCTTCCCCGAAGCCTGACCCTCACCCGTCCCCTACTCCTAACCCGTACGCTAACACTAACCCGCGCCCTCACAGGCACGCTCCCCCTAAAGCTTTGTCGGACCCTCACCTGGATCCTAAACCGTCCCGTCCCCTAACCCTAACCCTAGCCCGAACCCTAACCCTAACCCTTCCCCGAAGCCTGACCCTCACCCGTCCCCTAATCCTAACCCGTAGGCTCACACTAACCCGCGCCCTCACACGCACGCTCCCCCTAAAGCGTTGTCGGACCCTCACCTGGACCCTAAACTGTCCCCGTCCCCTAACCCTAACCCTAGCCCGAACCCTAACCCTAACACTTCCCCGAAGCCTGACCCTCACCCGTCCCCTAATCCTAACCCGTAGGCTCACACTAACCCGCGCCCGCACACGCACGCTCCCCCTAAAGCGTTGTCGGACCCTCACCTGGACCCTAAACCGTCCCCGTCCCCTATCCCTAACCCTAGCCCGAACCCTAACCCTAACCCTTCCCCGAAGCCTGACCCTCACCCGTCCCCTAATCCTAACCCGTAGGCTCACACTAACCCACGCCCTCACACGCACGCTCCCCCTAAAGCGTTGTCGGACCCTCACCTGGACCCTAAACCGTCCCCGTCCCCTAACCCTAACCGTAGCCCGAACCCTAACCCTAACCCTTCCCCGAAGCCTGATCCTCACCCGTCTCCTAATCGTAGCCCATAGGCTCTCACTAACCCGCGCCCTCACACGCACGCTCCCCCTAAAGTGTTGTCGGACCCTCACCTGGACCCTAAACCGTCCCCGTCCCCTAACCCTAACCCTAGCCCGAACCCTAACCCTAACGCTTCCCCGAACCCTGACCCTCACCCGTCCCCTAATCCTAACCCGTACGCTAACACTAACCCGCGCCCTCACACGCACGCTCCCCCTAAAGCGTTGTCGGACCCTCACCTGGACCCTAAACCGTCCCCGTCCCCTAACCCTAACCCTAGCCCGAACCCTAATCCTAACCCTTCCCCGAAGCCTGACCCTCACCCGTCCCCTAATCCTAATCCGTAGGCTCACACTAACCCACGCCCTCACACGCACGCTCCCCCTAAAGCGTTGTCGGACCCTCACCTGGACCCTAAACCGTTCCCGTCCCCTAACCCTAACCCTAGCCCGAACCCTAACCCTAACACTTCCCCGAAGCCTGACCCTCACACGTCCCCTAATCCTAACACGTACGCTAACACTAACCCGTGCCCTCACACGCACGCTCCCCCTAAAGCGTTGTCGGACCCTCACCTGGACCCTAAACCGTCCCCGTCCCCTAACCCTAACCCTAGCCCGAACCCTAATCCTAACCCTTCCCCGAAGCCTGACCCTCACCCGTCCCCTAATCCTAACCCGTACGCAAACACTTACCCGCGCCCTCACACGCACGCTCCCCCTGAAGCGTTGTCGGACCCTCACCTGGACCCTAAACCGTCCCCGTACCCTAACCCTAACCCTAGCCCGAACCCTAACCCTAACACTTCCCCGAAGCCTGACCCTCACCCGTCCCCTAATCCTAACCCGTACGCTAACACTAACCCGCGCCCTCACACGCACGCTCCCCCTAAAGCGTTGTCGGACCCTCACCTGGACCCTAAACCGTCCCCGTCCCCTAACCCTAACCCTAGACCGAACCCTAACCCTAACACTTCCCCGAAGCCTGACCCTCACCCATCCCCTAATCCTAACCCGTACGCTAACACTAACCCGCGCCCTCACACGCACGCTCCCCCTGAAGCGTTGTCGGACCCTCACCTGGACCCTAAACCGTCCCCGTCCCCTAACCCTAACCCTAGCCCGAACCCTAACCCTAACCCTTCCCCGAACCCTGACCCTCACCTGTCCCCTAATCCTAACCCGTACGCTAACACTAACCCGCGCCCTCACACGCACGCTCCCCCTAAAGCGTTGTCGGACCCTCACCTGGACCCTAAACCGTCCCCGTCCCCTAACCCTAACCCTAGCCCGAACCCTAATCCTAACCCTTCCCCGAAGCCTGACCCTCACCCGTCCCCTAATTCTAATCCGTAGGCTCACACTAACCCGCGCCCTCACACGCACGCTCCCCCTAAAGCATTGTCTGACCCTCTCCTGGACCCTAAACCGTCCCCGTCCCCTAACCCTAACCCTAGCCTGAACCCTAACCCTAACCCTTCCCCGAAGCCTGACCCTCACCCGTCCCCTAATCCTAACCCGTACGCTAACACTAACCCGCGCCGTCACACGCACGCTCCCCCTTAAGCGTTGTCGGACCCTCACCTGGACCCTAAACCGTCCCGTCCCCTAACCCTAACCCTAGCCCGAACCCTAACCCTAACCCTTCCCCGAAGCCTGACCCTCACCCGTCCCCTAATCCTAACCCGTAGGCTCACACTAAGCCGCGCCCTCACACGCACGCTCCCCCTAAAGCGTTGTCGGACCCTCACCTGGACCCTAAACCGTCCCCGTCCCCTAACCCTAACCCTAGCCCGAACCCTAACCCTAACACTTCCCCGAAGCCTGACCCTCACCCGTCCCCTAATCCTAACCCGTACGCTAACACTAACCCGCGCCCTCACACGCACGCTCTCCCTAAAGCGTTGTCGTACCCTCACCTGGACCCTAAACCGTCCCCGTCCCCTAACCCTAACCCTAGCCCGAACCCTAACCCTAACACTTCCCCGAAGCCTGACCCTCACCCGTCCCCTAATCCTAACCCGTACGCTAACACTAACCTGTGCCCTCACACGCACGCTCCCCCTAAAGCGTTGTCAAACACTCACCTGGACCCTAAACCGTCCCCGTCCCGTAATCCTAACCCTAGCCCGAACCCGAACACTAACCCTTCCCTGAACCCTGACCCTCACCCGTCCCCTAATCCTAACCCGTACGCTAACACTAACCCGTGCCCTCACACGCACGCTCCCCCTAAAGCGTTGTCGGACCCTCACCTGGACCCTAAACCGTCCCCGTCCCCTAACCCTAACCCTAGCCCGAACCCTAATCCTAACCCTTCCCCGAAGCCTGACCCTCACCCGTCCCCTAATCCTAATCCGTAGGCTCACACTAACTCGCGCCCTGACATGCACGCTCCCCCTAAAGCGTTGTCGGACCCTCACCTGGACCCTAAACCGTCCCGTACCCTAACACTAACCCTAGCCCGAACCCTAACCCTAACACTTCCCCGAAGCCTGACCCTCACCCGTCCCATAATACTAACCCGTACGCTAACACTAACCCGCGCCCTCACACGCACGCTCCCCCTAAAGCGTTGTCGGACCCTCACCTGGACCCTAAACCGTCCCCGTCCCCTAACCCTAACCCTAGCCCGAACCCTAACCCTAACCCTTCCCCGAAGCCTGACCCTCACCCGTCCCCTAATCCTAACCCGTACGCTAACACTAACCCGCGCCGTCACACGCACGCTCCCCCTAAAGCGTTGTCGGACCCTCACCTGGATCCTAAACCGTCCCGTCCCCTAACCCTAACCCTAGATCGAACCCTAACCCTAACCCTTCCCCGAAGCCAGACCCTCACCCGTCACCTAATTCTAACACGTAGGCTCACACTAAGCCACGCCCTCACACGCATGCTCCCCCTAAAGCGTTGTCGGACCCTCACCTGGACCCTAAACCGTCCCCGTCCCCTAACCCTAACCCTATCCCGAACCCTAACCCTAACCCTTCCCCGAAGCCTGACCCTCACCCGTCCCCTAATCCTAACCCGTACGCTAACACTAACCCGTGCCCTCACACGCACGCTCTCCCTAAAGCGTTGTCGTACCCTCACCTGGACCCTAAACCGTCCCCGTCCCCTAACCCTAACCCTAGCCTGAACCCTAACCCTAACACTTCCCCGAAGCCTGACCCTCACCCGTCCCCTAATCATAACCCGTAGGCTCACACCAACCCGCGCCCTCACACGCACGCTCCCCCTAAAGCGTTGTCGGACCCTCACCTGGACCCTAAACCGTCCCCGTCCCCTAACCCTAAACCTAGCCCGAACCCTAATCCTAACCCTTCCCCGAAGCCTGACCCTCACCCGTACCCTAATCCTAACCCGTAGGCTCACACTAACCCGCGCCCTCACACGCACGCTCCCCCTAAAGCGTTGTCGGACCCTCACTTGGACCCTAAACCGTCCCCGTCCCCTAACGCTAACCCTAGCCCGCACCCTAACCTTAACCCTTCCCCAAAGCCTGACCCTCACCCGTCCCCTAATCGTAACCCGTAGGCTCACACTAACCCACGCCCTCACACGCACGCTCCCCCTAAAGCGTTTTCGGACCCTCATCTGGACCCTAAACCGTTCCCGTCCCCTAACCCTAACCCTAGCCCGAACCCTAACCCTAACCCTTCCCCGAAGCCTGACCATCACCCGTCCCCTAATCCTAAACCGTAGGCTCACACTAACCCGCGCCCTCACACGCACGCTCCCCCTAAAGCGTTGTCGGACCCTCACCTGGACCCTAAACCGTCCCCGTCCCCTAACCCTAACCCTAGCCCGAACCCTAACCCTAACCCTTCCCGAACCTGACCCTCACCCGTCCCCTACTCCTAACCCGTACGCTAACACTAACCCACGCCCTCACACGCACGCCCCCCCTAAAGCGTTGTCGGACCCTCACCTGCACCCTAAACCGTCCCCGTACCCTAACCCTAACCCTAGCCCGAACCCTAATCCTAACCCTTCCCCGAAGCCTGACCCTCACACGTAACCTAATCCTAATCCGTAGGCTCACAGTAACCCGCGCCCTCACACGCACGCTCCCCCTAAAGCATTGTCGGACCCTCACCTGGACCCTAAACCGTCCCCGTACCCTAACCCTAACCCTAGCCCGAACCCTAACCCTAACCCTTCCCCGAAGCCTGACTCTCACCCGTCCCCTAATCCCTACCCGTACGCTAACACTAACCCGCGCCCTCACATGCACGCTCCCCCTAAAGCGTTGTCGGACCCTCACCTGGACCCTAAACCGTCCCAGTCCCCTAACCCTAACCCTAGCCCGAACCCTAACCCTAACCCTTCCCCGAAGCCTGACCCTCACCCGTCCCCTAATCCTAACCCGTACGCTAACACTAATCCGTGCCCTCACACGCACGCTCCCCCTAAAGCGTTGTCGAACCCTCACCTGGACCGTAAACCGTCCCCGTACCCTAACCCTAACCCTAGCCCGAACCCTAACCCTAACCCTTCCCCGAAGCCTGACCCTCTCCCGTCCCCTAATCCTAATCCGTAGGCTCACACTAACCCGCGCCCTCACACGCACGCTCCCCCTAAAGCGTTGTCGGACCCTCACATGGACCCTAAACCGGCCCCGTACCCTAACCCTAACCCTAGCCCGAACCCTAAACCTAACATTTCCCCGAAGCCTGACCCTCACCCGTCCCCTAATCCTAACCCGTAGGCTCACACTAACCCGCGCCCTCACACGCACGCTCCCCCTAAAGCGTTGTCGGACCCTCACCTGGACCCTAAAGCGTCCCCGTCCCCTAACCCTAACCCTAGCCCGAACCTTAACCCAAATCCTTCCCCGAAGCCTGACCCTCACCCGTCCCCTACTCCTAACCCGTACGCTAACACTAACCCGCGCCCTCACAGGCACGCTCCCCCTAAAGCTTTGTCGGACCCTCACCTGGATCCTAAACCGTCCCGTCCCCTAACCCTAACCCTAGCCCGAACCCTAACCCTAACCCTTCCCCGAAGCCTGACCCTCACCCGTCCCCTAATCCTAACCCGTAGGCTCACACTAACCCGCGCCCTCACACGCACGCTCCCCCTAAAGCGTTGTCGGACCCTCACCTGGACCCTAAACTGTCCCCGTCCCCTAACCCTAACCCTAGCCCGAACCCTAACCCTAACACTTCCCCGAAGCCTGACCCTCACCCGTCCCCTAATCCTAACCCGTAGGCTCACACTAACCCGCGCCCGCACACGCACGCTCCCCCTAAAGCGTTGTCGGACCCTCACCTGGACCCTAAACCGTCCCCGTCCCCTAACCCTAACCCTAGCCCGAACCCTAACCCTAACACTTCCCCGAAGCCTGACCCTCACCCGTCCCCTAATCCTAACCCGTAGGCTCACACTAACCCACGCCCTCACACGCACGCTCCCCCTAAAGCGTTGTCGGACCCTCACCTGGACCCTAAACCGTCCCCGTCCCCTAACCCTAACCGTAGCCCGAACCCTAACCCTAACCCTTCCCCGAAGCCTGATCCTCACCCGTCTCCTAATCGTAGCCCATAGGCTCTCACTAACCCGCGCCCTCACACGCACGCTCCCCCTAAAGTGTTGTCGGACCCTCACATGGACCCTAAACCGTCCCCGTCCCCTAACCCTAACCCTAGCCCGAACCCTAACCCTAACGCTTCCCCGAACCCTGACCCTCACCCGTCCCCTAATCCTAACCCGTACGCTAACACTAACCCGCGCCCTCACACGCACGCTCCCCCTAAAGCGTTGTCGGACCCTCACCTGGACCCTAAACCGTCCCCGTCCCCTAACCCTAACCCTAGCCCGAACCCTAATCCTAACCCTTCCCCGAAGCCTGACCCTCACCCGTCCCCTAATCCTAATCCGTAGGCTCACACTAACCCACGCCCTCACACGCACGCTCCCCCTAAAGCGTTGTCGGACCCTCACCTGGACCCTAAACCGTTCCCGTCCCCTAACCCTAACCCTAGCCCGAACCCTAACCCTAACACTTCCCCGAAGCCTGACCCTCACACGTCCCCTAATCCTAACACGTACGCTAACACTAACCCGTGCCCTCACACGCACGCTCCCCCTAAAGCGTTGTCGGACCCTCACCTGGACCCTAAACCGTCCCCGTCCCCTAACCCTAACCCTAGCCCGAACCCTAATCCTAACCCTTCCCCGAAGCCTGACCCTCACCCGTCCCCTAATCCTAACCCGTACGCAAACACTTACCCGCGCCCTCACACGCACGCTCCCCCTGAAGCGTTGTCGGACCCTCACCTGGACCCTAAACCGTCCCCGTACCCTAACCCTAACCCTAGCCCGAACCCTAACCCTAACACTTCCCCGAAGCCTGACCCTCACCCGTCCCCTAATCCTAACCCGTACGCTAACACTAACCCGCGCCCTCACACGCACGCTCCCCCTAAAGCGTTGTCGGACCCTCACCTGGACCCTAAACCGTCCCCGTCCCCTAACCCTAACCCTAGCCCGAACCCTAACCCTAACACTTCCCCGAAGCCTGACCCTCACCCATCCCCTAATCCTAACCCGTACGCTAACACTAACCCGCGCCCTCACACGCACGCTCCCGCTGAAGCGTTGTCGGACCCTCACCTGGACCCTAAACCGTCCCCGTCCCCTAACCCTAACCCTAGCCCGAACCCTAACCCTAACCCTTCCCCGAACCCTGACCCTCACCTGTCCCCTAATCCTAACCCGTACGCTAACACTAACCCGCGCCCTCACACGCACGCTCCCCCTAAAGCGTTGTCGGACCCTCACCTGGACCCTAAACCGTCCCCGTCCCCTAACCCTAACCCTAGCCCGAACACTAATCCTAACCCTTCCCCGAAGCCTGACCCTCACCCGTCCCCTAATTCTAATCCGTAGGCTCTCACTAACCCGCGCCCTCACACGCACGCTCCCCCTAAAGCATTGTCTGACCCTCTCCTGGACCCTAAACCGTCCCCGTCCCCTAACCCTAACCCTAGCCTGAACCCTAACCCTAACCCTTCCCCGAAGCCTGACCCTCACCCGTCCCCTAATCCTAACCCGTACGCTAACACTAACCCGCGCCGTCACACGCACGCTCCCCCTTAAGCGTTGTCGGACCCTCACCTGGACCCTAAACCGTCCCGTCCCCTAACCCTAACCCTAGCCCGAACCCTAACCCTAACCCTTCCCCGAAGCCTGACCCTCACCCGTCCCCTAATCCTAACCCGTAGGCTCACACTAAGCCGCGCCCTCACACGCAGGCTCCCCCTAAAGCGTTGTCGGACCCTCACCTGGACCCTAAACCGTCCCCGTCCCCTAACCCTAACCCTAGCCCGAACCCTAACCCTAACACTTCCCCGAAGCCTGACCCTCACCCGTCCCCTAATCCTAACCCGTACGCTAACACTAACCCGCGCCCTAACACGCACGCTCTCCCTAAAGCGTTGTCGTACCCTCACCTGGACCCTAAACCGTCCCCGTCCCGTAACCCTAACCCTAGCCCGAACCCGAACACTAACCCTTCCCTGAACCCTGACCCTCACCCGTCCCCTAATCCTAACCCGTACGCTAACACTAACCCGTGCCCTCACACGCACGCTCCCCCTAAAGCGTTGTCGGACCCTCACCTGGACCCTAAACCGTCCCCGTCCCCTAACCCTAACCCTAGCCCGAACCCTAATCCTAACCCTTCCCCGAAGCCTGACCCTCACCCGTCCCCTAATCCTAATCCGTAGGCTCACACTAACCCGCGCCCTGACATGCACGCTCCCCCTAAAGCGTTGTCGGACCCTCACCTGGACCCTAAACCGTCCCGTACCCTAACACTAACCCTAGCCCGAACCCTAACCCTAACACTTCCCCGAAGCCTGACCCTCACCCGTCCCATAATACTAACCCGTACGCTAACACTAACCCGCGCCCTCACACGCACGCTCCCCCTAAAGCGTTGTCGGACCCTCACCTGGACCCTAAACCGTCCCCGTCCCCTAACCCTAACCCTAGCCCGAACCCTAACCCTAACCCTTCCCCGAAGCCTGACCCTCACCCGTCCCCTAATCCTAACCCGTACGCTAACACTAACCCGTGCCCTCACACGCACGCTCTCCCTAAAGCGTTGTCGTACCCTCACCTGGACCCTAAACCGTCCCCGTCCCCTAACCCTAACCCTAGCCTGAACCCTAACCCTAACACTTCCCCGAAGTCTGACCCTCACCCGTCCCCTAATCATAACCCGTAGGCTCACACCAACCCGCGCCCTCACACGCACGCTCCCCCTAAAGCGTTGTCGGACCCTCACCTGGACCCTAAACCGTCCCCGTCCCCTAACCCTAAACCTAGCCCGAACCCTAATCCTAACCCTTCCCCGAAGCCTGACCCTCACCCGTACCCTAATCCTAACCCGTAGGCTCACACTAACCCGCGCCCTCACACGCACGCTCCCCCTAAAGCGTTGTCGGACCCTCACTTGGACCCTAAACCGTCCCCGTCCCCTAACGCTAACCCTAGCCCGCACCCTAACCTTAACCCTTCCCCAAAGCCTGACCCTCACCCGTCCCCTAATCGTAACCCGTAGGCTCACACTAACCCACGCCCTCACACGCACGCTCCCCCTAAAGCGTTTTCGGACCCTCATCTGGACCCTAAACCGTTCCCGTCCCCTAACCCTAACCCTAGCCCGAACCCTAACCCTAACCCTTCCCCGAAGCCTGACCCTCACCCGTCCCCTAATCCTAAACCGTAGGCTCACACTAACCCGCGCCCTCACACGCACGCTCCCCCTAAAGCGTTGTCGGACCCTCACCTGGACCCTAAACCGTCCCCGTCCCCTAACCCTAACCATAGCCCGAACCCTAACCCTAACCCTTCCCGAACCTGACCCTCACCCGTCCCCTACTCCTAACCCGTACGCTAACACTAACCCACGCCCTCACACGCACGCCCCCCCTAAAGCGTTGTCGGACCCTCACCTGCACCCTAAACCGTCCCCGTACCCTAACCCTAACCCTAGCCCGAACCCTAATCCTAACACTTCCCCGAAGCCTGAACCTCACACGTAACCTAATCCTAATCCGTAGGCTCACAGTAACCCGCGCCCTCACACGCACGCTCCCCCTAAAGCATTGTCGGACCCTCACCTGGACCCTAAACCGTCCCCGTACCCTAACCCTAACCCTAGCCCGAACCCTAACCCTAACCCTTCCCCGAAGCCTGACACTCACCCGTCCCCTAATCCCTACCCGTACGCTAACACTAACCCGCGCCCTCACATGCACGCTCCCCCTAAAGCGTTGTCGGACCCTCACCTGGACCCTAAACCGTCCCAGTCCCCTAACCCTAACCCTAGCCCGAACCCTAACCCTAACCCTTCCCCGAAGCCTGACCCTCACCCGTCCCCTAATCCTAACCCGTACGCTAACACTAATCCGTGCCCTCACACGCACGCTCCCCCTAAAGCGTTGTCGAACCCTCACCTGGACCGTAAACCGTCCCCGTACCCTAACCCTAACCCTAGCCCGAACCCTAACCCTAACCCTTCCCCGAAGCCTGACCCTCTCCCGTCCCCTAATCCTAATCCGTAGGCTCACACTAACCCGCGCCCTCACACGCACGCTCCCCCTAAAGCGTTGTCGGACCCTCACATGGACCCTAAACCGGCCCCGTACCCTAACCCTAACCCTAGCCCGAACCCTAAACCTAACATTTCCCCGAAGCCTGACCCTCACCCGTCCCCTAATCCTAACCCGTAGGCTCACACTAACCCGCGCCCTCACACGCACGCTCCCCCTAAAGCGTTGTCGGACCCTCACCTGGACCCTAAAGCGTCCCCGTCCCCTAACCCTAACCCTAGCCCGAACCTTAACCCAAATCCTTCCCCGAAGCCTGACCCTCACCCGTCCCCTACTCCTAACCCGTACGCTAACACTAACCCGCGCCCTCACAGGCACGCTCCCCCTAAAGCTTTGTCGGACCCTCACCTGGATCCTAAACCGTCCCGTCCCCTAACCCTAACCCTAGCCCGAACCCTAACCCTAACCCTTCCCCGAAGCCTGACCCTCACCCGTCCCCTAATCCTAACCCGTAGTCTCACACTAACCCGCGCCCTCACACGCACGCTCCCCCTAAAGCGTTGTCGGACCCTCACCTGGACCCTAAACTGTCCCCGTCCCCTAACCCTAACCCTAGCCCGAACCCTAACCCTAACACTTCCCCGAAGCCTGACCCTCACCCGTCCCCTAATCCTAACCCGTAGGCTCACACTAACCCGCGCCCGCACACGCACGCTCCCCCTAAAGCGTTGTCGGACCCTCACCTGGACCCTAAACCGTCCCCGTCCCCTAACCCTAACCCTAGCCCGAACCCTAACCCTAACACTTCCCCGAAGCCTGACCCTCACCCGTCCCCTAATCCTAACCCGTAGGCTCACACTAACCCACGCCCTCACACGCACGCTCCCCCTAAAGCGTTGTCGGACCCTCACCTGGACCCTAAACCGTCCCCGTCCCCTAACCCTAACCGTAGCCCGAACCCTAACCCTAACCCTTCCCCGAAGCCTGATCCTCACCCGTCTCCTAATCGTAGCCCATAGGCTCTCACTAACCCGCGCCCTCACACGCACGCTCCCCCTAAAGTGTTGTCGGACCCTCACATGGACCCTAAACCGTCCCCGTCCCCTAACCCTAACCCTAGCCCGAACCCTAACCCTAACGCTTCCCCGAACCCTGACCCTCACCCGTCCCCTAATCCTAACCCGTACGCTAACACTAACCCGCGCCCTCACACGCACGCTCCCCCTAAAGCGTTGTCGGACCCTCACCTGGACCCTAAACCGTCCCCGTCCCCTAACCCTAACCCTAGCCCGAACCCTAATCCTAACCCTTCCCCGAAGCCTGACCCTCACCCGTCCCCTAATCCTAATCCGTAGGCTCACACTAACGCACGCCCTCACACGCACGCTCCCCCTAAAGCGTTGTCGGACCCTCACCTGGACCCTAAACCGTTCCCGTCCCCTAACCCTAACCCTAGCCCGAACCCTAACCCTAACACTTCCCCGAAGCCTGACCCTCACACGTCCCCTAATCCTAACACGTACGCTAACACTAACCCGTGCCCTCACACGCACGCTCCCCCTAAAGCGTTGTCGGACCCTCACCTGGACCCTAAACCGTCCCCGTCCCCTAACCCTAACCCTAGCCCGAACCCTAATCCTAACCCTTCCCCGAAGCCTGACACTCACCCGTCCCCTAATCCTAACCCGTACGCTAACACTTACCCGCGCCCTCACACGCACGCTCCCCCTGAAGCGTTGTCGGACCCTCACCTGGACCCTAAACCGTCCCCGTACCCTAACCCTAACCCTAGCCCGAACCCTAACCCTAACACTTCCCCGAAGCCTGACCCTCACCCTTCCCCTAATCCTAACCCGTACGCTAACACTAACCCGCGCCCTCACACGCACGCTCCCCCTAAAGCGTTGTCGGACCCTCACCTGGACCCTAAACCGTCCCCGTCCCCTAACCCTAACCCTAGCCCGAACCCTAACCCTAACACTTCCCCGAAGCCTGACCCTCACCCATCCCCTAATCCTAACCCGTACGCTAACACTAACCCGCGCCCTCACACGCACGCTCCCGCTGAAGCGTTGTCGGACCCTCACCTGGACCCTAAACCGTCCCCGTCCCCTAACCCTAACCCTAGCCCGAACCCTAACCCTAACCCTTCCCCGAACCCTGACCCTCACCTGTCCCCTAATCCTAACCCGTACGCTAACACTAACCCGCGCCCTCACACGCACGCTCCCCCTAAAGCGTTGTCGGACCCTCACCTGGACCCTAAACCGTCCCCGTCCCCTAACCCTAACCCTAGCCCGAACACTAATCCTAACCCTTCCCCGAAGCCTGACCCTCACCCGTCCCCTAATTCTAATCCGTAGGCTCTCACTAACCCGCGCCCTCACACGCACGCTCCCCCTAAAGCATTGTCTGACCCTCTCCTGGACCCTAAACCGTCCCCGTCCCCTAACCCTAACCCTAGCCTGAACCCTAACCCTAACCCTTCCCCGAAGCCTGACCCTCACCCGTCCCCTAATCCTAACCCGTACGCTAACACTAACCCGCGCCGTCACACGCACGCTCCCCCTTAAGCGTTGTCGGACCCTCACCTGGACCCTAAACCGTCCCGTCCCCTAACCCTAACCCTAGCCCGAACCCTAACCCTAACCCTTCCCCGAAGCCTGACCCTCACCCGTCCCCTAATCCTAACCCGTAGGCTCACACTAAGCCGCGCCCTCACACGCACGCTCCCCCTAAAGCGTTGTCGGACCCTCACCTGGACCCTAAACCGTCCCCGTCCCCTAACCCTAACCCTAGCCCGAACCCTAACCCTAACACTTCCCCGAAGCCTGACCCTCACCCGTCCCCTAATCCTAACCCGTACGCTAACACTAACCCGCGCCCTAACACGCACGCTCTCCCTAAAGCGTTGTCGTACCCTCACCTGGACCCTAAACCGTCCCCGTCCCGTAACCCTAACCCTAGCCCGAACCCGAACACTAACCCTTCCCTGAACCCTGACCCTCACCCGTCCCCTAATCCTAACCCGTACGCTAACACTAACCCGTGCCCTCACACGCACGCTCCCCCTAAAGCGTTGTCGGACCCTCACCTGGACCCTAAACCGTCCCCGTCCCCTAACCCTAACCCTAGCCCGAACCCTAATCCTAATCCTTCCCCGAAGCCTGACCCTCACCCGTCCCCTAATCCTAATCCGTAGGCTCACACTAACCCGCGCCCTGACATGCACGCTCCCCCTAAAGCGTTGTCGGACCCTCACCTGGACCCTAAACCGTCCCGTACCCTAACACTAACCCTAGCCCGAACCCTAACCCTAACACTTCCCCGAAGCCTGACCCTCACCCGTCCCATAATACTAACCCGTACGCTAACACTAACCCGCGCCCTCACACGCACGCTCCCCCTAAAGCGTTGTCGGACCCTCACCTGGACCCTAAACCGTCCCCGTCCCCTAACCCTAACCCTAGCCCGAACCCTAACCCTAACCCTTCCCCGAAGCCTGACCCTCACCCGTCCCCTAATCCTAACCCGTACGCTAACACTAACCCGCGCCGTCACACGCACGCTCCCCCTAAAGCGTTGTCGGACCCTCACCTGGATCCTAAACCGTCCCGTCCCCTAACCCTAACCCTAGATCGAACCCTAACCCTAACCCTTCCCCGAAGCCAGACCCTCACCCGTCACCTAATTCTAACCCGTAGGCTCACACTAAGCCACGCCCTCACACGCACGCTCCCCCTAAAGCGTTGTCGGACCCTCACCTGGACCCTAAACCGTCCCCGTCCCCTAACCCTAACCCTAGCCCGAACCCTAACCCTAACCCTTCCCTGAAGCCTGACCCTCACCCGTCCCCTAATCCTAACCCGTACGCTAACACTAACCCGTGCCCTCACACGCACGCTCTCCCTAAAGCGTTGTCGTACCCTCACCTGGACCCTAAACCGTCCCCGTCCCCTAACCCTAACCCTAGCCTGAACCCTAACCCTAACACTTCCCCGAAGCCTGACCCTCACCCGTCCCCTAATCATAACCCGTAGGCTCACACCAACCCGCGCCCTCACACGCACGCTCCCCCTAAAGCGTTGTCGGACCCTCACCTGGACCCTAAACCGTCCCCGTCCCCTAACCCTAAACCTAGCCCGAACCCTAATCCTAACCCTTCCCCGAAGCCTGACCCTCACCCGTACCCTAATCCTAACCCGTAGGCTCACACTAACCCGCGCCCTCACACGCACGCTCCCCCTAAAGCGTTGTCGGACCCTCTCTTGGACCCTAAACCGTCCCCGTCCCCTAACGCTAACCCTAGCCCGCACCCTAACCTTAACCCTTCCCCAAAGCCTGACCCTCACCCGTCCCCTAATCGTAACCCGTAGGCTCACACTAACCCACGCCCTCACACGCACGCTCCCCCTAAAGCGTTTTCGGACCCTCATCTGGACCCTAAACCGTTCCCGTCCCCTAACCCTAACCCTAGCCCGAACCCTAACCCTAACCCTTCCCCGAAGCCTGACCCTCACCCGTCCCCTAATCCTAAACCGTAGGCTCACACTAACCCGCGCCCTCACACGCACACTCCCCCTAAAGCGTTGTCGGACCCTCACCTGGACCCTAAACCGTCCCCGTCCCCTAACCCTAACCCTAGCCCGAACCCTAACCCTAACCCTTCCCGAACCTGACCCTCACCCGTCCCCTACTCCTAACCCGTACGCTAACACTAACCCACGCCCTCACACGCACGCCCCCCCTAAAGCGTTGTCGGACCCTCACCTGCACCCTAAACCGTCCCCGTACCCTAACCCTAACCCTAGCCCGAACCCTAATCCTAACCCTTCCCCGAAGCCTGACCCTCACACGTAACCTAATCCTAATCCGTAGGCTCACAGTAACCCGCGCCCTCACACGCACGCTCCCCCTAAAGCATTGTCGGACCCTCACCTGGACCCTAAACCGTCCCCGTCCCCTAACCCTAACCCTAGCCCGAACCCTAACCCTAACCCTTCCCCGAAGCCTGACACTCACCCGTCCCCTAATCCCTACCCGTACGCTAACACTAACCCGCGCCCTCACATGCACGCTCCCCCGAAAGCGTTGTCGGACCCTCACCTGGACCCTAAACCGTCCCAGTCCCCTAACCCTAACCCTAGCCCGAACCCTAACCCTAACCCTTCCCCGAAGCCTGACCCTCACCCGTCCCCTAATCCTAACCCGTACGCTAACACTAATCCGTGCCCTCACACGCACGCTCCCCCTAAAGCGTTGTCGAACCCTCACCTGGACCGTAAACCGTCCACGTCCCCTAACCCTAA
This sequence comes from Lagenorhynchus albirostris, assembly GCF_949774975.1. Lineage (NCBI taxonomy): Eukaryota > Metazoa > Chordata > Mammalia > Artiodactyla > Delphinidae > Lagenorhynchus > Lagenorhynchus albirostris. The sequence continues at coordinate 344,673 of NW_026783542.1, forward strand.
CCCTAGCCCGAACCCTAACACTAACCCTTCCCCGAAGCCTGACCCTCACCCGTCCCCTAATCCTAACCCGTACGCTAACACTAACCCGTGCCCTCACACGCACGCTCCCCCTAAAGCGTTGTCGGACCCTCACCTGGACCCTAAACCGTCCCCGTCCCCTAACCCTAACCCTAGCCCGAACCCTACTCCTAACCCTTCCCCGAAGCCTGACCCTCACCCGTCCCCTAATCCTAATCCGTAGGCTCACACTAACCCGCGCCCTCACACGCACGCTCCCCCTAAAGCGTTGTCGGACCCTCACCTGGACCCTAAACCGTCCCCGTACCCTAACACTAACCCTAGCCCGAACCCTAACCCTAACACTTCCCCGAAGCCTGACCCTCACCCGTCCCCTAATCCTAACCCGTACGCTAACACTAACCCGCGCCCTCACACGCACGCTCCCCCTAAAGCGTTGTCGGACCCTCACCTGGACCCTAAACCGTCCCCGTCCCCTAACCCTAACCCTAGCCCGAACGCTAACCCTAACCCTTCCCCGAAGCCTGACCCTCACACGTCCCCTAATCCTAACCCGTACGCTAACACTAACCCGCGCCGTCACACGCACGCTCCCCCTAAAGCGTTGTCGGACCCTCACCTGGATCCTAAACTGTCCCGTCCCCTAACCCTAACCCTAGATCGAACCCTAACCCTAACCCTTCCCCGAAGCCAGACCCTCACCCGTCACCTAATCCTAACCCGTAGGCTCACACTAAGCCGCGCCCTCACATGCACGCTCCCCCTAAAGCGTTGTCGGACCCTCACCTGGACCCTAAACCGTCCCCGTCCCCTAACCCTAACCCTAGCCCGAACCCTAACCCTAACCCTTCCCCGAAGCCTGACCCTCACCCGTACCCTAATCGTAACCCGTAGGCTCACACTAACCCGCGCCCTCACACGCACGCTCCCCCTAAAGCGTTGTCGGACCCTCACCTGGACCCTAAACCGTCCCCGTCCCCTAACCCTAACCCTAGCCCGAACCCTAACCCTAACCCTTCCCCGAACCCTGACCCTCACACGTCCCCTAATCCTAACCCGTACGCTAACACTAACCCGCGCCCTCACACGCACGCTCCCCCTAAAGCGTTGTCGGACCCTCACCTGGACCCTAAACCGTCCCCGTCCCCTAACCCTAATCCTAGCCCGAACCCTAATCCTAACCCTTCCCCGAAGCCTGACCCTCACCCGTCCCCTAATCCTAATCCGTAGGCTCACACTAACCCGCGCCCTCACACGCACGCTCCCCCTAAAGCGTTGTCGGACCCTCACCTGGACCCTAAACCGTCCCCGTACCCTAACCCTAACCCTAGCCCGAACCCTAAACCTAACATTTCCCCGAAGCCTGACCCTCACCCGTCCCCTAATCCTAACCCGTACACTAACACTAACCCGCGCCCTCACACGCACGCTCCCCCTAAAGCGTTGTCAGACCTTCACCTGGACCCTAAACCGTCCCCGTCCCCTAACCCTAACCCTAGCCCGAACCCTAAACCTAACCCTTCCCCGAGCCTGACCCTCACCCGTCCCCTAATCCTAACTCGTACGCTAACACTAAGCCGCGCCCTCACACGCACGCTCCCCCTAAAGCGTTGTCGGACCGTCACCTGGACCCTAAACCGTCCTCGTCCCCTAACCCCAACCCTAGCCCGAACCCTAACCCTAACCCTTCCCCGAACCCTGACCCTCAGCCGTCCCCTAATCCTAACCCGTAGGCTAACACTAACCTGCGCCCTCACACGCACGCTCCCCCTAAAGCGTTGTCGGACCCTCACCTGGACCCTAAACCGTCCCCGTCCCCTAACCGTAACCCTAGCCCGAACCCTAATCCTAACCCTTCCCTGAAGCCTGACCCTCACCCGTCCCCTAATCCTAATCCGTAGGCTCACACTAACCCGCGCCCTCACACGCACGCTCCCCCTAAAGCGTTGTCGGACCCTCACCTGGACCCTAAACCGTCCCCATACCCTAACCCTAACCCTAGCCTGAACCCTAACCCTAACACTTCCCTGAAGCCTGACCCTCACCCGTCCCCTAATCCTAACCCGTACGCTAACACTAACCCGCGCCCTCACACGCACGCTCCCCCTAAAGCGTTGTCGGACCCTCACCTGGACCCTAAACCGTCCCCGTCCCCTAACCCTAACCCTAGCCCGACCCTAACCCAAATCCTTCCCCGAAGCCTGACCCTCACCCGTCCCCTACTCCTAACCCGTACGCTAACACTAACACGCGCCCTCACACGCACGCTCCCCCTAAAGCTTTGTCGGACCCTCACCTGGATCCTAAACCGTCCCGTCCCCTAACCCTAACCCTAGCCCGAACCCTAACCCTAACCCTTCCCCGAAGCCTGACCCTCACCCGTCCCCTAATCCTAACCCGTAGGCTCACACTAACCCGCGCCCTCACACGCACGCTCCCCCTAAAGCGTTGTCGGACCCTCACCTGGACCCTAAACCGTCCCCGTCCCCTAACGCTAACCCTAGCCCGAACCCTAACCCTAACCCTTCCCCGAAGCCTGGTCCTCACCCGTCTCCTAATCGTAACCCATAGGCTCTCACTAACCCGCGCCCTCACACGCACGCTCCCCCTAAAGTGTTGTCGGACCCTCACCTGGACCCTAAACCGTCCCCGTCCCCTAACCCTAACCCTAGCCCGAACCCTAACCCTAACCCTTCCCCGAACCCTGACCCTCACCCATCCCCTAATCCTAACACGTACGCTAACACTAACCCGCGCCCTCACACGCACGCTCCCCCTAAAGCGTTGTCGGACCCTCACCTGGACCCTAAACCGTCCCCGTCCCCTAACCCTAACCCTAGCCCGAACCCTAATCCTAACCCTTCCCCGAAGCCTGACCCTCACCCGTCCCCTAATCCTAATCCGTAGGCTCACACTAACCCGCGCCCTCACACGCACGCTCCCCCTAAAGCGTTGTCGGACCCTCACCTGGACCCTAAACCGTTCCCGTCCCCTTGCCCTAACCCTAGCCCGAACCCTAACCCTAACACTTCCCCGAAGCCTGACCCTCACCCGTCCCCTAATCCTAACACGTACGCTAACACTAACCCGCGCCCTCACACGCACGCTTCCCCTAAAGCGTTGTCGGACCCTCACCTGGACCCTAAACCGTCCCCGTCCCCTAACCCTAACCCTAGCCCGAACCCTAAACCTAAGCCTTCCCCGAAGCCTGACCCTCACCCGTCCCCTAATCCTAACCCGTACGCTAACACTAACCCGCGCCCTCACACGCACGCTCCCCCTGAAGCGTTGTCGGACCCTCACCTGGACCCTAAACCGTCCCTGTCCCCTAACCCTAACCTAGCCCGAACCCTAACCCTAACACTTCCCCGAAGCCTGACCCTCACCCGTCCCCTAATCCTAACCCGTACGCTAAAAGTAACCCGCGCCCTCACACGCACGCTCCCCCTAAAGCGTTGTCGGACCCTCACCTGGACCCTAAACCGTCCCCATCCCCTAACCCTAACCCTAGCCCGAACCCTAACCCTAACACTTCCCCGAAGCCTGACCCTCACCCGTCCCCTAATCCTAACCCGTACGCTAACACTAAGCCGCACCCTCACACGCACGCTCCCCCTGAAGCGTTGTCGGACCCTCACCTGGACCCTAAACCGTCCCCGTCCCCTAACCCTAACCCTAGCACGAACCCTAACCCTAATCCTTCCCCGAAGCCTGACCCTCACCCGTCCCCTAATCCTAACCCGTACGCTAACACTAACCCGCGCCCTCACACGCACGCTCTCCCTAAAGCGTTGTCGTACCCTCACCTGGACCCTAAACCGTCCCCGTCCCCTAACCCTAACGCTAGACCGAACCCTAACCCTAACACTTCCCCAAAGCCTGACCCTCACCCGTCCTATAATCCTAACCCGTACGCTTACACTAACACACGCCCTCACACGCACGCTCCCCCTAAAGCGTTGTCGGACCCTCACCTGGACCCTAAACCGTCCCCGTCCCCTAACCCTAACCCTAGCCCGAACCCTAACCCTAACCCTTCCCCGAAGCCTGACCCTCACCCGTCCCCTAATCCTAACCTGTACGCTAACACTAACCCGCGCCGTCACACGCAGGCTCCCCCTTAAGCATTGTCGGACCCTCACCTGGATCCTAAACCGTCCCGTCCCCTAACCCTAACCCTAGCCCGAACCCTAACCCTAACCCTTCCCCGAAGCCTGACCCTCACCCGTCCCCTAATCCTAACCCGTAGGCTCACACTAAGCCGCGCCCTCACACGCACGCTCCCCCTAAACCGTTGTCGGACCCTCACCTGGACCCTAAACCGTCCCCGTCCCCTAACCCTAACCCTAGCCCGAACACTAACCCTAACACTTCCCCGAAGCCTGACCCTAACCCGTCCCCTAATCCTAACCCGTACGCTAACACTAACCCGCGCCCTCACACGCACGCTCTCCCTAAAGCGTTGTCGTACCCTCACCTGGACCCTAAACCGTCCCCGTCCCCTAACCCTAACCCTAGCCCGAACCCTAACCCTAACACTTCCCCGAAGCCTGACCCTCACCCGTCCCCTAATCATAACCCGTAGGCTCACACCAACCCGCGCCCTCACACGCACGCTCCCCCTAAAGCGTTGTCGGACCCTCACCTGGACCCTAAACCGTCCCCGTCCCCTAACCCTAACCCTAGCCCGAACCCTAACCCTAACACTTCCCCGAAGCCTGACCCTCACCCGTCCCCTAATCCTAATCCGTAGGCTCACACTAACCCGCGCCCTCACACGCACGTTCCCCCTAAAGAGTTGTCGGACCCTCACCTGGACCCTAAACCGTCCCCGTCCCCTAACCCTAGCCCTAGCCCGAACCCTAACCCTAACCCTTCCCCGAAGCCTGACCCTCACCCGTCCCCTAATCCTAACCCGTAGGCTCACACTAACCCGCGCCGTCACACGCACGCTCCCCCTAAAGCGTTGTCGGACCCTCACCTGGATCCTAAACTGTCCCGTCCCCTAACCCTAACCCTAGATCGAACCCTAACCCTAACCCTTCCCCGAAGCCAGACCCTCACCCGTCACCTAATCCTAACCCGTAGGCTCACACTAAGCCGCGCCCTCACATGCACGCTCCCCCTAAAGCGTTGTCGGACCCTCACCTGGACCCTAAACCGTCCCCGTCCCCTAACCCTAACCCTAGCCCGAACCCTAACCCTAACCCTTCCCCGAAGCCTGACCCTCACCCGTACCCTAATCGTAACACGTAGGCTCACACTAACCCGCGCCCTCACACGCACGCTCCCCCTAAAGCGTTGTCGGACCCTCACCTGGACCCTAAACCGTCCCCGTCCCCTAACCCTAACCCTAGCCCGAACCCTAACCCTAACCCTTCCCCGAACCCTGACCCTCACCCGTCCCCTAATCCTAACCCGTACGCTAACACTAACCCGCGCCCTCACACGCACGCTCCCCCTAAAGCGTTGTCGGACCCTCACCTGGACCCTAAACCGTCCCCGTCCCCTAACCCTAACCCTAGCCCGAACCCTAATCCTAACCCTTCCCCGAAGCCTGACCCTCACCCGTCCCCTAATCCTAACCCGTACACTAACACTAACCCGCGCCCTCACACGCACGCTCCCCCTAAAGCGTTGTCAGACCTTCACCTGGACCCTAAACCGTCCCCGTCCCCTAACCCTAACCCTAGCCCGAACCCTAAACCTAACCCTTCCCCGAGCCTGACCCTCACCCGTCCCCTAATCCTAACTCGTACGCTAACACTAAGCCGCGCCCTCACACGCACGCTCCCCCTAAAGCGTTGTCGGACCGTCACCTGGACCCTAAACCGTCCCCGTCCCCTAACCCCAACCCTAGCCCGAACCCTAACCCTAACCCTTCCCCGAACCCTGACCCTCAGCCGTCCCCTAATCCTAACCCGTAGGCTAACACTAACCTGCGCCCTCACACGCACGCTCCCCCTAAAGCGTTGTCGGACCCTCACCTGGACCCTAAACCGTCCCCGTCCCCTAACCGTAACCCTAGCCCGAACCCTAATCCTAACCCTTCCCTGAAGCCTGACCCTCACCCGTCCCCTAATCCTAATCCGTAGGCTCACACTAACCCGCGCCCTCACACGCACGCTCCCCCTAAAGCGTTGTCGGACCCTCACCTGGACCCTAAACCGTCCCCATACCCTAACCCTAACCCTAGCCCGAACCCTAACCCTAACACTTCCCTGAAGCCTGACCCTCACCCGTCCCCTAATCCTAACCCGTACGCTAACACTAACCCGCGCCCTCACACGCACGCTCCCCCTAAAGCGTTGTCGGACCCTCACCTGGACCCTAAACCGTCCCCGTCCCCTAACCCTAACCCTAGCCCGACCCTAACCCAAATCCTTCCCCGAAGCCTGACCCTCACCCGTCCCCTACTCCTAACCCGTACGCTAACACTAACCCGCGCCCTCACACGCAGGCTCCCCCTAAAGCTTTGTCGGACCCTCACCTGGATCCTAAACCGTCCCGTCCCCTAACCCTAACCATAGCCCGAACCCTAACCCTAACCCTTCCCCGAAGCCTGACCCTCACCCGTCCCCTAATCCTAACCCGTAGGCTCACACTAACCCGCGCCCTCACACGCACGCTCCCCCTAAAGCGTTGTCGGACCCTCACCTGGACCCTAAACCGTCCCCGTCCCCTAACCCTAACCCTAGCCCGAACCCTAACCCTAACACTTCCCCGAAGCCTGACCCTAACCCGTCCCCTAATCCTAACCCGTACGCTAACACTAACCCGCGCCCTCACACGCACGCTCTCCCTAAAGCGTTGTCGTACCCTCACCTGGACCCTAAACCGTCCCCGTCCCCTAATCCTAACCCTAGCCCGAACCCTAACCCTAACACTTCCCCGAAGCCTGACCCTCACCCGTCCCCTAATCATAACCCGTAGGCTCACACCAACCCGCGCCCTCACACGCACGCTCCCCCTAAAGCGTTGTCGGACCCTCACCTGGACCCTAAACCGTCCCCGTCCCCTAACCCTAACCCTAGCCCGAACCCTAACCCTAACCCTTCCCCGAAGCCTGACCCTCACCCGTCCCCTAATCCTAATCCGTAGGCTCACACTAACCCGCGCCCTCACACGCACGTTCCCCCTAAAGAGTTGTCGGACCCTCACCTGGACCCTAAACCGTCCCCGTCCCCTAACCCTAACCCTAGCCCGAACCCTAACCCTAACCCTTCCCCGAAGCCTAACCCTCACCCGTCCCCTAATCCTAATCCGTAAGCTCACACTAACCCGCGCCCTCACACGCACGTTCCCCCTAAAGCGTTGTCGGACCCTCACCTGGACCCTAAACCGTCCCCGTACCCTAACCCTAACCCTAGCCCGAACACTAACCCTAACACTTCCCCGAAGCCTGACCCTCACCCGTCCCCTAATCCCAACCCGTACGCTAACACTAACCCGCGCCCTCACACGCACGCTCCCCCTAAAGCGTTGTCGGACCCTCACCTGGACCCTAAACCGTCCCAGTCCCCTAACCCTAACCCTAGCCCGAACCCTAACCCTAACCCTTCCCCGAAGCCTGACCCTCACCCGTCCCCTAATCCTAACCCGTACGCTAACACTAATCCATGCCCTCACACGCACGCTCCCCCTAAAGCGTTGTCGAACCCTCACCTGGACCCTAAACCGTCCCCGTACCCTAACCCTAACCCTAGCCCGAACCCGAACACTAACCCTTCCCTGAACCCTGACCCTCACCCGTCCCCTAATCCTAACCCGTACGCTAACACTAACCCGTGCCCTCACACGCACGCTCCCCCTAAAGCGTTGTCGGACCCTCACCTGGACCCTAAACCGTCCCCGTCCCCTAACCCTAACCCTAGCCCGAACCCTAACCCTAACCCTTCCCCGAAGCCTGACCCTCACCCGTCCCCTAATCCTAACCCGTACGCTAACACTAACCCGCGCCCTCACACGCACGCTCTCCCTAAAGCGTTGTCGTACCCTCACCTGGACCCTAAACCGTCCCCGTACCCTAACCCTAACCCTAGCCCGAACCCTAACCCTAACACTTCCCCGAAGCCTAACCCTCACCCGTCCCCTAATCCTAACCCGTACGCTAACACTAACCCGCGCCCTCACACGCACGCTCCCCCTAAAGCGTTGTCGGACCCTCACCTGGACCCTAAACCGTCCCCGTCCCCTAACCCTAACCCTTCCCCGAAGCCTGACCCTCACCCGTCCCCTAATCCTAACCCGTACGCTAACACTAACCCGCGCCGTCACACGCACGCTCCCCCTAAAGCGTTATCGGACCCTCACCTGGATCCTAAACCGTCCCGTCCCCTAACCCTAACCCTAGCCCGAACCCTAACCCTAACCCTTCCCCGAAGCCTGACCCTCACCCGTCCCCTAATCCTAACCCGTAGGCTCACACTAAGCCGCGCCCTCACACGCACGCTCCCCCTAAAGCGTTGTCGGACACTCACCTGGACCCTAAACCGTCCCCGTCCCCTAACCCTAATCCTAGACCGAACCCTAACCCTAACCCTTCCCCGAAGCCTGACCCTCACCCGTCCCCTAATCCTAACCCGTAGGCCAACATTAACCCGCGCCCTCACACACACGCTCCCCCTAAAGCGTTGTCGGACCCTCACCTGGAACCTAAACCGTCCCCGTCCCCTAAACCTAACCCTAGCCCGAACCCTAACCCTAACCCTTCCCCGAAGCCTGACCCTCACCCGTCCCCTATTCCTAACCCGTAGGCTCACACTAAGCCGCGCCCTCACACGCACGCTCCCCCTAAAGCGTTGTCGGACCCTCACCTGGACCCTAAACCGTCCCCGTCCCCTAACCCTAACCCTAGCCCGAACCCTAACCCTAAGCCTTCCCCGAAGCCTGACCCTCACCCGTCCCCTAATCCTAACCCGTAGGCTCACACTAACCTGCGCCCTCACACGCACGCTCCCCCTAAAGCGTTGTCGGACCCTCACCTGGACCCTAAACCGTCCCCGTCCCCTAACCCTAACCCTAGCCCGAACCCTAACCCTAACACTTCCCCGAAGCCTGACCCTCACCCGTCCCCTAATCCTAACCCGTACGCTAACACTAACCCACGCCCTCACACGCACGCTCCCCCTAAAGCGTTGTCGGACCCTCACCTGGACCCTAAACCGTCCACGTACCCTAACCCTAACCCTAGCCCGAACCCTAACCCTAACCCTTCCCCGAAGCCTGACCCTCACCCATCCCCTAATCCTAACCCGTAGGCTCACATTAACCCGCGCCCTCACACACACGCTCCCCCTAAAGCGTTGTCGGACCCTCACCTGGACCCTAAACCGTCCCCGTCCCCTAACCCTAACTCTAGCCCGAACCCTAACCCTAACCCTTCCCCGAAGCCTGACCCTCACCCGTCCCCTAATCCTAACCCGTACGCTAACACTAACCCGCGCCGTCACACGCACGCTCCCCCTAAAGCGTTGTCGGACCCTCACCTGGATCCTAAACCGTCCCGTCCCCTAACCCTAACCCTAGCCCAAACCCTAACCCTAACCCTTCCCCGAAGCCTGACGCTCACCCGTCCCCTAATCCTAACCCGTAGGCTCACACTAAGCCACGCCCTCACACGCACGCTCCCCCTAAAGCGTTGTCGGACCCTCACCTGGACCCTAAACCGTCCCCGTCCCCTAACCCTAACCCTAGCCCGAACCCTAACCCTAAGCCTTCCCCGAAGCCTGACCCTCACCCGTCCCCTAATCCTAACCCGTAGGCTCACACTAACCCGCGCCCTCACACGCACGCTCCCCCTAAAGCGTTGTCGGACCCTCACCTGGACCCTAAACCGTCCCCGTCCCCTAACCCTAACCCTAGCCTGAACCCTAACCCTAACACTTCCCCGAAGCCTGACACTCACCCGTCCCCTAATCCTAACCCGTACGCTAACACTAACCCACGCCCTCACATGCACGCTCCCCCTAAAGCGTTGTCGGACCCTCAGCTGGACCCTAAACCGTCCCCGTACCCTAACCCTAACCCTAGCCCGAACCATAACCCTAACTCTTCCCCGAAGCCTGACCCTCACCCGTCCCCTAATCCTAACCCGTAGGCTCACATTAACCCGCGCCCTCACACACACGCTCCCCCTAAAGCGTTGTCGGACCCTCACCTGGACCCTAAACCGTCCCCGTCCCCTAACCCTAACCCTAGCCCGAACCCTAATCCTAATCCTTCCCCGAAGCCTGACCCTCACCCGTCCCCTAATCCTAATCCGTAGGCTCACACTAACCCGCGCCCTGACATGCACGCTCCCCCTAAAGCGTTGTCGGACCCTCACCTGGACCCTAAACCGTCCCGTACCCTAACACTAACCCTAGCCCGAACCCTAACCCTAACACTTCCCCGAAGCCTGACCCTCACCCGTCCCATAATACTAACCCGTACGCTAACACTAACCCGCGCCCTCACACGCACGCTCCCCCTAAAGCGTTGTCGGACCCTCACCTGGACCCTAAACCGTCCCCGTCCCCTAACCCTAACCCTAGCCCGAACCCTAACCCTAACCCTTCCCCGAAGCCTGACCCTCACCCGTCCCCTAATCCTAACCCGTACGCTAACACTAACCCGCGCCGTCACACGCACGCTCCCCCTAAAGCGTTGTCGGACCCTCACCTGGATCCTAAACCGTCCCGTCCCCTAACCCTAACCCTAGATCGAACCCTAACCCTAACCCTTCCCCGAAGCCAGACCCTCACCCGTCACCTAATTCTAACCCGTAGGCTCACACTAAGCCACGCCCTCACACGCACGCTCCCCCTAAAGCGTTGTCGGACCCTCACCTGGACCCTAAACCGTCCCCGTCCCCTAACCCTAACCCTAGCCCGAACCCTAACCCTAACCCTTCCCTGAAGCCTGACCCTCACCCGTCCCCTAATCCTAACCCGTACGCTAACACTAACCCGTGCCCTCACACGCACGCTCTCCCTAAAGCGTTGTCGTACCCTCACCTGGACCCTAAACCGTCCCCGTCCCCTAACCCTAACCCTAGCCTGAACCCTAACCCTAACACTTCCCCGAAGCCTGACCCTCACCCGTCCCCTAATCATAACCCGTAGGCTCACACCAACCCGCGCCCTCACACGCACGCTCCCCCTAAAGCGTTGTCGGACCCTCACCTGGACCCTAAACCGTCCCCGTCCCCTAACCCTAAACCTAGCCCGAACCCTAATCCTAACCCTTCCCCGAAGCCTGACCCTCACCCGTACCCTAATCCTAACCCGTAGGCTCACACTAACCCGCGCCCTCACACGCACGCTCCCCCTAAAGCGTTGTCGGACCCTCTCTTGGACCCTAAACCGTCCCCGTCCCCTAACGCTAACCCTAGCCCGCACCCTAACCTTAACCCTTCCCCAAAGCCTGACCCTCACCCGTCCCCTAATCGTAACCCGTAGGCTCACACTAACCCACGCCCTCACACGCACGCTCCCCCTAAAGCGTTTTCGGACCCTCATCTGGACCCTAAACCGTTCCCGTCCCCTAACCCTAACCCTAGCCCGAACCCTAACCCTAACCCTTCCCCGAAGCCTGACCCTCACCCGTCCCCTAATCCTAAACCGTAGGCTCACACTAACCCGCGCCCTCACACGCACACTCCCCCTAAAGCGTTGTCGGACCCTCACCTGGACCCTAAACCGTCCCCGTCCCCTAACCCTAACCCTAGCCCGAACCCTAACCCTAACCCTTCCCGAACCTGACCCTCACCCGTCCCCTACTCCTAACCCGTACGCTAACACTAACCCACGCCCTCACACGCACGCCCCCCCTAAAGCGTTGTCGGACCCTCACCTGCACCCTAAACCGTCCCCGTACCCTAACCCTAACCCTAGCCCGAACCCTAATCCTAACCCTTCCCCGAAGCCTGACCCTCACACGTAACCTAATCCTAATCCGTAGGCTCACAGTAACCCGCGCCCTCACACGCACGCTCCCCCTAAAGCATTGTCGGACCCTCACCTGGACCCTAAACCGTCCCCGTCCCCTAACCCTAACCCTAGCCCGAACCCTAACCCTAACCCTTCCCCGAAGCCTGACACTCACCCGTCCCCTAATCCCTACCCGTACGCTAACACTAACCCGCGCCCTCACATGCACGCTCCCCCGAAAGCGTTGTCGGACCCTCACCTGGACCCTAAACCGTCCCAGTCCCCTAACCCTAACCCTAGCCCGAACCCTAACCCTAACCCTTCCCCGAAGCCTGACCCTCACCCGTCCCCTAATCCTAACCCGTACGCTAACACTAATCCGTGCCCTCACACGCACGCTCCCCCTAAAGCGTTGTCGAACCCTCACCTGGACCGTAAACCGTCCACGTCCCCTAACCCTAACCCTAGCCCGAACCCTAACACTAACCCTTCCCCGAAGCCTGACCCTCACCCGTCCCCTAATCCTAACCCGTACGCTAACACTAACCCGTGCCCTCACACGCACGCTCCCCCTAAAGCGTTGTCGGACCCTCACCTGGACCCTAAACCGTCCCCGTCCCCTAACCCTAACCCTAGCCCGAACCCTACTCCTAACCCTTCCCCGAAGCCTGACCCTCACCCGTCCCCTAATCCTAATCCGTAGGCTCACACTAACCCGCGCCCTCACACGCACGCTCCCCCTAAAGCGTTGTCGGACCCTCACCTGGACCCTAAACCGTCCCCGTACCCTAACACTAACCCTAGCCCGAACCCTAACCCTAACACTTCCCCGAAGCCTGACCCTCACCCGTCCCCTAATCCTAACCCGTACGCTAACACTAACCCGCGCCCTCACACGCACGCTCCCCCTAAAGCGTTGTCGGACCCTCACCTGGACCCTAAACCGTCCCCGTCCCCTAACCCTAACCCTAGCCCGAACGCTAACCCTAACCCTTCCCCGAAGCCTGACCCTCACACGTCCCCTAATCCTAACCCGTACGCTAACACTAACCCGCGCCGTCACACGCACGCTCCCCCTAAAGCGTTGTCGGACCCTCACCTGGATCCTAAACTGTCCCGTCCCCTAACCCTAACCCTAGATCGAACCCTAACCCTAACCCTTCCCCGAAGCCAGACCCTCACCCGTCACCTAATCCTAACCCGTAGGCTCACACTAAGCCGCGCCCTCACATGCACGCTCCCCCTAAAGCGTTGTCGGACCCTCACCTGGACCCTAAACCGTCCCCGTCCCCTAACCCTAACCCTAGCCCGAACCCTAACCCTAACCCTTCCCCGAAGCCTGACCCTCACCCGTACCCTAATCGTAACCCGTAGGCTCACACTAACCCGCGCCCTCACACGCACGCTCCCCCTAAAGCGTTGTCGGACCCTCACCTGGACCCTAAACCGTCCCCGTCCCCTAACCCTAACCCTAGCCCGAACCCTAACCCTAACCCTTCCCCGAACCCTGACCCTCACACGTCCCCTAATCCTAACCCGTACGCTAACACTAACCCGCGCCCTCACACGCACGCTCCCCCTAAAGCGTTGTCGGACCCTCACCTGGACCCTAAACCGTCCCCGTCCCCTAACCCTAATCCTAGCCCGAACCCTAATCCTAACCCTTCCCCGAAGCCTGACCCTCACCCGTCCCCTAATCCTAATCCGTAGGATCACACTAACCCGCGCCCTCACACGCACGCTCCCCCTAAAGCGTTGTCGGACCCTCACCTGGACCCTAAACCGTCCCCGTACCCTAACCCTAACCCTAGCCCGAACCCTAAACCTAACATTTCCCCGAAGCCTGACCCTCACCCGTCCCCTAATCCTAACCCGTACACTAACACTAACCCGCGCCCTCACACGCACGCTCCCCCTAAAGCGTTGTCAGACCTTCACCTGGACCCTAAACCGTCCCCGTCCCCTAACCCTAACCCTAGCCCGAACCCTAAACCTAACCCTTCCCCGAGCCTGACCCTCACCCGTCCCCTAATCCTAACTCGTACGCTAACACTAAGCCGCGCCCTCACACGCACGCTCCCCCTAAAGCGTTGTCGGACCGTCACCTGGACCCTAAACCGTCCTCGTCCCCTAACCCCAACCCTAGCCCGAACCCTAACCCTAACCCTTCCCCGAACCCTGACCCTCAGCCGTCCCCTAATCCTAACCCGTAGGCTAACACTAACCTGCGCCCTCACACGCACGCTCCCCCTAAAGCGTTGTCGGACCCTCACCTGGACCCTAAACCGTCCCCGTCCCCTAACCGTAACCCTAGCCCGAACCCTAATCCTAACCCTTCCCTGAAGCCTGACCCTCACCCGTCCCCTAATCCTAATCCGTAGGCTCACACTAACCCGCGCCCTCACACGCACGCTCCCCCTAAAGCGTTGTCGGACCCTCACCTGGACCCTAAACCGTCCCCATACCCTAACCCTAACCCTAGCCTGAACCCTAACCCTAACACTTCCCTGAAGCCTGACCCTCACCCGTCCCCTAATCCTAACCCGTACGCTAACACTAACCCGCGCCCTCACACGCACGCTCCCCCTAAAGCGTTGTCGGACCCTCACCTGGACCCTAAACCGTCCCCGTCCCCTAACCCTAACCCTAGCCCGACCCTAACCCAAATCCTTCCCCGAAGCCTGACCCTCACCCGTCCCCTACTCCTAACCCGTACGCTAACACTAACACGCGCCCTCACACGCACGCTCCCCCTAAAGCTTTGTCGGACCCTCACCTGGATCCTAAACCGTCCCGTCCCCTAACCCTAACCCTAGCCCGAACCCTAACCCTAACCCTTCCCCGAAGCCTGACCCTCACCCGTCCCCTAATCCTAACCCGTAGGCTCACACTAACCCGCGCCCTCACACGCACGCTCCCCCTAAAGCGTTGTCGGACCCTCACCTGGACCCTAAACCGTCCCCGTCCCCTAACGCTAACCCTAGCCCGAACCCTAACCCTAACCCTTCCCCGAAGCCTGGTCCTCACCCGTCTCCTAATCGTAACCCATAGGCTCTCACTAACCCGCGCCCTCACACGCACGCTCCCCCTAAAGTGTTGTCGGACCCTCACCTGGACCCTAAACCGTCCCCGTCCCCTAACCCTAACCCTAGCCCGAACCCTAACCCTAACCCTTCCCCGAACCCTGACCCTCACCCATCCCCTAATCCTAACACGTACGCTAACACTAACCCGCGCCCTCACACGCACGCTCCCCCTAAAGCGTTGTCGGACCCTCACCTGGACCCTAAACCGTCCCCGTCCCCTAACCCTAACCCTAGCCCGAACCCTAATCCTAACCCTTCCCCGAAGCCTGACCCTCACCCGTCCCCTAATCCTAATCCGTAGGCTCACACTAACCCGCGACCTCACACGCACGCTCCCCCTAAAGCGTTGTCGGACCCTCACCTGGACCCTAAACCGTTCCCGTCCCCTTGCCCTAACCCTAGCCCGAACCCTAACCCTAACACTTCCCCGAAGCCTGACCCTCACCCGTCCCCTAATCCTAACACGTACGCTAACACTAACCCGCGCCCTCACACGCACGCTTCCCCTAAAGCGTTGTCGGACCCTCACCTGGACCCTAAACCGTCCCCGTCCCCTAACCCTAACCCTAGCCCGAACCCTAAACCTAAGCCTTCCCCGAAGCCTGACCCTCACCCGTCCCCTAATCCTAACCCGTACGCTAACACTAACCCGCGCCCTCACACGCACGCTCCCCCTGAAGCGTTGTCGGACCCTCACCTGGACCCTAAACCGTCCCTGTCCCCTAACCCTAACCTAGCCCGAACCCTAACCCTAACACTTCCCCGAAGCCTGACCCTCACCCGTCCCCTAATCCTAACCCGTACGCTAAAAGTAACCCGCGCCCTCACACGCACGCTCCCCCTAAAGCGTTGTCGGACCCTCACCTGGACCCTAAACCGTCCCCATCCCCTAACCCTAACCCTAGCCCGAACCCTAACCCTAACACTTCCCCGAAGCCTGACCCTCACCCGTCCCCTAATCCTAACCCGTACGCTAACACTAAGCCGCACCCTCACACGCACGCTCCCCCTGAAGCGTTGTCGGACCCTCACCTGGACCCTAAACCGTCCCCGTCCCCTAACCCTAACCCTAGCACGAACCCTAACCCTAATCCTTCCCCGAAGCCTGACCCTCACCCGTCCCCTAATCCTAACCCGTACGCTAACACTAACCCGCGCCCTCACACGCACGCTCTCCCTAAAGCGTTGTCGTACCCTCACCTGGACCCTAAACCGTCCCCGTCCCCTAACCCTAACGCTAGACCGAACCCTAACCCTAACACTTCCCCAAAGCCTGACCCTCACCCGTCCTATAATCCTAACCCGTACGCTTACACTAACACACGCCCTCACACGCACGCTCCCCCTAAAGCGTTGTCGGACCCTCACCTGGACCCTAAACCGTCCCCGTCCCCTAACCCTAACCCTAGCCCGAACCCTAACCCTAACCCTTCCCCGAAGCCTGACCCTCACCCGTCCCCTAATCCTAACCTGTACGCTAACACTAACCCGCGCCGTCACACGCAGGCTCCCCCTTAAGCATTGTCGGACCCTCACCTGGATCCTAAACCGTCCCGTCCCCTAACCCTAACCCTAGCCCGAACCCTAACCCTAACCCTTCCCCGAAGCCTGACCCTCACCCGTCCCCTAATCCTAACCCGTAGGCTCACACTAAGCCGCGCCCTCACACGCACGCTCCCCCTAAACCGTTGTCGGACCCTCACCTGGACCCTAAACCGTCCCCGTCCCCTAACCCTAACCCTAGCCCGAACACTAACCCTAACACTTCCCCGAAGCCTGACCCTAACCCGTCCCCTAATCCTAACCCGTACGCTAACACTAACCCGCGCCCTCACACGCACGCTCTCCCTAAAGCGTTGTCGTACCCTCACCTGGACCCTAAACCGTCCCCGTCCCCTAACCCTAACCCTAGCCCGAACCCTAACCCTAACACTTCCCCGAAGCCTGACCCTCACCCGTCCCCTAATCATAACCCGTAGGCTCACACCAACCCGCGCCCTCACACGCACGCTCCCCCTAAAGCGTTGTCGGACCCTCACCTGGACCCTAAACCGTCCCCGTCCCCTAACCCTAACCCTAGCCCGAACCCTAACCCTAACACTTCCCCGAAGCCTGACCCTCACCCGTCCCCTAATCCTAATCCGTAGGCTCACACTAACCCGCGCCCTCACACGCACGTTCCCCCTAAAGAGTTGTCGGACCCTCACCTGGACCCTAAACCGTCCCCGTCCCCTAACCCTAGCCCTAGCCCGAACCCTAACCCTAACCCTTCCCCGAAGCCTGACCCTCACCCGTCCCCTAATCCTAACCCGTAGGCTCACACTAACCCGCGCCGTCACACGCACGCTCCCCCTAAAGCGTTGTCGGACCCTCACCTGGATCCTAAACTGTCCCGTCCCCTAACCCTAACCCTAGATCGAACCCTAACCCTAACCCTTCCCCGAAGCCAGACCCTCACCCGTCACCTAATCCTAACCCGTAGGCTCACACTAAGCCGCGCCCTCACATGCACGCTCCCCCTAAAGCGTTGTCGGACCCTCACCTGGACCCTAAACCGTCCCCGTCCCCTAACCCTAACCCTAGCCCGAACCCTAACCCTAACCCTTCCCCGAAGCCTGACCCTCACCCGTACCCTAATCGTAACACGTAGGCTCACACTAACCCGCGCCCTCACACGCACGCTCCCCCTAAAGCGTTGTCGGACCCTCACCTGGACCCTAAACCGTCCCCGTCCCCTAACCCTAACCCTAGCCCGAACCCTAACCCTAACCCTTCCCCGAACCCTGACCCTCACCCGTCCCCTAATCCTAACCCGTACGCTAACACTAACCCGCGCCCTCACACGCACGCTCCCCCTAAAGCGTTGTCGGACCCTCACCTGGACCCTAAACCGTCCCCGTCCCCTAACCCTAACCCTAGCCCGAACCCTAATCCTAACCCTTCCCCGAAGCCTGACCCTCACCCGTCCCCTAATCCTAACCCGTACACTAACACTAACCCGCGCCCTCACACGCACGCTCCCCCTAAAGCGTTGTCAGACCTTCACCTGGACCCTAAACCGTCCCCGTCCCCTAACCCTAACCCTAGCCCGAACCCTAAACCTAACCCTTCCCCGAGCCTGACCCTCACCCGTCCCCTAATCCTAACTCGTACGCTAACACTAAGCCGCGCCCTCACACGCACGCTCCCCCTAAAGCGTTGTCGGACCGTCACCTGGACCCTAAACCGTCCCCGTCCCCTAACCCCAACCCTAGCCCGAACCCTAACCCTAACCCTTCCCCGAACCCTGACCCTCAGCCGTCCCCTAATCCTAACCCGTAGGCTAACACTAACCTGCGCCCTCACACGCACGCTCCCCCTAAAGCGTTGTCGGACCCTCACCTGGACCCTAAACCGTCCCCGTCCCCTAACCGTAACCCTAGCCCGAACCCTAATCCTAACCCTTCCCTGAAGCCTGACCCTCACCCGTCCCCTAATCCTAATCCGTAGGCTCACACTAACCCGCGCCCTCACACGCACGCTCCCCCTAAAGCGTTGTCGGACCCTCACCTGGACCCTAAACCGTCCCCATACCCTAACCCTAACCCTAGCCCGAACCCTAACCCTAACACTTCCCTGAAGCCTGACCCTCACCCGTCCCCTAATCCTAACCCGTACGCTAACACTAACCCGCGCCCTCACACGCACGCTCCCCCTAAAGCGTTGTCGGACCCTCACCTGGACCCTAAACCGTCCCCGTCCCCTAACCCTAACCCTAGCCCGACCCTAACCCAAATCCTTCCCCGAAGCCTGACCCTCACCCGTCCCCTACTCCTAACCCGTACGCTAACACTAACCTGCGCCCTCACACGCAGGCTCCCCCTAAAGCTTTGTCGGACCCTCACCTGGATCCTAAACCGTCCCGTCCCCTAACCCTAACCATAGCCCGAACCCTAACCCTAACCCTTCCCCGAAGCCTGACCCTCACCCGTCCCCTAATCCTAACCCGTAGGCTCACACTAACCCGCGCCCTCACACGCACGCTCCCCCTAAAGCGTTGTCGGACCCTCACCTGGACCCTAAACCGTCCCCGTCCCCTAACCCTAACCCTAGCCCGAACCCTAACCCTAACACTTCCCCGAAGCCTGACCCTAACCCGTCCCCTAATCCTAACCCGTACGCTAACACTAACCCGCGCCCTCACACGCACGCTCTCCCTAAAGCGTTGTCGTACCCTCACCTGGACCCTAAACCGTCCCCGTCCCCTAATCCTAACCCTAGCCCGAACCCTAACCCTAACACTTCCCCGAAGCCTGACCCTCACCCGTCCCCTAATCATAACCCGTAGGCTCACACCAACCCGCGCCCTCACACGCACGCTCCCCCTAAAGCGTTGTCGGACCCTCACCTGGACCCTAAACCGTCCCCGTCCCCTAACCCTAACCCTAGCCCGAACCCTAACCCTAACCCTTCCCCGAAGCCTGACCCTCACCCGTCCCCTAATCCTAATCCGTAGGCTCACACTAACCCGCGCCCTCACACGCACGTTCCCCCTAAAGAGTTGTCGGACCCTCACCTGGACCCTAAACCGTCCCCGTCCCCTAACCCTAACCCTAGCCCGAACCCTAACCCTAACCCTTCCCCGAAGCCTAACCCTCACCCGTCCCCTAATCCTAATCCGTAAGCTCACACTAACCCGCGCCCTCACACGCACGTTCCCCCTAAAGCGTTGTCGGACCCTCACCTGGACCCTAAACCGTCCCCGTACCCTAACCCTAACCCTAGCCCGAACACTAACCCTAACACTTCCCCGAAGCCTGACCCTCACCCGTCCCCTAATCCCAACCCGTACGCTAACACTAACCCGCGCCCTCACACGCACGCTCCCCCTAAAGCGTTGTCGGACCCTCACCTGGACCCTAAACCGTCCCAGTCCCCTAACCCTAACCCTAGCCCGAACCCTAACCCTAACCCTTCCCCGAAGCCTGACCCTCACCCGTCCCCTAATCCTAACCCGTACGCTAACACTAATCCATGCCCTCACACGCACGCTCCCCCTAAAGCGTTGTCGAACCCTCACCTGGACCCTAAACCGTCCCCGTACCCTAACCCTAACCCTAGCCCGAACCCGAACACTAACCCTTCCCTGAACCCTGACCCTCACCCGTCCCCTAATCCTAACCCGTACGCTAACACTAACCCGTGCCCTCACACGCACGCTCCCCCTAAAGCGTTGTCGGACCCTCACCTGGACCCTAAACCGTCCCCGTCCCCTAACCCTAACCCTAGCCCGAACCCTAACCCTAACCCTTCCCCGAAGCCTGACCCTCACCCGTCCCCTAATCCTAACCCGTACGCTAACACTAACCCGCGCCCTCACACGCACGCTCTCCCTAAAGCGTTGTCGTACCCTCACCTGGACCCTAAACCGTCCCCGTACCCTAACCCTAACCCTAGCCCGAACCCTAACCCTAACACTTCCCCGAAGCCTAACCCTCACCCGTCCCCTAATCCTAACCCGTACGCTAACACTAACCCGCGCCCTCACACGCACGCTCCCCCTAAAGCGTTGTCGGACCCTCACCTGGACCCTAAACCGTCCCCGTCCCCTAACCCTAACCCTTCCCCGAAGCCTGACCCTCACCCGTCCCCTAATCCTAACCCGTACGCTAACACTAACCCGCGCCGTCACACGCACGCTCCCCCTAAAGCGTTATCGGACCCTCACCTGGATCCTAAACCGTCCCGTCCCCTAACCCTAACCCTAGCCCGAACCCTAACCCTAACCCTTCCCCGAAGCCTGACCCTCACCCGTCCCCTAATCCTAACCCGTAGGCTCACACTAAGCCGCGCCCTCACACGCACGCTCCCCCTAAAAGCGTTGTCGGACACTCACCTGGACCCTAAACCGTCCCCGTCCCCTAACCCTAATCCTAGACCGAACCCTAACCCCTAACCCTTCCCCGAAGCCTGACCCTCACCCGTCCCCTAATCCTAACCCGTAGGCCAACATTAACCCGCGCCCTCACACACACGCTCCCCCTAAAGCGTTGTCGGACCCTCACCTGGAACCTAAACCGTCCCCGTCCCCTAAACCTAACCCTAGCCCGAACCCTAACCCTAACCCTTCCCCGAAGCCTGACCCTCACCCGTCCCCTATTCCTAACCCGTAGGCTCACACTAAGCCGCGCCCTCACACGCACGCTCCCCCTAAAGCGTTGTCGGACCCTCACCTGGACCCTAAACCGTCCCCGTCCCCTAACCCTAACCCTAGCCCGAACCCTAACCCTAAGCCTTCCCCGAAGCCTGACCCTCACCCGTCCCCTAATCCTAACCCGTAGGCTCACACTAACCTGCGCCCTCACACGCACGCTCCCCCTAAAGCGTTGTCGGACCCTCACCTGGACCCTAAACCGTCCCCGTCCCCTAACCCTAACCCTAGCCCGAACCCTAACCCTAACACTTCCCCGAAGCCTGACCCTCACCCGTCCCCTAATCCTAACCCGTACGCTAACACTAACCCACGCCCTCACACGCACGCTCCCCCTAAAGCGTTGTCGGACCCTCACCTGGACCCTAAACCGTCCACGTACCCTAACCCTAACCCTAGCCCGAACCCTAACCCTAACCCTTCCCCGAAGCCTGACCCTCACCCATCCCCTAATCCTAACCCGTAGGCTCACATTAACCCGCGCCCTCACACACACGCTCCCCCTAAAGCGTTGTCGGACCCTCACCTGGACCCTAAACCGTCCCCGTCCCCTAACCCTAACTCTAGCCCGAACCCTAACCCTAACCCTTCCCCGAAGCCTGACCCTCACCCGTCCCCTAATCCTAACCCGTACGCTAACACTAACCCGCGCCGTCACACGCACGCTCCCCCTAAAGCGTTGTCGGACCCTCACCTGGATCCTAAACCGTCCCGTCCCCTAACCCTAACCCTAGCCCAAACCCTAACCCTAACCCTTCCCCGAAGCCTGACGCTCACCCGTCCCCTAATCCTAACCCGTAGGCTCACACTAAGCCACGCCCTCACACGCACGCTCCCCCTAAAGCGTTGTCGGACCCTCACCTGGACCCTAAACCGTCCCCGTCCCCTAACCCTAACCCTAGCCCGAACCCTAACCCTAAGCCTTCCCCGAAGCCTGACCCTCACCCGTCCCCTAATCCTAACCCGTAGGCTCACACTAACCCGCGCCCTCACACGCACGCTCCCCCTAAAGCGTTGTCGGACCCTCACCTGGACCCTAAACCGTCCCCGTCCCCTAACCCTAACCCTAGCCTGAACCCTAACCCTAACACTTCCCCGAAGCCTGACACTCACCCGTCCCCTAATCCTAACCCGTACGCTAACACTAACCCACGCCCTCACATGCACGCTCCCCCTAAAGCGTTGTCGGACCCTCAGCTGGACCCTAAACCGTCCCCGTACCCTAACCCTAACCCTAGCCCGAACCATAACCCTAACTCTTCCCCGAAGCCTGACCCTCACCCGTCCCCTAATCCTAACCCGTAGGCTCACATTAACCCGCGCCCTCACACACACGCTCCCCCTAAAGCGTTGTCGGACCCTCACCTGGACCCTAAACCGTCCCAGTCCCCTAACCCTAACCCTAGCCCGAACCCTAACCCTAACCCTTCCCCGAAGCCTGACCCTCACCCGTCCCCTAATCCTAACCCGTGCGCTAACACTAACCCGCGCCCTCACACGCACGCTCCCCCTAAAGCGTTGTCGGAGCCTCACCTCGACCCTATACCGTCCCCGTCCCCTAACCCTAACCCTAGCCCGAACCCTAACCCTAACCTTTCCCCGAAGCCTGACCCTCACCCGTCCCCTAATCCTAACCCGTATGCTCACACTAACCCGCGCCCTCACACGCACGCTGCCCCTAAAGCGTTGTCGGACCCTCGCCTGGACCCTAAACCGTCCCCGTCCCCTAACCCTAACCCTAGCCCGAACCTTAACGCTAACACTTCCCAGAAGCCTGACCCTCACCCGTCCCCTAATCCTAACCCGTAGGCTCACACTAACCCGCGCCCTCACACGCACGCTCCCCCTAAAGCGTTGTCGGACCCTCACCTGGACCCTAAACCGTCCCCGTCCCCTAACCCTAACCCTAGCCCGAACCCTAACCCTAACCCTTCCCCGAAGCCTGACCCTCACCCGTCCCCTAATCCTAACCCGTAGGCTCACACTAACCCGCGCCCTCACACGCACGCTCCCCCTAAAGCGTTGTCGGACCCTCACTTGGACCCTAAACCGTCCCCGTCCCCTAACCCTACCCCTAGCCCGAACCCTAACCTTAACCCTTCCCAAAGCCTGACCCTCACCCGTCCCCTAATCGTAACCCGTAGGCTCACACTAACCCGCGTCCTCACACGCACGCTCCCCCTAAAGCGTTGTCGGACCCTCACCTGGACCGTAAACCGTCCCCGTCCCCTAACCCTAACCCTAGCCCGAACCCTAGTCCTAACCCTTCCCCGAAGCCTGACCCTCACCCGTCCCCAAATCCTAACCCGTAGGCTCACACTAACCCGCGCCCTCACACGCACGCTCCCCCTAAAGCGTTGTCGGACCCTCACTTGGACCCTAAACTGTCCCCGTCCCCTAACCCTAACCCTAGCCCGAACCCTAACCCTAACACTTCCCCGAAGCCTGACCCTCACCCGTCCCCTAATCCTAACCCGTACGCTAACACTAACCCGCGCCCTCACACGCACGCTCCCCCTAAAGCGTTGTCGGACCCTCACCTGGACCCTAAACCGTCCCCGTCCCCTAACCCTAACCCTAGCCCTGACCCTAACCCTAACACTTCCCCGAAGCCTGACCCTCACCCGTCCCCTAATCCTAACCCGTACGCTAACACTAACCCGCGACCTCACACGCACGCTCCCCCTAAAGCGTTGTCGGACCCTCACCTGGACCCTAAACCGTCCCCGTCCCCTAACCCTAACCCTAGCCCGAACCCTAATCCTAACCCTTCCCCGAAGCCTGACACTCACCCGTCCCCTAATCCTAATCCGTAGGCTCACACTAACCCGCGCCCCACACGCACGCTCCCCCTAAAACGTTGTCAGACCCTCACCTGGACCCTAAACCGTCCCCGTACGCTAACCCTAACCCTAGCCCGAACCCTAACCCTAACACTTCCCCGAAGCCTAACCCTCACCCGTCCCCTAATCCTAACCCGTACGCTAACACTAACCCGCGCCCTCACACGCACGCTCCCCCTAAAGCGTTGTCGGACCCTCACCTGGACCCTAAACCGTCCCCGTCCCCTAACCTTAACCCTAGCCCGAACCTTAACCCTAACACTTCCCAGAAGCCTGACCCTCACCCGTCCCCTAATCCTAACCCTTAGGCTCACACTAACCCGCGCCCTCACACGCACGCTCCCCCTAAAGCGTTGTCGGACCCTCACCTGGACCCTAAACCGTCCCCGTCCCCTAACCCTAACCCTAGCCCGAACCCTAACCCTAACCCTTCCCCGAAGCCTGACACTCACCCGTCCCCTAATCCTAACCCGTAGGCTCACACTAACCCGCGCCCTCACACGCACGCTCCCCCTAAAGCGTTGTCGGACCCACACTTGGACCCTAAACCGTCCCCGTCCCCTAACCCTACCCCTAGCCCGAACCCTAACCTTAACCCTTCCCCAAAGCCTGACCCTCACCCATCCCCTAATCGTAACCCGTAGTCTCACACTAACCAGCGTCCTCACACACACGCTCCCCCTAAAGCGTTTTCGGACCCTCACCTGGACCCTAAACCGTTCCCGTCCGCTAACCCTAACCCTAGCCCGAACCCTAACCCTAACCCTTCCCCGAAGCCTTCCCCTCACCCGTCCCCTAATCCTAAACCGTAGGCTCACATTAACCCGCGCCCTCACACGCACGCTCCCCCTAAAGCGTTGTCGGACCCTCACCTGGACCCTAAACCGTCCCCGTCCCCTAACCCTAACCCTAGCCCGAACCCTAACCCTAACCCTTCCCCGAAGCCTGACCCGCACCCGTCCCCTAATCCTAACCCGTACGCTAACACTAACCCGCGCCCTCACACGCACGCTCCCCCTAAAGCGTTGTCAGACCCTCACCTGGACCCTAAACCGTCCCCGTCCCCTAACCCTACCCCTAGCCCGAACCCTAACCTTAACCCTTCCCCAAAGCCTGACCCTCACCCATCCCCTAATCGTAACCCGTAGTCTCACACTAACCAGCGTCCTCACACGCACGCTCCCCCTAAAGCGTTTTCGGACCCTCACCTGGACCCTAAACCGTTCCCGTCCGCTAACCCTAACCCTAGCCCGAACCCTAACCCTAACCCTTCCCCGAAGCCTGACCCTCACCCGTCCCCTAATCCTAAACCGTAGGCTCACATTAACCCGCGCCCTCACACGCACGCTCCCCCTAAAGCGTTGTCGGACCCTCACCTGGACCCTAAACCGTCCCCGTCCCCTAACCCTAACCCTAGCCCGAACCCTAACCCTAACCCTTCCCCGAAGCCTGACCCTCACCCGTCCCCTAATCCTAACCCGTACGCTAACACTAAGCCGCGCCCTCACACGCACGCTCCCCCTAAAGCGTTGTCGGACCCTCACCTGGACCCTAAACCGTCCCCGTCCCCTAACCCTAACCCTAGCCCGAACCCTAACACTAACCCTTCCCCGAAGCCTGACCCTCACCCGTCCCCTAATCCTAACACGTACGCTAACACTAACCCGCGCCCTCACACGCACGCTCCCCCTAAAGCGTTGTCGGACCCTCACCTGGACCCTAAACCGTCCCCGTCCCCTAACCCTAACCCTAGCCCGAACCCTAACCCTAACCCTTCCCCGAAGCCTGACCCTCATCCGTCCCCTAATCCTAACCCGTACGCTCACACTAACCCGCGCCCTCACATGCACGCTCCCCCTAAAGCGTTGTCGGACCCTCACCTGGACCCTAAACCGTCCCCGTCCCCTAACCCTAACCCTAGCCCGAACCCTAAACCTAACCCTTCCCCGAAGCCTGACCCTCACCCGTCCCTTAATCCTAACCCGTAGGCTCACACTAACCCGCGCCCTCACACGCACGCTCCCCCTAAAGCGTTGTTTGACACTCACCTGGACCCTAAACCGTCCCCTAACCCTAACCCTAACCCTAGCCCGAACCCTAACCCTAACACTTCCCCGAAGCCTGACCCTCACCCGTCCCCTAATCATAACCCGTAGGCTCACACCAACCCGCGCCCTCACACGCACGCTCCCCCTAAAGCGTTGTCGGACCCTCACCTGGACCCTAAACCGTCCCCGTCCCCTAACCCTAACCCTAGCCCGAACCCTAACCCTAACCCTTCCCCGAAGCCTGACCCTCACCCGTCCCCTAATCCTAATCCGTAGGCTCACACTAACCCGCGCCCTCACACGCACGTTCCCCCTAAAGAGTTGTCGGACCCTCACCTGGACCCTAAACCGTCCCCGTCCCCTAACCCTAACCCTAGCCCGAACCCTAACCCTAACCCTTCCCCGAAGCCTGACCCTCACCCGTCCCCTAATCCTAACCCGTACGCTAACACTAACCCGCGCCGTCACACGCACGCTCCCCCTAAAGCGTTGTCGGACCCTCACCTGGATCCTAAACTGTCCCGTCCCCTAACCCTAACCCTAGATCGAACCCTAACCCTAACCCTTCCCCGAAGCCAGACCCTCACCCGTCACCTAATCCTAACCCGTAGGCTCACACTAAGCCGCGCCCTCACATGCACGCTCCCCCTAAAGCGTTGTCGGACCCTCACCTGGACCCTAAACCGTCCCCGTCCCCTAACCCTAACCCTAGCCCGAACCCTAACCCTAACCCTTCCCCGAAGCCTGACCCTCACCCGTCCCCTAATCCTAACCCGTACGCTAACACTAACCCGCGCCCTCACACGCACGCTCTCCCTAAAGCGTTGTCGTACCCTCACCTGGACCCTAAACCGTCCCCGTCCCCTAACCCTAACCCTAGCCTGAACCCTAACCCTAACACTTCCCCGAAGCCTGACTCTCACCCGTCCCCTAATCATAACCCGTAGGCTCACACCAACCCACGCCCTCACACGCACGCTCCCCCTAAAGCGTTGTCGGACCCTCACCTGGACCCTAAACCGTCCCCGTCCCCTAACCCTAACCCTAGCCCGAACCCTAACCCTAACCCTTCCCCGAAGCCTGACACTCACCCGTCCCCTAATCCTAACCCGTAGGCTCACACTAACCCGCGCCCTCACACGCACGCTCCCCCTAAAGCGTTGTCGGACCCACACTTGGACCCTAAACCGTCCCCGTCCCCTAACCCTACCCCTAGCCCGAACCCTAACCTTAACCCTTCCCCAAAGCCTGACCCTCACCCATCCCCTAATCGTAACCCGTAGTCTCACACTAACCAGCGTCCTCACACACACGCTCCCCCTAAAGCGTTTTCGGACCCTCACCTGGACCCTAAACCGTTCCCGTCCGCTAACCCTAACCCTAGCCCGAACCCTAACCCTAACCCTTCCCCGAAGCCTGACCCTCACCCGTCCCCTAATCCTAAACCGTAGGCTCACATTAACCCGCGCCCTCACACGCACGCTCCCCCTAAAGCGTTGTCGGACCCTCACCTGGACCCTAAACCGTCCCCGTCCCCTAACCCTAACCCTAGCCCGAACCCTAACCCTAACCCTTCCCCGAAGCCTGACCCGCACCCGTCCCCTAATCCTAACCCGTACGCTAACACTAACCCGCGCCCTCACACGCACGCTCCCCCTAAAGCGTTGTCAGACCCTCATCTGGACCCTAAACCGTCCCCGTCCCCTAACCCTACCCCTAGCCCGAACCCTAACCTTAACCCTTCCCCAAAGCCTGACCCTCACCCATCCCCTAATCGTAACCCGTAGTCTCACACTAACCAGCGTCCTCACACGCACGCTCCCCCTAAAGCGTTTTCGGACCCTCACCTGGACCCTAAACCGTTCCCGTCCGCTAACCCTAACCCTAGCCCGAACCCTAACCCTAACCCTTCCCCGAAGCCTGACCCTCACCCGTCCCCTAATCCTAAACCGTAGGCTCACATTAACCCGCGCCCTCACACGCACGCTCCCCCTAAAGCGTTGTCGGACCCTCACCTGGACCCTAAACCGTCCCCGTCCCCTAACCCTAACCCTAGCCCGAACCCTAACCCTAACCCTTCCCCGAAGCCTGACCCTCACCCGTCCCCTAATCCTAACCCGTACGCTAACACTAAGCCGCGCCCTCACACGCACGCTCCCCCTAAAGCGTTGTCGGACCCTCACCTGGACCCTAAACCGTCCCCGTCCCCTAACCCTAACCCTAGCCCGAACCCTAACCCTAACCCTTCCCCGAAGCCTGACCCTCACCCGTCCCCTAATCCTAACCCGTACGCTAACACTAACCCGCGCCCTCACACGCACGCTCCCCCTAAAGCGTTGTCGGACCCTCACCTGGACCCTAAACCGTCCCCGTCCCCTAACCCTAACCCTAGCCCGAACCCTAACCCTAACCCTTCCCCGAAGCCTGACCCTCATCCGTCCCCTAATCCTAACCCGTACGCTCACACTAACCCGCGCCCTCACATGCACGCTCCCCCTAAAGCGTTGTCGGACCCTCACCTGGACCCTAAACCGTCCCCGTCCCCTAACCCTAACCCTAGCCCGAACCCTAAACCTAACCCTTCCCCGAAGCCTGACCCTCACCCGTCCCTTAATCCTAACCCGTAGGCTCACACTAACCCGCGCCCTCACACGCACGCTCCCCCTAAAGCGTTGTTTGACCCTCACCTGGACCCTAAACCGTCCCCTAACCCTAACCCTAACCCTAGCCCGAACCCTAACCCTAACACTTCCCCGAAGCCTGACCCTCACCCGTCCCCTAATCATAACCCGTAGGCTCACACCAACCCGCGCCCTCACACGCACGCTCCCCCTAAAGCGTTGTCGGACCCTCACCTGGACCCTAAACCGTCCCCGTCCCCTAACCCTAACCCTAGCCCGAACCCTAACCCTAACCCTTCCCCGAAGCCTGACCCTCACCCGTCCCCTAATCCTAATCCGTAGGCTCACACTAACCCGCGCCCTCACACGCACGTTCCCCCTAAAGAGTTGTCGGACCCTCACCTGGACCCTAAACCGTCCCCGTCCCCTAACCCTAACCCTAGCCCGAACCCTAACCCTAACCCTTCCCCGAAGCCTGACCCTCACCCGTCCCCTAATCCTAACCCGTACGCTAACACTAACCCGCGCCGTCACACGCACGCTCCCCCTAAAGCGTTGTCGGACCCTCACCTGGATCCTAAACTGTCCCGTCCCCTAACCCTAACCCTAGATCGAACCCTAACCCTAACCCTTCCCCGAAGCCAGACCCTCACCCGTCACCTAATCCTAACCCGTAGGCTCACACTAGGCCGCGCCCTCACATGCACGCTCCCCCTAAAGCGTTTTCGGACCCTCACCTGGACCCTAAACCGTCCCCGTCCCCTAACCCTAACCCTAGCCCGAACCCTAACCCCAACCCTTCCCCGAAGCCTGACCCTCACCCGTCCCCTAATCCTAACCCGTACGCTAACACTAACCCGCGCCCTCACACGCACGCTCTCCCTAAAGCGTTGTCGTACCCTCACCTGGACCCTAAACCGTCCCCGTTCCCTAACCCTAACCCTAGCCTGAACCCTAACCCTAACACTTCCCCGAAGCCTGACCCTCACCCGTCCCCTAATCATAACCCGTAGGCTCACACCAACCCACGCCCTCACACGCACGCTCCCCCTAAAGCGTTGTCGGACCCTCACCTGGACCCTAAACCGTCCCCGTCCCCTAACCCTAACCCTAGCCCGAACCCTAACCCTAACCCTTCCCCGAAGCCTGACACTCACCCGTACCCTAATCGTAACCCGTAGGCTCACACTAACCCGCGCCCTCACACGCACGCTCCCCCTAAAGCGTTGTCGGACCCTCACCTGGACCCTAAACCGTCCCCGTCCCCTAACCCTAACCCTAGCCCGAACCCTAACCCTAACACTTCCCCGAACCCTGACCCTCACACGTCCCCTAATCCTAACCCGTACGCTAACACTAACCCGCGCCCTCACACGCACGCTCCCCCTAAAGCGTTGTCGGACCCTCACCTGGACCCTAAACCGTCCCCGTCCCCTAACCCTAACCCTAGCCCGAACCCTAATCCTAACCCTTCCCCGAAGCCTGACCCTCACCCGTCCCCTAATCCTAATCCGTAGGCTCACACTAACCCGCGCCCTCACACGCACGCTCCCCCTAAAGCGTTGTCGGACCCTCACCTGGACCCTAAACCGTCCCCGTACCCTAACCCTAACCCTAGCCCGAACCCTAAACCTAACATTTCCCCGAAGCCTGACCCTCACCCGTCCCCTAATCCTAACCCGTACACTAACACTAACCCGCGCCCTCACACGCACGCTCCCCCTAAAGCGTTGTCAGACCTTCACCTGGACCCTAAACCGTCCCCGTCCCCTAACCCTAACCCTAGCCCGAACCCTAAACCTAACCCTTCCCCGAGCCTGACCCTCACCCGTCCCCTAATCCTAACTCGTACGCTAACACTAAGCCGCGCCCTCACACGCACGCTCCCCCTAAAGCGTTGTCGGACCGTCACCTGGACCCTAAACCGTCCCCGTCCCCTAACCCCAACCCTAGCCCGAACCCTAACCCTAACCCTTCCCCGAACCCTGACCCTCAGCCGTCCCCTAATCCTAACCCGTAGGCTAACACTAACCTGCGCCCTCACACGCACGCTCCCCCTAAAGCGTTGTCGGACCCTCACCTGGACCCTAAACCGTCCCCGTCCCCTAACCGTAACCCTAGCCCGAACCCTAATCCTAACCCTTCCCTGAAGCCTGACCCTCACCCGTCCCCTAATCCTAATCCGTAGGCTCACACTAACCCGCGCCCTCACACGCACGCTCCCCCTAAAGCGTTGTCGGACCCTCACCTGGACCCTAAACCGTCCCCATACCCTAACCCTAACCCTAGCCCGAACCCTAACCCTAACACTTCCCTGAAGCCTGACCCTCACCCGTCCCCTAATCCTAACCCGTACGCTAACACTAACCCGCGCCCTCACACGCACGCTCCCCCTAAAGCGTTGTCGGACCCTCACCTGGACCCTAAACCGTCCCCGTCCCCTAACCCTAACCCTAGCCCGACCCTAACCCAAATCCTTCCCCGAAGCCTGACCCTCACCCGTCCCCTACTCCTAACCCGTACGCTAACACTAACCTGCGCCCTCACACGCAGGCTCCCCCTAAAGCTTTGTCGGACCCTCACCTGGATCCTAAACCGTCCCGTCCCCTAACCCTAACCATAGCCCGAACCCTAACCCTAACCCTTCCCCGAAGCCTGACCCTCACCCGTCCCCTAATCCTAACCCGTAGGCTCACACTAACCCGCGCCCTCACACGCACGCTCCCCCTAAAGCGTTGTCGGACCCTCACCTGGACCCTAAACCGTCCCCGTCCCCTAACCCTAACCCTAGCCCGAACCCTAACCCTAACACTTCCCCGAAGCCTGACCCTAACCCGTCCCCTAATCCTAACCCGTACGCTAACACTAACCCGCGCCCTCACACGCACGCTCTCCCTATAGCGTTGTCGTACCCTCACCTGGACCCTAAACCGTCCCCGTCCCCTAACCCTAACCCTAGCCCGAACCCTAACCCTAACACTTCCCCGAAGCATGACCCTCACCCGTCCCCTAATCATAACCCGTAGGCTCACACCAACCCGCGCCCTCACACGCACGCTCCCCCTAAAGCGTTGTCGGACCCTCACCTGGACCCTAAACCGTCCCCGTCCCCTAACACTAACCCTAGCCCGAACCCTAACCCTAACCCTTCCCCGAAGCCTGACCCTCACCCGTCCCCTAATCCTAATCCGTAGGCTCACACTAACCCGCGCCCTCACACGCACGTTCCCCCTAAAGAGTTGTCGGACCCTCACCTGGACCCTAAACCGTCCCCGTCCCCTAACCCTAACCCTAGCCCGAACCCTAACCCTAACCCTTCCCCGAAGCCTGACCCTCACCCGTCCCCTAAACCTAATCCGTAAGCTCACACTAACCCGCGCCCTCACACGCACGTTCCCCCTAAAGCGTTGTCGGACCCTCACCTGGACCCTAAACCGTCCCCGTACCCTAACCCTAACCCTAGCCCGAACACTAACCCTAACACTTCCCCGAAGCCTGACCCTCACCCGTCCCCTAATCCCAACCCGTACGCTAACACTAACCCGCGCCCTCACACGCACGCTCCCCCTAAAGCGTTGTCGGACCCTCACCTGGACCCTAAACCGTCCCAGTCCCCTAACCCTAACCCTAGCCCGAACCCTAACCCTAACCCTTCCCCGAAGCCTGACCCTCACCCGTCCCCTAATCCTAACCCGTACGCTAACACTAATCCATGCCCTCACACGCACGCTCCCCCTAAAGCGTTGTCGAACCCTCACCTGGACCCTAAACCGTCCCCGTACCCTAACCCTAACCCTAGCCCGAACCCGAACACTAACCCTTCCCTGAACCCTGACCCTCACCCGTCCCCTAATCCTAACCCGTACGCTAACACTAACCCGTGCCCTCACACGCACGCTCCCCCTAAAGCGTTGTCGGACCCTCACCTGGACCCTAAACCGTCCCCGTCCCCTAACCCTAACCCTAGCCCGAACCCTAATCCTAACACTTCCCCAAAGCCTGACCCTCACCCGTCCCCTAATCCTAATCCGTAGGCTCACACTAACCCGCGCCCTCACACGCACGCTCCCCCTAAAGCGTTGTCGGACCCTCACCTGGACCCTAAACCGTCCCGTACCCTAACACTAACCCTAGCCCGAACCCTAACCCTAACACTTCCCCGAAGCCTGACCCTCACCCGTCCCATAATACTAACCCGTACGCTAACACTAACACGCGCCCTCACACGCACGCTCCCCCTAAAGCGTTGTCGGACCCTCACTTGGACCCTAAACCGTCCCCGTCCCCTAACGCTAACCCTAGCCCGCACCCTAACCTTAACCCTTCCCCAAAGCCTGACCCTCACCCGTCCCCTAATCGTAACCCGTAGGCTCACACTAACCCACGCCCTCACACGCACACTCCCCCTAAAGCGTTTTCGGACCCTCACCTGGACCCTAAACCGTTCCCGTCCCCTAACCCTAACCCTAGCCCGAACCCTAACCCTAACCCTTCCCCGAAGCCTGACCCTCACACGTCCCCTAATCCTAAACCGTAGGCTCACACTAATCCGTGCCCTCACACGCACGCTCCCCCTAAAGCGTTGTCGAACCCTCACCTGGACCCTAAACCGTCCCCGTCCCCTAACCCTAACCCTAGCCCGAACCCTAACACTAACCCTTCCCTGAACCCTGACCCTCACCCGTCCCCTAATCCTAACCCGTACGCTAACACTAACCCGTGCCCTCACACGCACGCTCCCCCTAAAGCGTTGTCGGACCCTCACCTGGACCCTAAACCGTCCCCGTCCCCTAACCCTAACCCTAGCCCGAACCCTAATCCTAACCCTTCCCCGAAGCCTGACCCTCACCCGTCCCCTAATCCTAATCCGTAGGCTCACACTAACCCGCGCCCTCACACGCACGCTCCCCCTAAAGCGTTGTCGGACCCTCACCTGGACCCTAAACCGTCCCCGTAACCTAACACTAACCCTAGCCCGAACCCTAACCCTAACCCTTCCCCGAAGCCTGACCCTCACCCGTCCCCTAATCCTAACCCGTAGGCTCACATTAACTCGCGCCCTCACACACACGCTCCCCCTAAAGCGTTGTCGGACCCTCACCTGGACCCTAAACCGTCCCCGTCCCCTAACCCTAACCCTAGCCCGAACCCTAACCCTAACCCTTCCCCGAAGCCTGACCCTCACCCGTCCCCTAATCCTAACCCGTACGCTAACACTAACCCGCGCCGTCACACGCACGCTCCCCCTAAAGCGTTGTCGGACCCTCACCTGGATCCTAAACCGTCCCGTCCTCTAACCCTAACCCTAGATCGAACCCTAACCCTAACCCTTCCCCGAAGCCAGACCCTTACCCGTCACCTAATCCTAACCCGTAGGCTCACACTAAGCCGCGCCCTAACACGCACGCTCCCCCTAAAGCGTTGTCGGACCCTCACCTGGACCCTAAACCGTCCCCGTCCCCTAACCCTAACCCTAGCCCGAACCCTAACCCTAACCCTTCCCCGAAGCCTGACCCTCACCCGTCCCCTAATCCTAACCCGTACGCTAACACTAACCCGCGCCCTCACACGCACGCTCTCCCTAAAGCGTTGTCGTACCCTCACCTGGACCCTAAACCGTCCCCGTACCCTAACCCTAACCCTAGCCCGAACCCTAACCCTAACACTTCCCCGAAGCCTAACCCTCACCCGTCCCCTAATCCTAACCCGTACGCTAACACTAACCCGCGCCCTCACACGCACGCTCCCCCTAAAGCGTTGTCGGACCCTCACCTGGACCCTAAACCGTCCCCGTCCCCTAACCCTAACCCTAGCCCGAACCCTAACCCTAACCCTTCCCCGAAGCCTGACCCTCACCCGTCCCCTAATCCTAACCCGTACGCTAACACTAACCCGCGCCGTCACACGCACGCTCCCCCTAAAGCGTTATCGGACCCTCACCTGGATCCTAAACCGTCCCGTCCCCTAACCCTAACCCTAGCCCGAACCCTAACCCTAACCCTTCCCCGAAGCCTGACCCTCACCCGTCCCCTAATCCTAACCCGTAGGCTCACACTAAGCCGCGCCCTCACACGCACGCTCCCCCTAAAGCGTTGTCGGACACTCACCTGGACCCTAAACCGTCCCCGTCCCCTAACCCTAATCCTAGACCGAACCCTAACCCTAACCCTTCCCCGAAGCCTGACCCTCACCCGTCCCCTAATCCTAACCCGTAGGCCAACATTAACCCGCGCCCTCACACACACGCTCCCCCTAAAGCGTTGTCGGACCCTCACCTGGAACCTAAACCGTCCCCGTCCCCTAAACCCAACCCTAGCCCGAACCCTAACCCTAACCCTTCCCCGAAGCCTGACCCTCACCCGTCCCCTAATCCTAACACGTAGGCTCACACTAAGCCGCGCCCTCACACGCACGCTCCCCCTAAAGCGTTGTCGGACCCTCACCTGGACCCTAAACCGTCCCCGTCCCCTAACCCTAACCCTAGCCCGAACCCTAACCCTAAGCCTTCCCCGAAGCCTGACCCTCACCCGTCCCCTAATCCTAACCCGTAGGCTCACACTAACCCGCGCCCTCACACGCACGCTCCCCCTAAAGCGTTGTCGGACCCTCACCTGGACCCTAAACCGTCCCCGTCCCCTAACCCTAACCCTAGCCCGAACCCTAACCCTAACACTTCCCCGAAGCCTGACCCTCACCCGTCCCCTAATCCTAACCCGTACGCTAACACTAACCCACGCCCTCACACGCACGCTCCCCCTAAAGCGTTGTCGGACCCTCACCTGGACCCTAAACCGTCCCCGTACCCTAACCCTAACCCTAGCCCGAACCCTAACCCTAACCCTTCCCCGAAGCCTGACCCTCACCCATCCCCTAATCCTAACCCGTAGGCTCACATTAACCCGCGCCCTCACACACACGCTCCCCCTAAAGCGTTGTCGGACCCTCACCTGGACCCTAAACCGTCCCCGTCCCCTAACCCTAACCCTAGCCCGAACCCTAACCCTAACCCTTCACCGAAGCCTGACCCTCACCCGTCCCCTAATCCTAACCCGTACGCTAACACTAACCCGCGCCCTCACACGCACGCTCCCCCTAAAGCGTTGTCGGACCCTCACCTCGACCCTAAACCGTCCCCGTCCCCTAACCCTAACCCTAGCCCGAACCCTAACCCTAACCATTCCCCGAAGCCTGACCCTCACCCGTCCCCTAATCCTAACCCGTACGCTAACACTAACCCGCGCCGTCACACGCAGGCTCCCCCTAAAGCGTTGTCGGACCCTCACCTGGATCCTAAACCGTCCCGTCCCCTAACCCTAACCCTAGCCCAAACCCTAACCCTAACCCTTCCCCGAAGCCTGACGCTCACCCGTCCCCTAATCCTAACCCGTAGGCTCACACTAAGCCGCGCCCTCACACGCACGCTCCCCCTAAAGCGTTGTCGGACACTCACCTGGACCCTAAACCGTCCCCGTCCCCTAACCCTAACCCTAGCCCGAACCCTAACCCTAACCCTTCCCCGAAGCCTGACCCTCACCCGTCCCCTAATCCTAACCCGTAGGCTCACATTAACCCGCGCCCTCACACACACGCTCCCCCTAAAGCGTTGTCGGACCCTCACCTGGAACCTAAACCGTCCCCGTCCCCTAAACCTAACCCTAGCCCGAACCCTAACCCTAACCCTTCCCCGAAGCCTGACCCTCACCCGTCCCCTAATCCTAACCCGTAGGCTCACACTAAGCCACGCCCTCACACGCACGCTCCCCCTAAAGCGTTGTCGGACCCTCACCTGGACCCTAAACCGTCCCCGTCCCCTAACCCTAACCCTAGCCCGAACCCTAACCCTAAGCCTTCCCCGAAGCCTGACCCTCACCCGTCCCCTAATCCTAACCCGTAGGCTCACACTAACCCGCGCCCTCACACGCACGCTCCCCCTAAAGCGTTGTCGGACCCTCACCTGGACCCTAAACCGTCCCCGTCCCCTAACCCTAACCCTAGCCCGAACCCTAACCCTAACACTTCCCCGAAGCCTGACACTCACCCGTCCCCTAATCCTAACCCGTACGCTAACACTAACCCACGCCCTCACATGCACGCTCCCCCTAAAGCGTTGTCGGACCCTCACCTGGACCCTAAACCGTCCCCGTACCCTAACCCTAACCCTAGCCCGAACCATAACCCTAACTCTTCCCCGAAGCCTGACCCTCACCCGTCCCCTAATCCTAACCCGTAGGCTCACATTAACCCGCGCCCTCACACACACGCTCCCCCTAAAGCGTTGTCGGACCCTCACCTGGACCCTAAACCGTCCCCGTCCCCTAACCCTAACCCTAGCCCGAACCCTAGTCCTAACCCTTCCCCGAAGCCTGACCCTCACCCGTCCCCAAATCCTAACCCGTAGGCTCACACTAACCCGCGCCCTCACACGCACGCTCCCCCTAAAGCGTTGTCGGACCCTCACTTGGACCCTAAACCGTCCCCGTCCCCTAACCCTAACCCTAGCCCGAACCCTAACCCTAACACTTCCCCGAAGCCTGACCCTCACCCGTCCCCTAATCCTAACCCGTACGCTAACACTAACCCGCGCCCTCACACGCACGCTCCCCCTAAAGCGTTGTCGGACCCTCACCTGGACCCTAAACCGTCCCCGTCCCCTAACCCTAACCCTAGCCCTGACCCTAACCCTAACACTTCCCCGAAGCCTGACCCTCACCCGTCCCCTAATCCTAACCCGTACGCTAACACTAACCCGCGACCTCACACGCACGCTCCCCCTAAAGCGTTGTCGGACCCTCACCTGGACCCTAAACCGTCCCCGTCCCCTAACCCTAACCCTAGCCCGAACCCTAATCCTAACCCTTCCCCGAAGCCTGACACTCACCCGTCCCCTAATCCTAATCCGTAGGCTCACACTAACCCGCGCCCCACACGCACGCTCCCCCTAAAGCGTTGTCAGACCCTCACCTGGACCCTAACCGTCCCCGTACGCTAACCCTAACCCTAGCCCGAACCCTAACCCTAACACTTCCCCGAAGCCTAACCCTCACCCGTCCCCTAATCCTAATCCGTAGGCTCACACTAACCCGCGCCCTCACACGCACGCTCCCCCTAAAGCGTTGTCGGACCCTCACCTGGACCCTAAACCGTCCCCGTCCCCTAACCCTAACCCTAGCCCGAACCTTAACCCTAACACTTCCCAGAAGCCTGACCCTCACCCGTCCCCTAATCCTAACCCGTAGGCTCACACTAACCCGCGCCCTCACACGCACGCTCCCCCTAAAG
The DNA here is from genome assembly GCF_949774975.1 of Lagenorhynchus albirostris. Taxonomy (NCBI): domain Eukaryota; kingdom Metazoa; phylum Chordata; class Mammalia; order Artiodactyla; family Delphinidae; genus Lagenorhynchus; species Lagenorhynchus albirostris. The sequence goes on from NW_026783542.1 coordinate 382,670, forward strand.
CGTTGTCGGACCCTCACCTGGACCCTAAACCGTCCCCGTCCCCTAACCCTAACCCTAGCCCGAACCCTAACCCTAACCCTTCCCCGAAGCCTGACACTCACCCGTCCCCTAATCCTAACCCGTAGGCTCACACTAACCCGCGCCCTCACACGCACGCTCCCCCTAAAGCGTTGTCGGACCCTCACTTGGACCCTAAACCGTCCCCGTCCCCTAACCCTACCCCTAGCCCGAACCCTAACCTTAACCCTTCCCCAAAGCCTGACCCTCACCCATCCCCTAATCGTAACCCGTAGTCTCACACTAACCAGCGTCCTCACACGCACGCTCCCCCTAAAGCCTTTTCGGACCCTCACCTGGACCCTAAACCGTTCCCGTCCGCTAACCCTAACCCTAGCCCGAACCCTAACCCTAACCCTTCCCCGAAGCCTGACCCTCACCCGTCCCCTAATCCTAAACCGTAGGCTCACACTAACCCGCGCCCTCACACGCACGCTCCCCCTAAAGCGTTGTCGGACCCTCACTTGGACCCTAAACCGTCCCCGTCCCCTAACCCTACCCCTAGCCCGAACCCTAACCTTAACCCTTCCCCAAAGCCTGACCCTCACCCATCCCCTAATCGTAACCCGTAGTCTCACACTAACCAGCGTCCTCACACGCACGCTCCCCCTAAAGCGTTTTCGGACCCTCACCTGGACCCTAAACCGTTCCCGTCCGCTAACCCTAACCCTAGCCCGAACCCTAACCCTAACCCTTCCCCGAAGCCTGACCCTCACCCGTCCCCTAATCCTAAACCGTAGGCTCACATTAACCCGCGCCCTCACACGCACGCTCCCCCTAAAGCGTTGTCGGACCCTCACCTGGACCCTAAACCGTCCCCGTCCCCTAACCCTAACCCTAGCCCGAACCCTAACCCTAACCCTTCCCCGAAGCCTGACCCTCACCCGTCCCCTAATCCTAACCCGTACGCTAACACTAAGCCGCGCCCTCACACGCACGCTCCCCCTAAAGCGTTGTCGGACCCTCACCTGGACCCTAAACCGTCCCCGTCCCCTAACCCTAACCCTAGCCCGAACCCTAACCCTAACCCTTCCCCGAAGCCTGACCCTCACCCGTCCCCTAATCCTAACCCGTACGCTAACACTAACCCGCGCCCTCACACGCACGCTCCCCCTAAAGCGTTGTCGGACCCTCACCTGGACCCTAAACCGTCCCCGTCCCCTAACCCTAACCCTAGCCCGAACCCTAACCCTAACCCTTCCCCGAAGCCTGACCCTCATCCGTCCCCTAATCCTAACCCGTACGCTCACACTAACCCGCGCCCTCACATGCACGCTCCCCCTAAAGCGTTGTCGGACCCTCACCTGGACCCTAAACCGTCCCCGTCCCCTAACCCTAACCCTAGCCCGAACCCTAAACCTAACCCTTCCCCGAAGCCTGACCCTCACCCGTCCCCTAATCCTAACCCGTAGGCTCACACTAACCCGCGCCCTCACACGCACGCTCCCCCTAAAGCGTTGTTTGACCCTCACCTGGACCCTAAACCGTCCCCGTCCCCTAACCCTAACCCTAGACCGAACCCTAACCCTAACCCTTCCCCGAAGCCTGACCCTCACCCGTCCCCTAATCCTAACCCGTAGGCTCACATTAACCCGCGCCCTCACACACACGCTCCCCCTAAAGCGTTGTCGGACCCTCACCTGGACCCTAAACCGTCCCCGTACCCTAACCCTAACCCTAGCCCGAACCCTAACCCTAACCCTTCCCCGAAGCCTGACCCTCACCCGTCCCCTAATCCTAACCCGTACGCTAACACTAACCCACGCCCTCACACGCACGCTCCCCCTAAAGCGTTGTCGGACCCTCACCTGGACCCTAAACCGTCCCCGTACCCTAACCCTAACCCTAGCCCGAACCATAACCCTAACTCTTCCCCGAAGCCTGACCCTCACCCGTCCCCTAATCCTAACCCGTAGGCTCACATTAACCCGCGCCCTCACACACACGCTCCCCCTAAAGCGTTGTCGGACCCTCACCTGGACCCTAAACCGTCCCCGTACCCTAACCCTAACCCTAGCCCGAACCATAACCCTAACTCTTCCCCGAAGCCTGACCCTCACCCGTCCCCTAATCCTAACCCGTAGGCTCACATTAACCCGCGCCCTCACACACACGCTCCCCCTAAAGCGTTGTCGGACCCTCACCTGGACCCTAAACCGTCCCAGTCCCCTAACCCTAACCCTAGCCCGAACCCTAACCCTAACACTTCCCCGAAGCCTGACCCTCACCCGTCCCCTAATCCTAACCCGTGCGCTAACACTAACCCGCGCCCTCACACGCACGCTCCCCCTAAAGCGTTGTCGGAGCCTCACCTCGACCCTATACCGTCCCCTTCCCCTAACCCTAACCCTAGCCCGAACCCTAACCCTAACCCTTCAACGAAGCCTGACCCTCACCCGTCCCCTAATCCTAACCCGTAGGCTCACACTAACCCGAGCCCTCACACGCACGCTCCCCCTAAAGCGTTGTCGGACCCTCACCTGGACCCTAAACCGTCCCCGTCCCCTAACCCTACCCCTAGCCCGAACCCTAACCTTAACCCTTCCCAAAGCCTGACCCTCACCCGTCCCCTAATCGTAACCCGTAGGCTCACACTAACCCGCGTCCTCACACGCACGCTCCCCCTAAAGCGTTGTCGGACCCTCACCTGGACCCTAAACCGTCCCCGTACCCTAACCCTAACCCTAGCCCGAACCCTAACCCTAAGCCTTCCCCGAAGCCTGACCCTCACCCGTCCCCTAATCCTAACCCGTACGCTAACACTAACCCGCGCCCTCACACGCACGCTCCCCCTAAAGCGTTGTCGGACCCTCACCTGGACCCTAAACCGTCCCCGTCCCCTAACCCTAACCCTAGCCCGAACCCTAACCCTAACACTTCCCCGAAGCCTGACCCTCACCCGTCCCCTAATCCTAACCCGTACGCTAACACTAACCCACGCCCTCACACGCACGCTCCCCCTAAAGCGTTGTCGGACCCTCACCTGGACCCTAAACCGTCCCCGTACCCTAACCCTAACCCTAGCCCGAACCCTAACCCTAACTCTTCCCCGAAGCCTGACCCTCACCCGTCCCCTAATCCTAACCCGTAGGCTCACATTAACCCGCGCCCTCACACACACGCTCCCCCTAAAGCGTTGTCGGACCCTCACCTGGACCCTAAACCGTCCCAGTCCCCTAACCCTAACCCTAGCCCGAACCCTAACCCTAACCCTTCCCCGAAGCCTGACCCTCACCCGTCCCCTAATCCTAACCCGTGCGCTAACACTAACCCGCGCCCTCACACGCACGCTCCCCCTAAAGCGTTGTCGGAGCCTCACCTCGACCCTATACCGTCCCCGTCCCCTAACCCTAACCCTAGCCCGAACCCTAACCCTAACCTTTCCCCGAAGCCTGACCCTCACCCATCCCCTAATCCTAACCCGTACGCTCACACTAACCCGCGCCCTCACACGCACGCTCCCCCTAAAGCGTTGTCGGACCCTCGCCTGGACCCTAAACCGTCCCCGTCCCCTAACCCTAACCCTAGCCCGAACCTTAACGCTAACACTTCCCAGAAGCCTGACCCTCACCCGTCCCCTAATCCTAACCCGTAGGCTCACACTAACCCGCGCCCTCACACGCACGCTCCCCCTAAAGCGTTGTCGGACCCTCACCTGGACCCTAAACCGTCCCCGTACCCTAACCCTAACCCTAGCCCGAACCCTAACCCTAACCCTTCCCCGAAGCCTGACCCTCACCCGTCCCCTAATCCTAACCCGTAGGCTCACACTAACCCGCGCCCTCACACGCACGCTCCCCCTAAAGCGTTGTCGGACCCTCACTTGGACCCTAAACCGTCCCCGTCCCCTAACCCTACCCCTAGCCCGAACCCTAACCTTAACCCTTCCCAAAGCCTGACCCTCACCCGTCCCCTAATCGTAACCCGTAGGCTCACACTAACCCGCGTCCTCACACGCACGCTCCCACTAAAGCGTTGTCGGACCCTCACCTGGACCCTAAACCGTCCCCGTCCCCTAACCCTAACCCTAGCCCGAACCCTAGTCCTAACCCTTCCCCGAAGCCTGACCCTCACCCGTCCCCTAATCCTAACCCGTAGGCTCACACTAACCCGCGCCCTCACACGCACGCTCCCCCTAAAGCGTTGTCGGACCCTCACTTGGACCCTAAACCGTCCCCGTCCCCTAACCCTAACCCTAGCCCGAACCCTAACCCTAACACTTCCCCGAAGCCTGACCCTCACCCGTCCCCTAATCCTAACCCGTACGCTAACACTAACCCGCGCCCTCACACGCACGCTCCCCCTAAAGCGTTGTCGGACCCTCACCTGGACCCTAAACCGTCCCCGTCCCCTAACCCTAACCCTAGCCCTGACCCTAACCCTAACCCTTCCCCGAAGCCTGACCCTCACCCGTCCCCTAATCCTAACCCGTACGCTAACACTAACCCGCGACCTCACACGCACGCTCCCCCTAAAGCGTTGTCGGACCCTCACCTGGACCCTAAACCGTCCCCGTCCCCTAACCCTAACCCTAGCCCGAACCCTAATCCTAACCCTTCCCCGAAGCCTGACACTCACCCGTCCCCTAATCCTAATCCGTAGGCTCACACTAACCCGCGCCCCACACGCACGCTCCCCCTAAAGCGTTGTCAGACCCTCACCTGGACCCTAAACCGTCCCCGTACGCTAACCCTAACCCTAGCCCGAACCCTAACCCTAACACTTCCCCGAAGCCTAACCCTCACCCGTCCCCTAATCCTAACCCGTACGCTAACACTAACCCGCGCCCTCACACGCACGCTCCCCCTAAAGCGTTGTCGGACCCTCACCTGGACCCTAAACCGTCCCCGTCCCCTAACCCTAACCCTAGCCCGAACCTTAACCCTAACACTTCCCAGAAGCCTGACCCTCACCCGTCCCCTAATCCTAACCCGTAGGCTCACACTAACCCGCGCCCTCACACGCACGCTCCCCCTAAAGCGTTGTCGGACCCTCACCTGGACCCTAAACCGTCCCCGTCCCCTAACCCTAACCCTAGCCCGAACCCTAACCCTAACCCTTCCCCGAAGCCTGACACTCACCCGTCCCCTAATCCTAACCCGTAGTCTCACACTAACCAGCGTCCTCACACGCACGCTCCCCCTAAAGCGTTGTCGGACCCTCACTTGGACCCTAAACCGTCCCCGTCCCCTAACCCTTCCCCTAGCCCGAACCCTAACCTTAACCCTTCCCCAAAGCCTGACCCTCACCCATCCCCTAATCGTAACCCGTAGTCTCACACTAACCAGCGTCCTCACACGCACGCTCCCCCTAAAGCGTTTTCGGACCCTCACCTGGACCCTAAACCGTTCCCGTCCGCTAACCCTAACCCTAGCCCGAACCCTAACCCTATCCCTTCCCCGAAGCCTGACCCTCACCCGTCCCTTAATCCTAAACCGTAGGCTCACATTAACCCGCGCCCTCACACGCACGCTCCCCCTAAAGCGTTGTCGGACCCTCACCTGGACCCTAAACCGTCCCCGTCCCCTAACCCTAACCCTAGCCCGAACCCTAACCCTAACCCTTCCCCGAAGCCTGACACTCACCCGTCCCCTAATCCTAACCCGTAGGCTCACACTAACCCGCGCCCTCACACGCACGCTCCCCCTAAAGCGTTGTCGGACCCTCACTTGGACCCTAAACCGTCCCCGTCCCCTAACCCTACCCCTAGCCCGAACCCTAACCTTAACCCTTCCCCAAAGCCTGACCCTCACCCATCCCCTAATCGTAACCCGTAGTCTCACACTAACCAGCGTCCTCACACGCACGCTCCCCCTAAAGCCTTTTCGGACCCTCACCTGGACCCTAAACCGTTCCCGTCCGCTAACCCTAACCCTAGCCCGAACCCTAACCCTAACCCTTCCCCGAAGCCTGACCCTCACCCGTCCCCTAATCCTAAACCGTAGGCTCACACTAACCCGCGCCCTCACACGCACGCTCCCCCTAAAGCGTTGTCGGACCCTCACTTGGACCCTAAACCGTCCCCGTCCCCTAACCCTACCCCTAGCCCGAACCCTAACCTTAACCCTTCCCCAAAGCCTGACCCTCACCCATCCCCTAATCGTAACCCGTAGTCTCACACTAACCAGCGTCCTCACACGCACGCTCCCCCTAAAGCGTTTTCGGACCCTCACCTGGACCCTAAACCGTTCCCGTCCGCTAACCCTAACCCTAGCCCGAACCCTAACCCTAACCCTTCCCCGAAGCCTGACCCTCACCCGTCCCCTAATCCTAAACCGTAGGCTCACATTAACCCGCGCCCTCACACGCACGCTCCCCCTAAAGCGTTGTCGGACCCTCACCTGGACCCTAAACCGTCCCCGTCCCCTAACCCTAACCCTAGCCCGAACCCTAACCCTAACCCTTCCCCGAAGCCTGACCCTCACCCGTCCCCTAATCCTAACCCGTACGCTAACACTAAGCCGCGCCCTCACACGCACGCTCCCCCTAAAGCGTTGTCGGACCCTCACCTGGACCCTAAACCGTCCCCGTCCCCTAACCCTAACCCTAGCCCGAACCCTAACCCTAACCCTTCCCCGAAGCCTGACCCTCACCCGTCCCCTAATCCTAACCCGTACGCTAACACTAACCCGCGCCCTCACACGCACGCTCCCCCTAAAGCGTTGTCGGACCCTCACCTGGACCCTAAACCGTCCCCGTCCCCTAACCCTAACCCTAGCCCGAACCCTAACCCTAACCCTTCCCCGAAGCCTGACCCTCATCCGTCCCCTAATCCTAACCCGTACGCTCACACTAACCCGCGCCCTCACATGCACGCTCCCCCTAAAGCGTTGTCGGACCCTCACCTGGACCCTAAACCGTCCCCGTCCCCTAACCCTAACCCTAGCCCGAACCCTAAACCTAACCCTTCCCCGAAGCCTGACCCTCACCCGTCCCCTAATCCTAACCCGTAGGCTCACACTAACCCGCGCCCTCACACGCACGCTCCCCCTAAAGCGTTGTTTGACCCTCACCTGGACCCTAAACCGTCCCCGTCCCCTAACCCTAACCCTAGACCGAACCCTAACCCTAACCCTTCCCCGAAGCCTGACCCTCACCCGTCCCCTAATCCTAACCCGTAGGCTCACATTAACCCGCGCCCTCACACACACGCTCCCCCTAAAGCGTTGTCGGACCCTCACCTGGACCCTAAACCGTCCCCGTACCCTAACCCTAACCCTAGCCCGAACCCTAACCCTAACCCTTCCCCGAAGCCTGACCCTCACCCGTCCCCTAATCCTAACCCGTACGCTAACACTAACCCACGCCCTCACACGCACGCTCCCCCTAAAGCGTTGTCGGACCCTCACCTGGACCCTAAACCGTCCCCGTACCCTAACCCTAACCCTAGCCCGAACCATAACCCTAACTCTTCCCCGAAGCCTGACCCTCACCCGTCCCCTAATCCTAACCCGTAGGCTCACATTAACCCGCGCCCTCACACACACGCTCCCCCTAAAGCGTTGTCGGACCCTCACCTGGACCCTAAACCGTCCCCGTACCCTAACCCTAACCCTAGCCCGAACCATAACCCTAACTCTTCCCCGAAGCCTGACCCTCACCCGTCCCCTAATCCTAACCCGTAGGCTCACATTAACCCGCGCCCTCACACACACGCTCCCCCTAAAGCGTTGTCGGACCCTCACCTGGACCCTAAACCGTCCCAGTCCCCTAACCCTAACCCTAGCCCGAACCCTAACCCTAACACTTCCCCGAAGCCTGACCCTCACCCGTCCCCTAATCCTAACCCGTGCGCTAACACTAACCCGCGCCCTCACACGCACGCTCCCCCTAAAGCGTTGTCGGAGCCTCACCTCGACCCTATACCGTCCCCTTCCCCTAACCCTAACCCTAGCCCGAACCCTAACCCTAACCCTTCAACGAAGCCTGACCCTCACCCGTCCCCTAATCCTAACCCGTAGGCTCACACTAACCCGAGCCCTCACACGCACGCTCCCCCTAAAGCGTTGTCGGACCCTCACCTGGACCCTAAACCGTCCCCGTCCCCTAACCCTACCCCTAGCCCGAACCCTAACCTTAACCCTTCCCAAAGCCTGACCCTCACCCGTCCCCTAATCGTAACCCGTAGGCTCACACTAACCCGCGTCCTCACACGCACGCTCCCCCTAAAGCGTTGTCGGACCCTCACCTGGACCCTAAACCGTCCCCGTACCCTAACCCTAACCCTAGCCCGAACCCTAACCCTAAGCCTTCCCCGAAGCCTGACCCTCACCCGTCCCCTAATCCTAACCCGTACGCTAACACTAACCCGCGCCCTCACACGCACGCTCCCCCTAAAGCGTTGTCGGACCCTCACCTGGACCCTAAACCGTCCCCGTCCCCTAACCCTAACCCTAGCCCGAACCCTAACCCTAACACTTCCCCGAAGCCTGACCCTCACCCGTCCCCTAATCCTAACCCGTACGCTAACACTAACCCACGCCCTCACACGCACGCTCCCCCTAAAGCGTTGTCGGACCCTCACCTGGACCCTAAACCGTCCCCGTACCCTAACCCTAACCCTAGCCCGAACCCTAACCCTAACTCTTCCCCGAAGCCTGACCCTCACCCGTCCCCTAATCCTAACCCGTAGGCTCACATTAACCCGCGCCCTCACACACACGCTCCCCCTAAAGCGTTGTCGGACCCTCACCTGGACCCTAAACCGTCCCAGTCCCCTAACCCTAACCCTAGCCCGAACCCTAACCCTAACCCTTCCCCGAAGCCTGACCCTCACCCGTCCCCTAATCCTAACCCGTGCGCTAACACTAACCCGCGCCCTCACACGCACGCTCCCCCTAAAGCGTTGTCGGAGCCTCACCTCGACCCTATACCGTCCCCGTCCCCTAACCCTAACCCTAGCCCGAACCCTAACCCTAACCTTTCCCCGAAGCCTGACCCTCACCCATCCCCTAATCCTAACCCGTACGCTCACACTAACCCGCGCCCTCACACGCACGCTCCCCCTAAAGCGTTGTCGGACCCTCGCCTGGACCCTAAACCGTCCCCGTCCCCTAACCCTAACCCTAGCCCGAACCTTAACGCTAACACTTCCCAGAAGCCTGACCCTCACCCGTCCCCTAATCCTAACCCGTAGGCTCACACTAACCCGCGCCCTCACACGCACGCTCCCCCTAAAGCGTTGTCGGACCCTCACCTGGACCCTAAACCGTCCCCGTACCCTAACCCTAACCCTAGCCCGAACCCTAACCCTAACCCTTCCCCGAAGCCTGACCCTCACCCGTCCCCTAATCCTAACCCGTAGGCTCACACTAACCCGCGCCCTCACACGCACGCTCCCCCTAAAGCGTTGTCGGACCCTCACTTGGACCCTAAACCGTCCCCGTCCCCTAACCCTACCCCTAGCCCGAACCCTAACCTTAACCCTTCCCAAAGCCTGACCCTCACCCGTCCCCTAATCGTAACCCGTAGGCTCACACTAACCCGCGTCCTCACACGCACGCTCCCACTAAAGCGTTGTCGGACCCTCACCTGGACCCTAAACCGTCCCCGTCCCCTAACCCTAACCCTAGCCCGAACCCTAGTCCTAACCCTTCCCCGAAGCCTGACCCTCACCCGTCCCCTAATCCTAACCCGTAGGCTCACACTAACCCGCGCCCTCACACGCACGCTCCCCCTAAAGCGTTGTCGGACCCTCACTTGGACCCTAAACCGTCCCCGTCCCCTAACCCTAACCCTAGCCCGAACCCTAACCCTAACACTTCCCCGAAGCCTGACCCTCACCCGTCCCCTAATCCTAACCCGTACGCTAACACTAACCCGCGCCCTCACACGCACGCTCCCCCTAAAGCGTTGTCGGACCCTCACCTGGACCCTAAACCGTCCCCGTCCCCTAACCCTAACCCTAGCCCTGACCCTAACCCTAACCCTTCCCCGAAGCCTGACCCTCACCCGTCCCCTAATCCTAACCCGTACGCTAACACTAACCCGCGACCTCACACGCACGCTCCCCCTAAAGCGTTGTCGGACCCTCACCTGGACCCTAAACCGTCCCCGTCCCCTAACCCTAACCCTAGCCCGAACCCTAATCCTAACCCTTCCCCGAAGCCTGACACTCACCCGTCCCCTAATCCTAATCCGTAGGCTCACACTAACCCGCGCCCCACACGCACGCTCCCCCTAAAGCGTTGTCAGACCCTCACCTGGACCCTAAACCGTCCCCGTACGCTAACCCTAACCCTAGCCCGAACCCTAACCCTAACACTTCCCCGAAGCCTAACCCTCACCCGTCCCCTAATCCTAACCCGTACGCTAACACTAACCCGCGCCCTCACACGCACGCTCCCCCTAAAGCGTTGTCGGACCCTCACCTGGACCCTAAACCGTCCCCGTCCCCTAACCCTAACCCTAGCCCGAACCTTAACCCTAACACTTCCCAGAAGCCTGACCCTCACCCGTCCCCTAATCCTAACCCGTAGGCTCACACTAACCCGCGCCCTCACACGCACGCTCCCCCTAAAGCGTTGTCGGACCCTCACCTGGACCCTAAACCGTCCCCGTCCCCTAACCCTAACCCTAGCCCGAACCCTAACCCTAACCCTTCCCCGAAGCCTGACACTCACCCGTCCCCTAATCCTAACCCGTAGTCTCACACTAACCAGCGTCCTCACACGCACGCTCCCCCTAAAGCGTTGTCGGACCCTCACTTGGACCCTAAACCGTCCCCGTCCCCTAACCCTTCCCCTAGCCCGAACCCTAACCTTAACCCTTCCCCAAAGCCTGACCCTCACCCATCCCCTAATCGTAACCCGTAGTCTCACACTAACCAGCGTCCTCACACGCACGCTCCCCCTAAAGCGTTTTCGGACCCTCACCTGGACCCTAAACCGTTCCCGTCCGCTAACCCTAACCCTAGCCCGAACCCTAACCCTATCCCTTCCCCGAAGCCTGACCCTCACCCGTCCCTTAATCCTAAACCGTAGGCTCACATTAACCCGCGCCCTCACACGCACGCTCCCCCTAAAGCGTTGTCGGACCCTCACCTGGACCCTAAACCGTCCCCGTCCCCTAACCCTAACCCTAGCCCAAACCCTAACCCTAACCCTTCCCCGAAGCCTGACCCGCACCCGTCCCCTAATCCTAACCCGTACGCTAACACTAACCCGCGCCCTCACACGCACGCTCCCCCTAAAGCGTTGTCAGACCCTCATCTGGACCCTAAACCGTCCCCGTCCCCTAACCCTAACCCTAGCCCGAACCCTAACCCTAACCCTTCCCCGAAGCCTGACACTCACCCGTCCCCTAATCCTAACCCGTAGGCTCACACTAACCCGCGCCCTCACACGCACGCTCCCCCTAAAGCGTTGTCGGACCCTCACTTGGACCCTAAACCGTCCCCGTCCCCTAACCCTACCCCTAGCCCGAACCCTAACCTTAACCCTTCCCCAAAGCCTGACCCTCACCCATCCCCTAATCGTAACCCGTAGTCTCACACTAACCAGCGTCCTCACACGCACGCTCCCCCTAAAGCGTTTTCGGACCCTCACCTGGACCCTAAACCGTTCCCGTCCGCTAACCCTAACCCTAGCCCGAACCCTAACCCTAACCCTTCCCCGAAGCCTGACCCTCACCCGTCCCCTAATCCTAAACCGTAGGCTCACATTAACCCGCGCCCTCACACGCACGCTCCCCCTAAAGCGTTGTCGGACCCTCACCTGGACCCTAAACCGTCCCCGTCCCCTAACCCTAACCCTAGCCCGAACCCTAACCCTAACCCTTCCCCGAAGCCTGACCCTCACCCGTCCCCTAATCCTAACCCGTACGCTAACACTAAGCCGCGCCCTCACACGCACGCTCCCCCTAAAGCGTTGTCGGACCCTCACCTGGACCCTAAACCGTCCCCGTCCCCTAACCCTAACCCTAGCCCGAACCCTAACCCTAACCCTTCCCCGAAGCCTGACCCTCACCCGTCCCCTAATCCTAACCCGTACGCTAACACTAACCCGCGCCCTCACACGCACGCTCCCCCTAAAGCGTTGTCGGACCCTCACCTGGACCCTAAACCGTCCCCGTCCCCTAACCCTAACCCTAGCCCGAACCCTAACCCTAACCCTTCCCCGAAGCCTGACCCTCATCCGTCCCCTAATCCTAACCCTTACGCTCACACTAACCCGCGCCCTCACATGCACGCTCCCCCTAAAGCGTTGTCGGACCCTCACCTGGACCCTAAACCGTCCCCGTACCCTAACCCTAACCCTAGCCCGAACCATAACCCTAACTCTTCCCCGAAGCCTGACCCTCACCCGTCCCCTAATCCTAACCCGTAGGCTCACATTAACCCGCGCCCTCACACACACGCTCCCCCTAAAGCGTTGTCGGACCCTCACCTGGACCCTAAACCGTCCCAGTCCCTTAACCCTAACCCTAGCCCGAACCCTAACCCTAACCCTTCCCCGAAGCCTGACCCTCACCCGTCCCCTAATCCTAACCCGTGCGCTAACACTAACCCGCGCCCTCACACGCACGCTCCCCCTAAAGCGTTGTCGGAGCCTCACCTCGACCCTATACCGTCCCCGTCCCCTAACCCTAACCATAGCCCGAACCCTAACCCTAACCTTTCCCTGAAGCCTGACCCTCACCCGTCCCCTAATCCTAACCCGTACGCTCACACTAACCCGCGCCCTCACACGCACGCTCCCCCTAAAGCGTTGTCAGACCCTCGCCTGGACCCTAAACCGTCCCCGTCCCCTAACCCTAACCCTAGCCCGAACCTTAACCCTAACACTTCCCAGAAGCCTGACCCTCACCCGTCCCCTAATCCTAACCCGTAGGCTCACACTAACCCGCGCCCTCACACGCACGCTCCCCCTAAAGCGTTGTCGGACCCTCACCTGGACCCTAAACCGTCCCCGTCCCCTAACCCTAACCCTAGCCCGAACCCTAACCCTAACCCTTCCCCGAAGCCTGACCCTCACCCGTCCCCTAATCCTAACCCGTAGGCTCACACTAACCCGCGCCCTCACACGCACGCTCCCCCTAAAGCGTTGTCGGACCCTCACTTGGACCCTAAACCGTCCCCGTCCCCTAACCCTACCCCTAGCCCGAACCCTAACCTTAACCCTTCCCAAAGCCTGACCCTCACCCGTCCCCTAATCGTAACCCGTAGGCTCACACTAACCCGCGTCCTCACACGCACGCTCCCACTAAAGCGTTGTCGGACCCTCACCTGGACCCTAAACCGTCCCCGTCCCCTAACCCTAACCCTAGCCCGAACCCTAGTCCTAACCCTTCCCCGAAGCCTGACCCTCACCCGTCCCCTAATCCTAACCCGTACGCTCACACTAACCCGCGCCCTCACACGCACGCTCCCCCTAAAGCGTTGTCAGACCCTCGCCTGGACCCTAAACCGTCCCCGTCCCCTAACCCTAACCCTAGCCCGAACCTTAACCCTAACACTTCCCAGAAGCCTGACCCTCACCCGTCCCCTAATCCTAACCCGTAGGCTCACACTAACCCGCGCCCTCACACGCACGCTCCCCCTAAAGCGTTGTCGGACCCTCACCTGGACCCTAAACCGTCCCCGTCCCCTAACCCTAACCCTAGCCCTGACCCTAACCCTAAAACTTCCCCGAAGCCTGACCCTCACCCGTCCCCTAATCCTAACCCGTACGCTAACACTAACCCGCGACCTCACACGCACGCTCCCCTAAAGCGTTGTCGGACCCTCACCTGGACCCTAAACCGTCCCCGTCCCCTAACCCTAACCCTAGCCCGAACCTTAACCCTAACACTTCCCAGAAGCCTGACCCTCACCCGTCCCCTAATCCTAACCCGTAGGCTCACACTATCCCGCGCCCTCACACGCACGCTCCCCCTAAAGCGTTGTCGGACCCTCACCTGGACCCTAAACCGTCCCCGTCCCCTAACCCTAACCCTAGCCCGAACCCTAACCCTAACCCTTCCCCGAAGCCTGACACTCACCCGTCCCCTAATCCTAACCCGTAGGCTCACACTAACCCGCGCCCTCACACGCACGCTCCCCCTAAAGCATTGTCGGACCCTCACTTGGACCCTAAACCGTCCCCGTCCCCTAACCCTACCCCTAGCCCGAACCCTAACCTTAACCCTTCCCCAAAGCCTGACCCTCACCCATCCCCTAATCGTAACCCGTAGTCTCACACTAACCAGCGTCCTCACACGCACGCTCCCCCTAAAGCGTTTTCGGACCCTCACCTGGACCCTAAACCGTTCCCGTCCGCTAACCCTAACCCTAGCCCGAACCCTAACCCTAACCCTTCCCCGAAGCCTGACCCTCACCCGTCCCCTAATCCTAAACCGTAGGCTCACATTAACCCGCGCCCTCACACGCACGCTCCCCCTAAAGCGTTGTCGGACCCTCACCTGGACCCTAAACCGTCCCCGTCCCCTAACCCTAACCCTAGCCCGAACCCTAACCCTAACCCTTCCCCGAAGCCTGACCCGCACCCGTCCCATAATCCTAACCCGTACGCTAACACTAACCCGCGCCCTCACACGCACGCTCCCCCTAAAGCGTTGTCAGACCCTCACCTGGACCCTAAACCGTCCCCGTCCCCTAACCCTAACCCTAGCCCGAACCCTAACCCTAACCCTTCCCCGAAGCCTGACACTCACCCGTCCCCTAATCCTAACCCGTAGGCTCACACTAACCCACGCCCTCACACGCACGCTCCCCCTAAAGCGTTGTCGGACCCTCACTTGGACCCTAAACCGTCCCCGTCCCCTAACCCTACCCCTAGCCCGAACCCTAACCTTAACCCTTCCCCAAAGCCTGACCCTCACCCATCCCCTAATCGTAACCCGTAGTCTCACACTAACCAGCGTCCTCACACGCACGCTCCCCCTAAAGCGTTTTCGGACCCTCACCTGGACCCTAAACCGTTCCCGTCCGCTAACCCTAACCCTAGCCCGAACCCTAACCCTAACCCTTCCCCGAAGCCTGACCCTCACCCGTCCCCTAATCCTAAACCGTAGGCTCACATTAACCCGCGCCCTCACACGCACGCTCCCCCTAAAGCGTTGTCGGACCCTCACCTGGACCCTAAACCGTCCCCGTCCCCTAACCCTAACCCTAGCCCGAACCCTAACCCTAACCCTTCCCCGAAGCCTGACCCTCACCCGTCCCCTAATCCTAACCTGCACGCTAACACTAACCCGGGCCCTCACACGCATGCTCCCCCTAAAGCGTTGTCGGACCCTCACCTGGACCCTAAACCGTCCCCGTACCCTAACCCTAACCCTAGCCCGAACCCTAACCCTAAGCCTTCCCCGAAGCCTGACCCTCACCCGTCCCCTAATCCTAACCCGTACGCTAACACTAACCCACGCCCTCACACGCACGCTCCCCCTAAAGCGTTGTCGGACCCTCACCTGGACCCTAAACCGTCCCCGTACCCTAACCCTAACCCTAGCCCGAACCATAACCCTAACTCTTCCCCGAAGCCTGACCCTCACCCGTCCCCTAATCCTAACCCGTAGGCTCACATTAACCCGCGCCCTCACACACACGCTCCCCCTAAAGCGTTGTCGGACCCTCACCTGGACCCTAAACCGTCCCCGTCCCCTAACCCTAACCCTAGCCCGAACCCTAGTCCTAACCCTTCCCCGAAGCCTGACCCTCACCCGTCCCCAAATCCTAACCCGTAGGCTCACACTAACCCGCGCCCTCACACGCACGCTCCCCCTAAAGCGTTGTCGGACCCTCACTTGGACCCTAAACCGTCCCCGTCCCCTAACCCTAACCCTAGCCCGAACCCTAACCCTAACACTTCCCCGAAGCCTGACCCTCACCCGTCCCCTAATCCTAACCCGTACGCTAACACTAACCCGCGCCCTCACACGCACGCTCCCCCTAAAGCGTTGTCGGACCCTCACCTGGACCCTAAACCGTCCCCGTCCCCTAACCCTAACCCTAGCCCTGACCCTAACCCTAACACTTCCCCGAAGCCTGACCCTCACCCGTCCCCTAATCCTAACCCGTACGCTAACACTAACCCGCGACCTCACACGCACGCTCCCCCTAAAGCGTTGTCGGACCCTCACCTGGACCCTAAACCGTCCCCGTCCCCTAACCCTAACCCTAGCCCGAACCCTAATCCTAACCCTTCCCCGAAGCCTGACACTCACCCGTCCCCTAATCCTAATCCATAGGCTCACACTAACCCGCGCCCCACACGCACGCTCCCCCTAAAGCGTTGTCAGACCCTCACCTGGACCCTAACCGTCCCCGTACGCTAACCCTAACCCTAGCCCGAACCCTAACCCTAACACTTCCCCGAAGCCTAACCCTCACCCGTCCCCTAATCCTAATCCGTAGGCTCACACTAACCCGCGCCCTCACACGCACGCTCCCCCTAAAGCGTTGTCGGACCCTCACCTGGACCCTAAACCGTCCCCGTCCCCTAACCCTAACCCTAGCCCGAACCTTAACCCTAACACTTCCCAGAAGCCTGACCCTCACCCGTCCCCTAATCCTAACCCGTAGGCTCACACTAACCCGCGCCCTCACACGCACGCTCCCCCTAAAGCGTTGTCGGACCCTCACCTGGACCCTAAACCGTCCCCGTCCCCTAACCCTAACCCTAGCCCGAACCCTAACCCTAACCCTTCCCCGAAGCCTGACACTCACCCGTCCCCTAATCCTAACCCGTAGGCTCACACTAACCCGCGCCCTCACACGCACGCTCCCCCTAAAGCGTTGTCGGACCCTCACTTGGACCCTAAACCGTCCCCGTCCCCTAACCCTACCCCTAGCCCGAACCCTAACCTTAACCCTTCCCCAAAGCCTGACCCTCACCCATCCCCTAATCGTAACCCGAAGTCTCACACTAACCAGCGTCCTCACACGCACGCTCCCCCTAAAGCCTTTTCGGACCCTCACCTGGACCCTAAACCGTTCCCGTCCGCTAACCCTAACCCTAGCCCGAACCCTAACCCTAACCCTTCCCCGAAGCCTGACCCTCACCCGTCCCCTAATCCTAAACCGTAGGCTCACACTAACCCGCGCCCTCACACGCACGCTCCCCCTAAAGCGTTGTCGGACCCTCACTTGGACCCTAAACCGTCCCCGTCCCCTAACCCTACCCCTAGCCTGAACCCTAACCTTAACCCTTCCCCAAAGCCTGACCCTCACCCATCCCCTAATCGTAACCCGTAGTCTCACACTAACCAGCGTCCTCACACGCACGCTCCCCCTAAAGCGTTTTCGGACCCTCACCTGGACCCTAAACCGTTCCCGTCCGCTAACCCTAACCCTAGCCCGAACCCTAACCCTAACCCTTCCCCGAAGCCTGACCCTCACCCGTCCCCTAATCCTAAACCGTAGGCTCACATTAACCCGCGCCCTCACACGCACGCTCCCCCTAAAGCGTTGTCGGACCCTCACCTGGACCCTAAACCGTCCCCGTCCCCTAACCCTAACCCTAGCCCGAACCCTAACCCTAACCCTTCCCCGAAGCCTGACCCTCACCCGTCCCCTAATCCTAACCCGTACGCTAACACTAAGCCGCGCCCTCACACGCACGCTCCCCCTAAAGCGTTGTCGGACCCTCACCTGGACCCTAAACCGTCCCCGTCCCCTAACCCTAACCCTAGCCCGAACCCTAACCCTAACCCTTCCCCGAAGCCTGACCCTCACCCGTCCCCTAATCCTAACCCGTACGCTAACACTAACCCGCGCCCTCACACGCACGCTCCCCCTAAAGCGTTGTCGGACCCTCACCTGGACCCTAAACCGTCCCCGTCCCCTAACCCTAACCCTAGCCCGAACCCTAACCCTAACCCTTCCCCGAAGCCTGACCCTCATCCGTCCCCTAATCCTAACCCGTACGCTCACACTAACCCGCGCCCTCACATGCACGCTCCCCCTAAAGCGTTGTCGGACCCTCACCTGGACCCTAAACCGTCCCCGTCCCCTAACCCTAACCCTAGCCCGAACCCTAAACCTAACCCTTCCCCGAAGCCTGACCCTCACCCGTCCCCTAATCCTAACCCGTAGGCTCACACTAACCCGCGCCCTCACACGCACGCTCCCCCTAAAGCGTTGTTTGACCCTCACCTGGACCCTAAACCGTCCCCGTCCCCTAACCCTAACCCTAGACCGAACCCTAACCCTAACCCTTCCCCGAAGCCTGACCCTCACCCGTCCCCTAATCCTAACCCGTAGGCTCACATTAACCCGCGCCCTCACACACACGCTCCCCCTAAAGCGTTGTCGGACCCTCACCTGGACCCTAAACCGTCCCCGTACCCTAACCCTAACCCTAGCCCGAACCCTAACCCTAACCCTTCCCCGAAGCCTGACCCTCACCCGTCCCCTAATCCTAACCTGCACGCTAACACTAACCCGGGCCCTCACACGCATGCTCCCCCTAAAGCGTTGTCGGACCCTCACCTGGACCCTAAACCGTCCCCGTACCCTAACCCTAACCCTAGCCCGAACCCTAACCCTAACCCTTCCCCGAAGCCTGACCCTCACCCGTCCCCTAATCCTAACCCGTACGCTAACACTAACCCACGCCCTCACACGCACGCTCCCCCTAAAGCGTTGTCGGACCCTCACCTGGACCCTAAACCGTCCCCGTACCCTAACCCTAAC
Organism: Lagenorhynchus albirostris; assembly: GCF_949774975.1. Lineage (NCBI taxonomy): Eukaryota > Metazoa > Chordata > Mammalia > Artiodactyla > Delphinidae > Lagenorhynchus > Lagenorhynchus albirostris. The sequence continues at coordinate 401,361 of NW_026783542.1, forward strand.
CCTAGCCCGAACCATAACCCTAACTCTTCCCCGAAGCCTGACCCTCACCCGTCCCCTAATCCTAACCCGTAGGCTCACATTAACCCGCGCCCTCACACACACGCTCCCCCTAAAGCGTTGTCGGACCCTCACCTGGACCCTAAACCGTCCCAGTCCCCTAACCCTAACCCTAGCCCGAACCCTAACCCTAACCCTTCCCCGAAGCCTGACCCTCACCCGTCCCCTAATCCTAACCCGTGCGCTAACACTAACCCGCGCCCTCACACGCACGCTCCCCCTAAAGCGTTGTCGGAGCCTCACCTCGACCCTATACCGTCCCCTTCCCCTAACCCTAACCCTAGCCCGAACCCTAACCCTAACCCTTCAACGAAGCCTGACCCTACCCGTCCCCTAATCCTAACCCGTACGCTCACACTAACCCGCGCCCTCACACGCACGCTCCCCTTAAAGCGTTGTCGGACCCTCGCCTGGACCCTAAACCGTCCCCGTCCCCTAACCCTAACCCTAGCCCGAACCTTAACGCTAACACTTCCCTGAAGCCTGACCCTCACCCGTCCCCTAATCCTAACCCGTAGGCTCACACTAACCCGAGCCCTCACACGCACGCTCCCCCTAAAGCGTTGTCGGACCCTCACCTGGACCCTAAACCGTCCCCGTCCCCTAACCCTACCCCTAGCCCGAACCCTAACCTTAACCCTTCCCAAAGCCTGACCCTCACCCGTCCCCTAATCGTAACCCGTAGGCTCACACTAACCCGCGTCCTCACACGCACGCTCCCCCTAAAGCGTTGTCGGACCCTCACCTGGACCCTAAACCGTCCCCGTACCCTAACCCTAACCCTAGCCCGAACCCTAACCCTAAGCCTTCCCCGAAGCCTGACCCTCACCCGTCCCCTAATCCTAACCCGTACGCTAACACTAACCCGCGCCCTCACACGCACGCTCCCCCTAAAGCGTTGTCGGACCCTCACCTGGACCCTAAACCGTCCCCGTCCCCTAACCCTAACCCTAGCCCGAACCCTAACCCTAACACTTCCCCGAAGCCTGACCCTCACCCGTCCCCTAATCCTAACCCGTACGCTAACACTAACCCACGCCCTCACACGCACGCTCCCCCTAAAGCGTTGTCGGACCCTCACCTGGACCCTAAACCGTCCCCGTACCCTAACCCTAACCCTAGCCCGAACCATAACCCTAACTCTTCCCCGAAGCCTGACCCTCACCCGTCCCCTAATCCTAACCCGTAGGCTCACATTAACCCGCGCCCTCACACACACGCTCCCCCTAAAGCGTTGTCGGACCCTCACCTGGACCCTAAACCGTCCCAGTCCCCTAACCCTAACCCTAGCCCGAACCCTAACCCTAACCCTTCCCCGAAGCCTGACCCTCACCCGTCCCCTAATCCTAACCCGTGCGCTAACACTAACCCGCGCCCTCACACGCACGCTCCCCCTAAAGCGTTGTCGGAGCCTCACCTCGACCCTATACCGTCCCCGTCCCCTAACCCTAACCCTAGCCCGAACCCTAACCCTAACCTTTCCCCGAAGCCTGACCCTCACCCGTCCCCTAATCCTAACCCGTACGCTCACACTAACCCGCGCCCTCACACGCACGCTCCCCCTAAAGCGTTGTCGGACCCTCGCCTGGACCCTAAACCGTCCCCGTCCCCTAACCCTAACCCTAGCCCGAACCTTAACGCTAACACTTCCCAGAAGCCTGACCCTCACCCGTCCCCTAATCCTAACCCGTAGGCTCACACTAACCCGCGCCCTCACACGCACGCTCCCCCTAAAGCGTTGTCGGACCCTCACCTGGACCCTAAACCGTCCCCGTACCCTAACCCTAACCCTAGCCCGAACCCTAACCCTAACCCTTCCCCGAAGCCTGACCCTCACCCGTCCCCTAATCCTAACCCGTAGGCTCACACTAACCCGCGCCCTCACACGCACGCTCCCCCTAAAGCGTTGTCGGACCCTCACTTGGACCCTAAACCGTCCCCGTCCCCTAACCCTACCCCTAGCCCGAACCCTAACCTTAACCCTTCCCAAAGCCTGACCCTCACCCGTCCCCTAATCGTAACCCGTAGGCTCACACTAACCCGCGTCCTCACACGCACGCTCCCACTAAAGCGTTGTCGGACCCTCACCTGGACCCTAAACCGTCCCCGTCCCCTAACCCTAACCCTAGCCCGAACCCTAGTCCTAACCCTTCCCCGAAGCCTGACCCTCACCCGTCCCCTAATCCTAACCCGTAGGCTCACACTAACCCGCGCCCTCACACGCACGCTCCCCCTAAAGCGTTGTCGGACCCTCACTTGGACCCTAAACCGTCCCCGTCCCCTAACCCTAACCCTAGCCCGAACCCTAACCCTAACACTTCCCCGAAGCCTGACCCTCACCCGTCCCCTAATCCTAACCCGTACGCTAACACTAACCCGCGCCCTCACACGCACGTTCCCCCTAAAGCGTTGTCGGACCCTCACCTGGACCCTAAACCGTCCCCGTCCCCTAACCCTAACCCTAGCCCTGACCCTAACCCTAACCCTTCCCCGAAGCCTGACCCTCACCCGTCCCCTAATCCTAACCCGTACGCTAACACTAACCCGCGACCTCACACGCACGCTCCCCCTAAAGCGTTGTCGGACCCTCACCTGGACCCTAAACCGTCCCCGTCCCCTAACCCTAACCCTAGCCCGAACCCTAATCCTAACCCTTCCCCGAAGCCTGACACTCACCCGTCCCCTAATCCTAATCCGTAGGCTCACACTAACCCGCGCCCCACACGCACGCTCCCCCTAAAGCGTTGTCAGACCCTCACCTGGACCCTAAACCGTCCCCGTACGCTAACCCTAACCCTAGCCCGAACCCTAACCCTAACACTTCCCCGAAGCCTAACCCTCACCCGTCCCCTAATCCTAACCCGTACGCTAACACTAACCCGCGCCCTCACACGCACGCTCCCCCTAAAGCGTTGTCGGACCCTCACCTGGACCCTAAACCGTCCCCGTCCCCTAACCCTAACCCTAGCCCGAACCTTAACCCTAACACTTCCCAGAAGCCTGACCCTCACCCGTCCCCTAATCCTAACCCGTAGGCTCACACTAACCCGCGCCCTCACACGCACGCTCCCCCTAAAGCGTTGTCGGACCCTCACCTGGACCCTAAACCGTCCCCGTCCCCTAACCCTAACCCTAGCCCGAACCCTAACCCTAACCCTTCCCCGAAGCCTGACACTCACCCGTCCCCTAATCCTAACCCGTAGTCTCACACTAACCAGCGTCCTCACACGCACGCTCCCCCTAAAGCGTTGTCGGACCCTCACTTGGACCCTAAACCGTCCCCGTCCCCTAACCCTTCCCCTAGCCCGAACCCTAACCTTAACCCTTCCCCAAAGCCTGACCCTCACCCATCCCCTAATCGTAACCCGTAGTCTCACACTAACCAGCGTCCTCACACGCACGCTCCCCCTAAAGCGTTTTCGGACCCTCACCTGGACCCTAAACCGTTCCCGTCCGCTAACCCTAACCCTAGCCCGAACCCTAACCCTAACCCTTCCCCGAAGCCTGACCCTCACCCGTCCCTTAATCCTAAACCGTAGGCTCACATTAACCCGCGCCCTCACACGCACGCTCCCCCTAAAGCGTTGTCGGACCCTCACCTGGACCCTAAACCGTCCCCGTCCCCTAACCCTAACCCTAGCCCAAACCCTAACCCTAACCCTTCCCCGAAGCCTGACCCGCACCCGTCCCCTAATCCTAACCCGTACGCTAACACTAACCCGCGCCCTCACACGCACGCTCCCCCTAAAGCGTTGTCAGACCCTCATCTGGACCCTAAACCGTCCCCGTCCCCTAACCCTAACCCTAGCCCGAACCCTAACCCTAACCCTTCCCCGAAGCCTGACACTCACCCGTCCCCTAATCCTAACCCGTAGGCTCACACTAACCCGCGCCCTCACACGCACGCTCCCCCTAAAGCGTTGTCGGACCCTCACTTGGACCCTAAACCGTCCCCGTCCCCTAACCCTACCCCTAGCCCGAACCCTAACCTTAACCCTTCCCCAAAGCCTGACCCTCACCCATCCCCTAATCGTAACCCGTAGTCTCACACTAACCAGCGTCCTCACACGCACGCTCCCCCTAAAGCGTTTTCGGACCCTCACCTGGACCCTAAACCGTTCCCGTCCGCTAACCCTAACCCTAGCCCGAACCCTAACCCTAACCCTTCCCCGAAGCCTGACCCTCACCCGTCCCCTAATCCTAACCCGTAGGCTCACATTAACCCGCGCCCTCACACGCACGCTCCCCCTAAAGCGTTGTCGGACCCTCACCTGGACCCTAAACCGTCCCCGTCCCCTAACCCTAACCCTAGCCCGAACCCTAACCCTAACCCTTCCCCGAAGCCTGACCCTCACCCGTCCCCTAATCCTAACCCGTACGCTAACACTAAGCCGCGCCCTCACACGCACGCTCCCCCTAAAGCGTTGTCGGACCCTCACCTGGACCCTAAACCGTCCCCGTCCCCTAACCCTAACCCTAGCCCGAACCCTAACCCTAACCCTTCCCCGAAGCCTGACCCTCACCCGTCCCCTAATCCTAACCCGTACGCTAACACTAACCCGCGCCCTCACACGCACGCTCCCCCTAAAGCGTTGTCGGACCCTCACCTGGACCCTAAACCGTCCCCGTCCCCTAACCCTAACCCTAGCCCGAACCCTAACCCTAACCCTTCCCCGAAGCCTGACCCTCATCCGTCCCCTAATCCTAACCCTTACGCTCACACTAACCCGCGCCCTCACATGCACGCTCCCCCTAAAGCGTTGTCGGACCCTCACCTGGACCCTAAACCGTCCCCGTACCCTAACCCTAACCCTAGCCCGAACCATAACCCTAACTCTTCCCCGAAGCCTGACCCTCACCCGTCCCCTAATCCTAACCCGTAGGCTCACATTAACCCGCGCCCTCACACACACGCTCCCCCTAAAGCGTTGTCGGACCCTCACCTGGACCCTAAACCGTCCCAGTCCCCTAACCCTAACCCTAGCCCGAACCCTAACCCTAACCCTTCCCCGAAGCCTGACCCTCACCCGTCCCCTAATCCTAACCCGTGCGCTAACACTAACCCGCGCCCTCACACGCACGCTCCCCCTAAAGCGTTGTCGGAGCCTCACCTCGACCCTATACCGTCCCCGTCCCCTAACCCTAACCCTAGCCCGAACCCTAACCCTAACCCTTCAACGAAGCCTGACCCTCACCCGTCCCCTAATCCTAACCCGTACGCTCACACTAACCCGCGCCCTCACACGCACGCTCCCCTTAAAGCGTTGTCGGACCCTCGCCTGGACCCTAAACCGTCCCCGTCCCCTAACCCTAACCCTAGCCCGAACCTTAACGCTAACACTTCCCTGAAGCCTGACCCTCACCCGTCCCCTAATCCTAACCCGTAGGCTCACACTAACCCGAGCCCTCACACGCACGCTCCCCCTAAAGCGCTGTCGGACCCTCACCTGGACCCTAAACCGTCCCCGTCCCCTAACACTAACCCTAGCCCGAACCCTAACCCTAACCCTTCCCCGAAGCCTGACCCTCACCCGTCCCCTAATCCTAACCCGTAGGCTCACACTAACCCGCGCCCTCACACGCACGCTCCCCCTAAAGCGTTGTCGGACCCTCACTTGGACCCTAAACCGTCCCCGTCCCCTAACCCTACCCCTAGCCCGAACCCTAACCTTAACCCTTCCCAAAGCCTGACCCTCACCCGTCCCCTAATCGTAACCCGTAGGCTCACACTAACCCGCGTCCTCACACGCACGCTCCCCCTAAAGCGTTGTCGGACCCTCACCTGGACCCTAAACCGTCCCCGTACCCTAACCCTAACCCTAGCCCGAACCCTAAACCTAAGCCTTCCCCGAAGACTGACCCTCACCCGTCCCCTAATCCTAACCCGTACGCTAACACTAACCCGCGCCCTCACACGCACGCTCCCCCTAAAGCGTTGTCGGACCCTCACCTGGACCCTAAACCGTCCCCGTCCCCTAACCCTAACCCTAGCCCGAACCCTAACCCTAACACTTCCCCGAAGCCTGACCCTCACCCGTCCCCTAATCCTAACCCGTACGCTAACACTAACCCACGCCCTCACACGCACGCTCCCCCTAAAGCGTTGTCGGACCCTCACCTGGACCCTAAACCGTCCCCGTACCCTAACCCTAACCCTAGCCCGAACCATAACCCTAACTCTTCCCCGAAGCCTGACCCTCACCCGTCCCCTAATCCTAACCCGTAGGCTCACATTAACCCGCGCCCTCACACACACGCTCCCCCTAAAGCGTTGTCGGACCCTCACCTGGACCCTAAACCGTCCCAGTCCCCTAACCCTAACCCTAGCCCGAACCCTAACCCTAACCCTTCCCCGAAGCCTGACCCTCACCCGTCCCCTAATCCTAACCCGTGCGCTAACACTAACCCGCGCCCTCACACGCACGCTCCCCCTAAAGCGTTGTCGGAGCCTCACCTCGACCCTATACCGTCCCCGTCCCCTAACCCTAACCCTAGCCCGAACCCTAACCCTAACCTTTCCCCGAAGCCTGACCCTCACCCGTCCCCTAATCCTAAACCGTACGCTCACACTAACCCGCGCCCTCACACGCACGCTCCCCTTAAAGCGTTGTCGGACCCTCGCCTGGACCCTAAACCGTCCCCGTCCCCTAACCCTAACCCTAGCCCGAACCTTAACGCTAACACTTCCCAGAAGCCTGACCCTCACCCGTCCCCTAATCCTAACCCGTAGGCTCACACTAACCCGAGCCCTCACACGCACGCTCCCCCTAAAGCGTTGTCGGACCCTCACCTGGACCCTAAACCGTCCCCGTCCCCTAACCCTAACCCTAGCCCGAACCCTAACCCTAACCCTTTCCGAAGCCTGACCCTCACCCGTCCCCTAATCCTAACCCGTAGGCTCACACTAACCCGCGCCCTCACACGCACGCTCCCCCTAAAGCGTTGTCGGACCCTCACTTGGACCCTAAACCGTCCCCGTCCCCTAACCCTACCCCTAGCCCGAACCCTAACCTTAACCCTTCCCAAAGCCTGACCCTCACCCGTCCCCTAATCGTAACCCGTAGGCTCACACTAACCCGCGTCCTCACACGCACGCTCCCCCTAAAGCGTTGTCGGACCCTCACCTGGACCCTAAACCGTCCCCGTACCCTAACCCTAACCCTAGCCCGAACCCTAACACTAAACCTTCCCCGAACCCTGACCCTCACCCGTCCCCTAATCCTAATCCGTACGCTAACACTAACCCGCGCCCTCACACGCACGCTCCCCCTAAAGCGTTGTCGGACCCTCACCTGGACCCTAAACCGTCCCCGTCCCCTAACCCTAACCCTAGCCCGAACCCTAGTCCTAACCCTTCCCCGAAGCCTGACCCTCACCCGTCCCCTAATCCTAATCCGTAGGCTCACACTAACCCGCGCCCTCACACGCACGCTCCCCCTAAAGCGTTGTCGGACCCTCACTTGGACCCTAAACCGTCCCCGTCCCCTAACCCTAACCCTAGCCCGAACCCTAACCCTAACACTTACCCGAAGCCTGACCCTCACCCGTCCCCTAATCCTAACCCGTACGCTAACACTAACCCGCGCCCTCACACGCACGCTCCCCCTAAAGCGTTGTCGGACCCTCACCTGGACCCTAAACCGTCCCCGTCCCCTAACCCTAACCCTAGCCCGAACCCTAACCCTAACCCTTCCCCGAAGCCTGACCCTCACCCTTCCCCTAATCCTTACCCGTACGCTAACACTAACCCGTGCCCTCATACGCACGCTCCCCCTAAAGCGTTGTCGGACCCTCACCTGGACCCTAAACCGTCCCCGTCCCCTAACCCTAACCCTAGTCCTAACCCTAACCCTAACCCTTCCCCGAAGCCTGACCCTCACCCGTCCCCTAATCCTAACCCGTACGCTAACACTAACCCCCGACCTCACACGCACGCTCCCCCTAAAGCGTTGTCGGACCCTCACCTGGACCCTAAACCGTCCCCGTCCCCTAACCCTAACCCTAGCCCGAACCCTAATCCTAACCCTTCCCCGAAGCCTGACCCTCACCCGTCCCCTAATCCTAATCCGTAAGCTCACACTAACCCGCGCCCCACACGCACGCTCCCCCTAAAGCGTTGTCAGACCCTCACCTGGACCCTAAACCGTCCCCGTACCCTAACCCTAACCCTAGCCCGAACCCTAACCCTAACACTTCCCCGAAGCCTAACCCTCACCCGTCCCCTAATCCTAACCCGTACGCTAACACTAACCCGCGCCCTCACACGCACGCTCCCCCTAAAGCGTTGTCGGACCCTCACCTGGTCCCTAAACCGTCCCCGTCCCCTAAACCTAACCCTAGCCCGAACCCTAACCCTAACCCTTCCCCGAAGCCTGACCCTCACCCGTCCCCTAATCCTAACCCGTACGCTAACACTAACCCGCGCCGTCACACGCACGCTCCCCCTAAAGCGTTGTCGGACCCTCACCTGGATCCTAAACCGTCCCGTCCCCTAACCCTAACCCTAGCCCGAACCCTAACCCTAACCCTTCCCCGAAGCCTGACCCTCACCCGTCCCCTAATCCTAACCCGTAGGCTCACACTAAGCCGCGCCCTCACACGCACGCTCCCCCTAAAGCGTTGTCGGACACTCACCTGGACCCTAAACCGTCCCCGTCCCCTAACCCTAACCCTAGACCGAACCCTAACCCTAAACCTTCCCCGAAGCCTGACCCTCACCCGTCCCCTAATCCTAACCCGTAGGCTCACATTAACCCGCGCTCTCACACACACGCTCCCCCTAAAGCGTTGTCGGACCCTCACCTGGAACCTAAACCGTCCCCGTCCCCTAAACCTAACCCTAGCCCGAACCCTAACCCTAACCCTTCCCCGAAGCCTGACCCTCACCCGTCCCCTAATCCTAACCCGTAGGCTCACACTAAGCCGCGCCCTCACACGCACGCTCCCCCTAAAGCGTTGTCGGACCCTCACCTGGACCCTAAACCGTCCCCGTCCCCTAACCCTAACCCTAGCCCGAACCCTAACCCTAAGCCTTCCCCGAAGCCTGACCCTCACCCGTCCCCTAATCCTAAACCGTAGGCTCACACTAACCCGCGCCCTCACACGCACGATCCCCCTAAAGCGTTGTCGGACCCTCACCTGGACCCTAAACCGTCCCCGTCCCCTAATCCTAACCCTAGCCCAAACCCTAACCCTAACACTTCCCCGAAGCCAGACCCTCACCCGTCCCCTAATCCTAACCCGTACGCTAACACTAACCCGCGCCCTCACACGCACGCTCCCCCTAAAGCGTTGTCGGACCCTCACCTGGACCCTAAACCGTCCCCGTACCCTAACCCTAACCCTAGCCCGAACCCTAACCCTAACCCTTCCCCGAAGCCTGACCCTCACCCGTCCCCTAATCCTAAACCGTAGGCTCACACTAACCCGCGCCCTCACACGCACGCTCCCCCTAAAGCGTTGTCGGACCCTCACCTGGACCCTAAACCGTCCCCGTCACCTAACCCTAACCCTAGCCCGAACCCTAACCCTAACCCTTCCCCGAAGCCTGACCCTCACCCGTCCCCTAATCCTAACCCGTACGCTAACACTAACCCGCGCCCTCACACGCACGCTCCCCCTAAAGCGTTGTCAGACCCTCACCTGGACCCTAAACCGTCCCCGTCCCCTAACCCTAACCCTAGCCCGAACCCTAACCCTAACCCTTCCCCGAAGCCTGACCCTCACCCGTCCCCTAATCCTAACCCGTACGCTAACACTAAGCCGCGCCCTCACACGCACGCTCCCCCTAAAGCGTTGTCGGACCCTCACCTGGACCCTAAACCGTCCCCGTCCCCTAACCCTAACCCTAGCCCGAACCCTAATGCTAACCCTTCCCCGAATCCTGACCCTCACCCGTCCCCTAATCCTAATCCGTAGGCTCACACTAACCCGCGCCGTCACACGCACGCTCTCCCTAAAGCTTTGTCGGACCCTCACCTGGATCCTAAACCGTCCCGTCCCCTAACCCTAACCCTAGCCCGAACCCTAACCCTAACCCTTCCCCGAAGCCTGACCCTCACCCGTCCCCTAATCCTAACCCGTAGGCTCACACTAAGCCGCGCCCTCACACACACGCTCCCCCTAAAGCGTTGTCGGACCCTCACCTGGACCCTAAACCGTCCCCGACCCCTAACCCTAACCCTAGCCCGAACCCTAACCCTAACCCTTCCCCGAAGCCTGACCCTCACCCGTCCCCTAATCCTAACCCGTACGCTAACACTAACCCGCGCCCTCACACGCACGCTCCCACTAAAGCGTTGTCGGACCCTCACCTGGACCCTAAACCGTCCCCGTCCCCTAACCCTAACCCTAGCCCGAACCCTAACCCTAACCCTTCCCCGAAGCCTGACCCTCATCCGTCCCCTAATCCTAACCCTTACGCTCACACTAACCCGCGCCCTCACATGCACGCTCCCCCTAAAGCGTTGTCGGACCCTCACCTGGACCCTAAACCGTCCCCGTACCCTAACCCTAACCCTAGCCCGAACCATAACCCTAACTCTTCCCCGAAGCCTGACCCTCACCCGTCCCCTAATCCTAACCCGTAGGCTCACATTAACCCGCGCCCTCACACACACGCTCCCCCTAAAGCGTTGTCGGACCCTCACCTGGACCCTAAACCGTCCCAGTCCCCTAACCCTAACCCTAGCCCGAACCCTAACCCTAACCCTTCCCCGAAGCCTGACCCTCACCCGTCCCCTAATCCTAACCCGTGCGCTAACACTAACCCGCGCCCTCACACGCACGCTCCCCCTAAAGCGTTGTCGGAGCCTCACCTCGACCCTATACCGTCCCCGTCCCCTAACCATAACCCTAGCCCGAACCCTAACCCTAACCTTTCCCTGAAGCCTGACCCTCACCCGTCCCCTAATCCTAACCCGTACGCTCACACTAACCCGCGCCCTCACACGCACGCTCCCCCTAAAGCGTTGTCAGACCCTCGCCTGGACCCTAAACCGTCCCCGTCCCCTAACCCTAACCCTAGCCCGAACCTTAACCCTAACACTTCCCAGAAGCCTGACCCTCACCCGTCCCCTAATCCTAACCCGTAGGCTCACACTAACCCGCGCCCTCACACGCACGCTCCCCCTAAAGCGTTGTCGGACCCTCACCTGGACCCTAAACCGTCCCCGTCCCCTAACCCTAACCCTAGCCCGAACCCTAACCCTAACCCTTCCCCGAAGCCTGACCCTCACCCGTCCCCTAATCCTAACCCGTAGGCTCACACTAACCCGCGCCCTCACACGCACGCTCCCCCTAAAGCGTTGTCGGACCCTCACTTGGACCCTAAACCGTCCCCGTCCCCTAACCCTACCCCTAGCCCGAACCCTAACCTTAACCCTTCCCAAAGCCTGACCCTCACCCGTCCCCTAATCGTAACCCGTAGGCTCACACTAACCCGCGTCCTCACACGCACGCTCCCACTAAAGCGTTGTCGGACCCTCACCTGGACCCTAAACCGTCCCCGTCCCCTAACCCTAACCCTAGCCCGAACCCTAGTCCTAACCCTTCCCCGAAGCCTGACCCTCACCCGTCCCCTAATCCTAACCCGTAGGCTCACACTAACCCGCGCCCTCACACGCACGCTCCCCCTAAAGCGTTGTCGGACCCTCACTTGGACCCTAAACCGTCCCCGTCCCCTAACCCTAACCCTAGCCCGAACCCTAACCCTAACACTTCCCCGAAGCCTGACCCTCACTCGTCCCCTAATCCTAACCCGTACGCTAACACTAACCCGCGCCCTCACACGCACGCTCCCCCTAAAGCGTTGTCGGACCCTCACCTGGACCCTAAACCGTCCCCGTCCCCTAACCCTAACCCTAGCCCTGACCCTAACCCTAACCCTTCCCCGAAGCCTGACCCTCACCCGTCCCCTAATCCTAACCCGTACGCTAACACTAACCCGCGACCTCACACGCACGCTCCCCCTAAAGCGTTGTCGGACCCTCACCTGGACCCTAAACCGTCCCCGTCCCCTAACCCTAACCCTAGCCCGAACCTTAACCCTAACACTTCCCAGAAGCCTGACCCTCACCCGTCCCCTAATCCTAACCCGTAGGCTCACACTATCCCGCGCCCTCACACGCACGCTCCCCCTAAAGCGTTGTCGGACCCTCACCTGGACCCTAAACCGTCCCCGTCCCCTAACCCTAACCCTAGCCCGAACCCTAACCCTAACCCTTCCCCGAAGCCTGACACTCACCCGTCCCCTAATCCTAACCCGTAGGCTCACACTAACCCGCGCCCTCACACGCACGCTCCCCCTAAAGCATTGTCGGACCCTCACTTGGACCCTAAACCGTCCCCGTCCCCTAACCCTACCCCTAGCCCGAACCCTAACCTTAACCCTTCCCCAAAGCCTGACCCTCACCCATCCCCTAATCGTAACCCGTAGTCTCACACTAACCAGCGTCCTCACACGCACGCTCCCCCTAAAGCGTTTTCGGACCCTCACCTGGACCCTAAACCGTTCCCGTCCGCTAACCCTAACCCTAGCCCGAACCCTAACCCTAACCCTTCCCCGAAGCCTGACCCTCACCCGTCCCCTAATCCTAAACCGTAGGCTCACATTAACCCGCGCCCTCACACGCACGCTCCCCCTAAAGCGTTGTCGGACCCTCACCTGGACCCTAAACCGTCCCCGTCCCCTAACCCTAACCCTAGCCCGAACCCTAACCCTAACCCTTCCCCGAAGCCTGACCCGCACCCGTCCCATAATCCTAACCCGTACGCTAACACTAACCCGCGCCCTCACACGCACGCTCCCCCTAAAGCGTTGTCAGACCCTCACCTGGACCCTAAACCGTCCCCGTCCCCTAACCCTAACCCTAGCCCGAACCCTAACCCTAACACTTCCCCGAAGCCTGACACTCACCCGTCCCCTAATCCTAACCCGTAGGCTCACACTAACCCACGCCCTCACACGCACGCTCCCCCTAAAGCGTTGTCGGACCCTCACTTGGACCCTAAACCGTCCCCGTCCCCTAACCCTACCCCTAGCCCGAACCCTAACCTTAACCCTTCCCCAAAGCCTGACCCTCACCCATCCCCTAATCGTAACCCGTAGTCTCACACTAACCAGCGTCCTCACACGCACGCTCCCCCTAAAGCGTTTTCGGACCCTCACCTGGACCCTAAACCGTTCCCGTCCGCTAACCCTAACCCTAGCCCGAACCCTAACCCTAACCCTTCCCCGAAGCCTGACCCTCACCCGTCCCCTAATCCTAAACCGTAGGCTCACATTAACCCGCGCCCTCACACGCACGCTCCCCCTAAAGCGTTGTCGGACCCTCACCTGGACCCTAAACCGTCCCCGTCCCCTAACCCTAACCCTAGCCCGAACCCTAACCCTAACCCTTCCCCGAAGCCTGACCCTCACCCGTCCCCTAATCCTAACCCGTACGCTAACACTAAGCCGCGCCCTCACACGCACGCTCCCCCTAAAGCGTTGTCGGACCCTCACCTGGACCCTAAACCGTCCCCGTCCCCTAACCCTAACCCTAGCCCGAACCCTAACCCTAACGCTTCCCCGAAGCCTGACCCTCACCCGTCCCCTAATCCTAACCCGTACGCTAACACTAACCCGCGCCCTCACACGCACGCTCCCCCTAAAGCGTTGTCGGACCCTCACCTGGACCCTAAACCGTCCCCGTCCCCTAACCCTAACCCTAGCCCGAACCCTAACCCTAACACTTCCCCGAAGCCTGACCCTCATCCGTCCCCTAATCCTAACCCGTACGCTCACACTAACCCGCGCCCTCACATGCACGCTCCCCCTAAAGCGTTGTCGGACCCTCACCTGGACCCTAAACCGTCCCCGTCCCCTAACCCTAACCCTAGCCCGAACCCTAAACCTAACCCTTCCCCGAAGCCTGACCCTCACCCGTCCCCTAATCCTAACCCGTAGGCTCACACTAACCCGCGCCCTCACACGCACGCTCCCCCTAAAGCGTTGTTTGACCCTCACCTGGACCCTAAACCGTCCCCGTCCCCTAACCCTAACCCTAGACCGAACCCTAACCCTAACCCTTCCCCGAAGCCTGACCCTCACCCGTCCCCTAATCCTAACCCGTAGGCTCACATTAACCCGCGCCCTCACACACACGCTCCCCCTAAAGCGTTGTCGGACCCTCACCTGGACCCTAAACCGTCCCCGTACCCTAACCCTAACCCTAGCCCGAACCCTAACCCTAACCCTTCCCCGAAGCCTGACACTCACCCGTCCCCTAATCCTAACCTGCACGCTAACACTAACCCGGGCCCTCACACGCATGCTCCCCCTAAAGCGTTGTCGGACCCTCACCTGGACCCTAAACCGTCCCCGTACCCTAACCCTAACCCTAGCCCGAACCCTAACCCTAAGCCTTCCCCGAAGCCTGACCCTCACCCGTCCCCTAATCCTAACCCGTACGCTAACACTAACCCACGCCCTCACACGCACGCTCCCCCTAAAGCGTTGTCGGACCCTCACCTGGACCCTAAACCGTCCCCGTACCCTAACCCTAACCCTAGCCCGAACCATAACCCTAACTCTTCCCCGAAGCCTGACCCTCACCCGTCCCCTAATCCTAACCCGTAGGCTCACATTAACCCGCGCCCTCACACACACGCTCCCCCTAAAGCGTTGTCGGACCCTCACCTGGACCCTAAACCGTCCCAGTCCCCTAACCCTAACCCTAGCCCGAACCCTAACCCTAACCCTTCCCCGAAGCCTGACCCTCACCCGTCCCCTAATCCTAACCCGTGCGCTAACACTAACCCGCGCCCTCACACGCACGCTCCCCCTAAAGCGTTGTCGGAGCCTCACCTCGACCCTATACCGTCCCCGTCCCCTAACCCTAACCCTAGCCCGAACCCTAACCCTAACCCTTCAACGAAGCCTGACCCTCACCCGTCCCCTAATCCTAACCCGTACGCTCACACTAACCCGCGCCCTCACACGCACGCTCCCCTTAAAGCGTTGTCGGACCCTCGCCTGGACCCTAAACCGTCCCCGTCCCCTAACCCTAACCCTAGCCCGAACCTTAACGCTAACACTTCCCTGAAGCCTGACCCTCACCCGTCCCCTAATCCTAACCCGTAGGCTCACACTAACCCGAGCCCTCACACGCACGCTCCCCCTAAAGCGCTGTCGGACCCTCACCTGGACCCTAAACCGTCCCCGTCCCCTAACACTAACCCTAGCCCGAACCCTAACCCTAACCCTTCCCCGAAGCCTGACCCTCACCCGTCCCCTAATCCTAACCCGTAGGCTCACACTAACCCGCGCCCTCACACGCACGCTCCCCCTAAAGCGTTGTCGGACCCTCACTTGGACCCTAAACCGTCCCCGTCCCCTAACCCTACCCCTAGCCCGAACCCTAACCTTAACCCTTCCCAAAGCCTGACCCTCACCCGTCCCCTAATCGTAACCCGTAGGCTCACACTAACCCGCGTCCTCACACGCACGCTCCCCCTAAAGCGTTGTCGGACCCTCACCTGGACCCTAAACCGTCCCCGTACCCTAACCCTAACCCTAGCCCGAACCCTAAACCTAAGCCTTCCCCGAAGACTGACCCTCACCCGTCCCCTAATCCTAACCCGTACGCTAACACTAACCCGCGCCCTCACACGCACGCTCCCCCTAAAGCGTTGTCGGACCCTCACCTGGACCCTAAACCGTCCCCGTCCCCTAACCCTAACCCTAGCCCGAACCCTAACCCTAACACTTCCCCGAAGCCTGACCCTCACCCGTCCCCTAATCCTAACCCGTACGCTAACACTAACCCACGCCCTCACACGCACGCTCCCCCTAAAGCGTTGTCGGACCCTCACCTGGACCCTAAACCGTCCCCGTACCCTAACCCTAACCCTAGCCCGAACCATAACCCTAACTCTTCCCCGAAGCCTGACCCTCACCCGTCCCCTAATCCTAACCCGTAGGCTCACATTAACCCGCGCCCTCACACACACGCTCCCCCTAAAGCGTTGTCGGACCCTCACCTGGACCCTAAACCGTCCCAGTCCCCTAACCCTAACCCTAGCCCGAACCCTAACCCTAACCCTTCCCCGAAGCCTGACCCTCACCCGTCCCCTAATCCTAACCCGTGCGCTAACACTAACCCGCGCCCTCACACGCACGCTCCCCCTAAAGCGTTGTCGGAGCCTCACCTCGACCCTATACCGTCCCCGTCCCCTAACCCTAACCCTAGCCCGAACCCTAACCCTAACCTTTCCCCGAAGCCTGACCCTCACCCGTCCCCTAATCCTAAACCGTACGCTCACACTAACCCGCGCCCTCACACGCACGCTCCCCTTAAAGCGTTGTCGGACCCTCGCCTGGACCCTAAACCGTCCCCGTCCCCTAACCCTAACCCTAGCCCGAACCTTAACGCTAACACTTCCCAGAAGCCTGACCCTCACCCGTCCCCTAATCCTAACCCGTAGGCTCACACTAACCCGAGCCCTCACACGCACGCTCCCCCTAAAGCGTTGTCGGACCCTCACCTGGA
The DNA here is from genome assembly GCF_949774975.1 of Lagenorhynchus albirostris. Lineage (NCBI taxonomy): Eukaryota > Metazoa > Chordata > Mammalia > Artiodactyla > Delphinidae > Lagenorhynchus > Lagenorhynchus albirostris. The sequence continues at coordinate 417,950 of NW_026783542.1, forward strand.
CCCTAAACCGTCCCCGTCCCCTAACCCTAACCCTAGCCCGAACCCTAACCCTAACCCTTTCCGAAGCCTGACCCTCACCCGTCCCCTAATCCTAACCCGTAGGCTCACACTAACCCGCGCCCTCACACGCACGCTCCCCCTAAAGCGTTGTCGGACCCTCACTTGGACCCTAAACCGTCCCCGTCCCCTAACCCTACCCCTAGCCCGAACCCTAACCTTAACCCTTCCCAAAGCCTGACCCTCACCCGTCCCCTAATCGTAACCCGTAGGCTCACACTAACCCGCGTCCTCACACGCACGCTCCCCCTAAAGCGTTGTCGGACCCTCACCTGGACCCTAAACCGTCCCCGTACCCTAACCCTAACCCTAGCCCGAACCCTAACACTAAACCTTCCCCGAACCCTGACCCTCACCCGTCCCCTAATCCTAACCCGTAGGCTCACACTAACCCGCGCCCTCACACGCACGCTCCCCCTAAAGCGTTGTCGGACCCTCACCTGGACCCTAAACCGTCCCCGTCCCCTAACCCTAACCCTAGCCCGAACCCTAACCCTAACCCTTCCCCGAAGCCTGACCCTCACCCGTCCCCTAATCCTAACCCGTAGGCTCACACTAACCCGCGCCGTCACACGCACGCTCCCCCTAAAGCGTTGTCGGACCCTCACTTGGACCCTAAACCGTCCCCGTCCCCTAACCCTACCCCTAGCCCGAACCCTAACCTTAACCCTTCCCAAAGCCTGACCCTCACCCGTCCCCTAATCGTAACCCGTAGGCTCACACTAACCCGCGTCCTCACACGCACGCTCCCACTAAAGCGTTGTCGGACCCTCACCTGGACCCTAAACCGTCCCCGTCCCCTAACCCTAACCCTAGCCCGAACCCTAGTCCTAACCCTTCCCCGAAGCCTGACCCTCACCCGTCCCCTAATCCTAACCCGTAGGCTCACACTAACCCGCGCCCTCACACGCACGCTCCCCCTAAAGCGTTGTCGGACCCTCACTTGGACCCTAAACCGTCCCCGTCCCCTAACCCTAACCCTAGCACGAACCCTAACCCTAACACTTCCCCGAAGCCTGACCCTCACTCGTCCCCTAATCCTAACCCGTACGCTAACACTAACCCGCGCCCTCACACGCACGCTCCCCCTAAAGCGTTGTCGGACCCTCACCTGGACCCTAAACCGTCCCCGTCCCCTAACCCTAACCCTAGCCCGAACCTTAACCCTAACACTTCCCAGAAGCCTGACCCTCACCCGTCCCCTAATCCTAACCCGTAGGCTCACACTATCCCGCGCCCTCACACGCACGCTCCCCCTAAAGCGTTGTCGGACCCTCACCTGGACCCTAAACCGTCCCCGTCCCCTAACCCTAACCCTAGCCCGAACCCTAACCCTAACCCTTCCCCGAAGCCTGACACTCACCCGTCCCCTAATCCTAACCCGTAGGCTCACACTAACCCGCGCCCTCACACGCACGCTCCCCCTAAAGCATTGTCGGACCCTCACTTGGACCCTAAACCGTCCCCGTCCCCTAACCCTACCCCTAGCCCGAACCCTAACCTTAACCCTTCCCCAAAGCCTGACCCTCACCCATCCCCTAATCGTAACCCGTAGTCTCACACTAACCAGCGTCCTCACACGCACGCTCCCCCTAAAGCGTTTTCGGACCCTCACCTGGACCCTAAACCGTTCCCGTCCGCTAACCCTAACCCTAGCCCGAACCCTAACCCTAACCCTTCCCCGAAGCCTGACCCTCACCCGTCCCCTAATCCTAAACCGTAGGCTCACATTAACCCGCGCCCTCACACGCACGCTCCCCCTAAAGCGTTGTCGGACCCTCACCTGGACCCTAAACCGTCCCCGTCCCCTAACCCTAACCCTAGCCCGAACCCTAACCCTAACCCTTCCCCGAAGCCTGACCCGCACCCGTCCCATAATCCTAACCCGTACGCTAACACTAACCCGCGCCCTCACACGCACGCTCCCCCTAAAGCGTTGTCAGACCCTCACCTGGACCCTAAACCGTCCCCGTCCCCTAACCCTAACCCTAGCCCGAACCCTAACCCTAACACTTCCCCGAAGCCTGACACTCACCCGTCCCCTAATCCTAACCCGTAGGCTCACACTAACCCACGCCCTCACACGCACGCTCCCCCTAAAGCGTTGTCGGACCCTCACTTGGACCCTAAACCGTCCCCGTCCCCTAACCCTACCCCTAGCCCGAACCCTAACCTTAACCCTTCCCCAAAGCCTGACCCTCACCCATCCCCTAATCGTAACCCGTAGTCTCACACTAACCAGCGTCCTCACACGCACGCTCCCCCTAAAGCGTTTTCGGACCCTCACCTGGACCCTAAACCGTTCCCGTCCGCTAACCCTAACCCTAGCCCGAACCCTAACCCTAACCCTTCCCCGAAGCCTGACCCTCACCCGTCCCCTAATCCTAAACCGTAGGCTCACATTAACCCGCGCCCTCACACGCACGCTCCCCCTAAAGCGTTGTCGGACCCTCACCTGGACCCTAAACCGTCCCCGTCCCCTAACCCTAACCCTAGCCCGAACCCTAACCCTAACCCTTCCCCGAAGCCTGACCCTCACCCGTCCCCTAATCCTAACCCGTACGCTAACACTAAGCCGCGCCCTCACACGCACGCTCCCCCTAAAGCGTTGTCGGACCCTCACCTGGACCCTAAACCGTCCCCGTCCCCTAACCCTAACCCTAGCCCGAACCCTAACCCTAACCCTTCCCCGAAGCCTGACCCTCACCCGTCCCCTAATCCTAACCCGTACGCTAACACTAACCCGCGCCCTCACACGCACGCTCCCCCTAAAGCGTTGTCGGACCCTCACCTGGACCCTAAACCGTCCCCGTCCCCTAACCCTAACCCTAGCCCGAACCCTAACCCTAACCCTTCCCCGAAGCCTGACCCTCATCCGTCCCCTAATCCTAACCCGTACGCTCACACTAACCCGCGCCCTCACATGCACGCTCCCCCTAAAGCGTTGTCGGACCCTCACCTGGACCCTAAACCGTCCCCGTCCCCTAACCCTAACCCTAGCCCGAACCCTAAACCTAACCCTTCCCCGAAGCCTGACCCTCACCCGTCCCCTAATCCTAACCCGTAGGCTCACACTAACCCGCGCCCTCACACGCACGCTCCCCCTAAAGCGTTGTTTGACCCTCACCTGGACCCTAAACCGTCCCCGTCCCCTAACCCTAACCCTAGACCGAACCCTAACCCTAACCCTTCCCCGAAGCCTGACCCTCACCCGTCCCCTAATCCTAACCCGTAGGCTCACATTAACCCGCGCCCTCACACACACGCTCCCCCTAAAGCGTTGTCGGACCCTCACCTGGACCCTAAACCGTCCCCGTACCCTAACCCTAACCCTAGCCCGAACCCTAACCCTAACCCTTCCCCGAAGCCTGACCCTCACCCGTCCCCTAATCCTAACCTGCACGCTAACACTAACCCGGGCCCTCACACGCATGCTCCCCCTAAAGCGTTGTCGGACCCTCACCTGGACCCTAAACCGTCCCCGTACCCTAACCCTAACCCTAGCCCGAACCCTAACCCTAAGCCTTCCCCGAAGCCTGACCCTCACCCGTCCCCTAATCCTAACCCGTACGCTAACACTAACCCACGCCCTCACACGCACGCTCCCCCTAAAGCGTTGTCGGACCCTCACCTGGACCCTAAACCGTCCCCGTACCCTAACCCTAACCCTAGCCCGAACCATAACCTTAACTCTTCCCCGAAGCCTGACCCTCACCCGTCCCCTAATCCTAACCCGTAGGCTCACATTAACCCGCGCCCTCACACACACGCTCCCCCTAAAGCGTTGTCGGACCCTCACCTGGACCCTAAACCGTCCCAGTCCCCTAACCCTAACCCTAGCCCGAACCCTAACCCTAACCCTTCCCCGAAGCCTGACCCTCACCCGTCCCCTAATCCTAACCCGTGCGCTAACACTAACCCGCGCCCTCACACGCACGCTCCCCCTAAAGCGTTGTCGGAGCCTCACCTCGACCCTATACCGTCCCCGTCCCCTAACCCTAACCCTAGCCCGAACCCTAACCCTAACCCTTCAACGAAGCCTGACCCTCACCCGTCCCCTAATCCTAACCCGTACGCTCACACTAACCCGCGCCCTCACACGCACGCTCCCCTTAAATCGTTGTCGGACCCTCGCCTGGACCCTAAACCGTCCCCGTCCCCTAACCCTAACCCTAGCCCGAACCTTAACGCTAACACTTCCCTGAAGCCTGACCCTCACCCGTCCCCTAATCCTAACCCGTAGGCTCACACTAACCCGAGCCCTCACACGCACGCTCCCCCTAAAGCGCTGTCGGACCCTCACCTGGACCCTAAACCGTCCCCGTCCCCTAACACTAACCCTAGCCCGAACCCTAACCCTAACCCTTCCCCGAAGCCTGACCCTCACCCGTCCCCTAATCCTAACCCGTAGGCTCACACTAACCCGCGCCCTCACACGCACGCTCCCCCTAAAGCGTTGTCGGACCCTCACTTGGACCCTAAACCGTCCCCGTCCCCTAACCCTACCCCTAGCCCGAACCCTAACCTTAACCCTTCCCAAAGCCTGACCCTCACCCGTCCCCTAATCGTAACCCGTAGGCTCACACTAACCCGCGTCCTCACACGCACGCTCCCCCTAAAGCGTTGTCGGACCCTCACCTGGACCCTAAACCGTCCCCGTACCCTAACCCTAACCCTAGCCCGAACCCTAAACCTAAGCCTTCCCCGAAGACTGACCCTCACCCGTCCCCTAATCCTAACCCGTACGCTAACACTAACCCGCGCCCTCACACGCACGCTCCCCCTAAAGCGTTGTCGGACCCTCACCTGGACCCTAAACCGTCCCCGTCCCCTAACCCTAACCCTAGCCCGAACCCTAACCCTAACACTTCCCCGAAGCCTGACCCTCACCCGTCCCCTAATCCTAACCCGTACGCTAACACTAACCCACGCCCTCACACGCACGCTCCCCCTAAAGCGTTGTCGGACCCTCACCTGGACCCTAAACCGTCCCCGTACCCTAACCCTAACCCTAGCCCGAACCATAACCCTAACTCTTCCCCGAAGCCTGACCCTCACCCGTCCCCTAATCCTAACCCGTAGGCTCACATTAACCCGCGCCCTCACACACACGCTCCCCCTAAAGCGTTGTTGGACCCTCACCTGGACCCTAAACCGTCCCAGTCCCCTAACCCTAACCCTAGCCCGAACCCTAACCCTAACCCTTCCCCGAAGCCTGACCCTCACCCGTCCCCTAATCCTAACCCGTGCGCTAACACTAACCCGCGCCCTCACACGCACGCTCCCCCTAAAGCGTTGTCGGAGCCTCACCTCGACCCTATACCGTCCCCGTCCCCTAACCCTAACCCTAGCCCGAACCCTAACCCTAACCTTTCCCCGAAGCCTGACCCTCACCCGTCCCCTAATCCTAAACCGTACGCTCACACTAACCCGCGCCCTCACACGCACGCTCCCCTTAAAGCGTTGTCGGACCCTCGCCTGGACCCTAAACCGTCCCCGTCCCCTAACCCTAACCCTAGCCCGAACCTTAACGCTAACACTTCCCAGAAGCCTGACCCTCACCCGTCCCCTAATCCTAACCCGTAGGCTCACACTAACCCGAGCCCTCACACGCACGCTCCCCCTAAAGCGTTGTCGGACCCTCACCTGGACCCTAAACCGTCCCCGTCCCCTAACCCTAACCCTAGCCCGAACCCTAACCCTAACCCTTTCCGAAGCCTGACCCTCACCCGTCCCCTAATCCTAACCCGTAGGCTCACACTAACCCGCGCCCTCACACGCACGCTCCCCCTAAAGCGTTGTCGGACCCTCACTTGGACCCTAAACCGTCCCCGTCCCCTAACCCTACCCCTAGCCCGAACCCTAACCTTAACCCTTCCCAAAGCCTGACCCTCACCCGTCCCCTAATCGTAACCCGTAGGCTCACACTAACCCGCGTCCTCACACGCACGCTCCCCCTAAAGCGTTGTCGGACCCTCACCTGGACCCTAAACCGTCCCCGTACCCTAACCCTAACCCTAGCCCGAACCCTAACACTAAACCTTCCCCGAACCCTGACCCTCACCCGTCCCCTAATCCTAATCCGTACGCTAACACTAACCCGCGCCCTCACACGCACGCTCCCCCTAAAGCGTTGTCGGACCCTCACCTGGACCCTAAACCGTCCCCGTCCCCTAACCCTAACCCTAGCCCGAACCCTAGTCCTAACCCTTCCCCGAAGCCTGACCCTCACCCGTCCCCTAATCCTAATCCGTAGGCTCACACTAACCCGCGCCCTCACACGCACGCTCCCCCTAAAGCGTTGTCGGACCCTCACTTGGACCCTAAACCGTCCCCGTCCCCTAACCCTAACCCTAGCCCGAACCCTAACCCTAACACTTACCCGAAGCCTGACCCTCACCCGTCCCCTAATCCTAACCCGTACGCTAACACTAACCCGCGCCCTCACACGCACGCTCCCCCTAAAGCGTTGTCGGACCCTCACCTGGACCCTAAACCGTCCCCGTCCCCTAACCCTAACCCTAGCCCGAACCCTAACCCTAACCCTTCCCCGAAGCCTGACCCTCACCCTTCCCCTAATCCTTACCCGTACGCTAACACTAACCCGTGCCCTCATACGCACGCTCCCCCTAAAGCGTTGTCGGACCCTCACCTGGACCCTAAACCGTCCCCGTCCCCTAACCCTAACCCTAGTCCTAACCCTAACCCTAACCCTTCCCCGAAGCCTGACCCTCACCCGTCCCCTAATCCTAACCCGTACGCTAACACTAACCCCCGACCTCACACGCACGCTCCCCCTAAAGCGTTGTCGGACCCTCACCTGGACCCTAAACCGTCCCCGTCCCCTAACCCTAACCCTAGCCCGAACCCTAATCCTAAACCTTCCCCGAAGCCTGACCCTCACCCGTCCCCTAATCCTAATCCGTAAGCTCACACTAACCCGCGCCCCACACGCACGCTCCCCCTAAAGCGTTGTCAGACCCTCACCTGGACCCTAAACCGTCCCCGTACCCTAACCCTAACCCTAGCCCGAACCCTAACCCTAACACTTCCCCGAAGCCTAACCCTCACCCGTCCCCTAATCCTAACCCGTACGCTAACACTAACCCGCGCCCTCACACGCACGCTCCCCCTAAAGCGTTGTCGGACCCTCACCTGGTCCCTAAACCGTCCCCGTCCCCTAAACCTAACCCTAGCCCGAACCCTAACCCTAACCCTTCCCCGAAGACTGACCCTCACCCGTCCCCTAATCCTAACCCGTACGCTAACACTAACCCGCGCCGTCACACGCACGCTCCCCCTAAAGCGTTGTCGGACCCTCACCTGGATCCTAAACCGTCCCGTCCCCTAACCCTAACCCTAGCCCGAACCCTAACCCTAACCCTTCCCCGAAGCCTGACCCTCACCCGTCCCCTAATCCTAACCCGTAGGCTCACACTAAGCCGCGCCCTCACACGCACGCTCCCCCTAAAGCGTTGTCGGACACTCACCTGGACCCTAAACCGTCCCCGTCCCCTAACCCTAACCCTAGACCGAACCCTAACCCTAAACCTTCCCCGAAGCCTGACCCTCACCCGTCCCCTAATCCTAACCCGTAGGCTCACATTAACCCGCGCTCTCACACACACGCTCCCCCTAAAGCGTTGTCGGACCCTCACCTGCAACCTAAACCGTCCCCGTCCCCTAAACCTAACCCTAGCCCGAACCCTAACCCTAACCCTTCCCCGAAGCCTGACCCTCACCCGTCCCCTAATCCTAACCCGTAGGCTCACACTAAGCCGCGCCCTCACACGCACGCTCCCCCTAAAGCGTTGTCGGACCCTCACCTGGACCCTAAACCGTCCCCGTCCCCTAACCCTAACCCTAGCCCGAACCCTAACCCTAAGCCTTCCCCGAAGCCTGACCCTCACCCGTCCCCTAATCCTAAACCGTAGGCTCACACTAAGCCGCGCCCTCACACGCACGCTCCCCCTAAAGCGTTGTCGGACCCTCACCTGGACCCTAAACCGTCCCCGTCACCTAACCCTAACCCTAGCCCGAACCCTAACCCTAACCCTTCCCCGAAGCCTGACCCTCACCCGTCCCCTAATCCTAACCCGTACGCTAACACTAACCCGCGCCCTCACACGCACGCTCCCCCTAAAGCGTTGTCGGACCCTCACCTGGACCCTAAACCGTCCCCGTCCCCTAACCCTAACCCTAGCCCGAACCCTAACCCTAACCCTTCCCCGAAGCCTGACCCTCACCCGTCCCCTAATCCTAACCCGTACGCTAACACTAAGCCGCGCCCTCACACGCACGCTCCCCCTAAAGCGTTGTCGGACCCTCACCTGGACCCTAAACCGTCCCCGTCCCCTAACCCTAACCCTAGCCCGAACCCTAATGCTAACCCTTCCCCGAATCCTGACCCTCACCCGTCCCCTAATCCTAATCCGTAGGCTCACACTAACCCGCGCCGTCACACGCACGCTCTCCCTAAAGCTTTGTCGGACCCTCACCTGGATCCTAAACCGTCCCGTCCCCTAACCCTAACCCTAGCCCGAACCCTAACCCTAACCCTTCCCCGAAGCCTGACCCTCACCCGTCCCCTAATCCTAACCCGTAGGCTCACACTAAGCCGCGCCCTCACACACACGCTCCCCCTAAAGCGTTGTCGGACCCTCACCTGGACCCTAAACCGTCCCCGACCCCTAACCCTAACCCTAGCCCGAACCCTAACCCTAACACTTCCCCAAAGCCTGACCCTCACCCGTCCCCTAATCCTAACCCGTAGGCTCACACTAACCCGCGCCCGCACACGCACGCTCCCCCTAAAGCGTTGTCGGACCCTCACCTGGACCCTAAACCGTCCCCGTCCCCTAACCCTAACCCTAGCCCGAACCCTAACCCTAACCCTTCCCCGAAGCCTGACCCTCACCCGTCCCCTAATCCTAACCCGTAGGCTCACACTAACCCGCGCCCTCACACGCACGCTCCCCCTAAAGCGTTGTCGGACCCTCACCTGGACCCTAAACCGTCCCCGTCCCCTAAGCCTAACCCTAGCCCGAACCCTAACCCTAAACCTTCCCCGAAGCCTGATCCTCACCCGTCTCCTAATCGTAACCCATAGGCTCTCACTAACCCGCGCCCTCACACGCACGCTCCCCCTAAAGTGTTGTCGGACCCTCACCTGGACCCTAAACCGTCCCCGTCCCCTAACCCTAACCCTAGCCCAAACCCTAACCCTAACCCTTCCCCGAACCCTGACCCTCACCCGTCCCCTAATCCTACCCGTACGCTAACACTAACCCGCGCCCTCACACCCACGCTCCCCCTAAAGCGTTGTCGGACCCTCACCTGGACCCTAAACCGTCCCCGTCCCCTAACCCTAAACCTAGCCCGAACCCTAACCTTAACCCTTCCCCGAAGCCTGACCCTCACCCGTCCCCTAATCCTAATCCGTAGGCTCACACTAACCCGTGCCCTCACACGCACGCTCCCCCTAAAGCGTTGTCGGAACCTCACCTGGACCCTAAACCGTTCCCGTCCCCTAACCCTAACCCTAGCCCGAACCCTAACCCTAACACTTCCCCGAAGCCTGACCCTCACCCGTCCCCTAATCCTAACACGTATGCTAACACTAACACGCGCCCTCACACGCACGCTCCCCCTAAAGCGTTGTCGGACCCTCACCTGGACCCTAAACCGTCCCCGTCCCCTAACCCTAACCCTAGCCCGAACCCTAACCCTAACCCTTCCCCGAAGCCTGACCCTCACCCTTCCCCTAATCCTAACCCGTACGCTAACACTAACCCGCGCCCTCACACGCACGCTCCCCCTAAAGCGTTGTCGGACCCTCACCTGGACCCTAAACCGTCCCCGTCCCCTAACCCTAACCCTAGCCCGAACCCTAACCCTAACCCTTCCCCGAAGCCTGACCCTCACCCGTCCCCTAATCCTAACCCGTACGCTAACACTAACCCGCGCCCTCACACGCCCGCTCCCCCTAAAGCGTTGTCGGACCCTCACCTGGACCCTAAACCGTCCCCGTCCCCTAACCCTAACCCTAGCCCGAACCCTAATCCTAACCCTTCCCCGAAGCCTGACACTCACCCGTCCCCTAATCCTAATCCGTAGGCTCACACTAACCCGCGCCCTCACACGCACGCTCCCCCTAAAGCGTTGTCGGACCCTCACCTAGACCCTAAACCGTCCCCGTACCCTAACCCTAACCCTAGCCCGAACCCTAACCCTAACACTTCCCCGAAGCCTGACCCTCACCCGTCCCCTAATCCTAACCCGTAGGCTCACACTAAGCCGCGCCCTCACACGCACGCTCCCCCTAAAGTGTTGTCGGACCCTCACCTGGACCCTAAACCGTCCCCGTCCCCTAACCCTAACCCTAGCCCGAACCCTAACCCTAACACTTCCCCGAAGCCTGACCCTCACCCGTCCCCTAATCCTAACCCGTAGGCTCACACTAATCCGCGCCCTCACACGCACGCTCCCCCTAAAGCGTTTTCGGACCCTCACTTGGACCCTAAACCGTCCCCGTCCCCTAACACTAACCCTAGCCCGAACCCTAACCTTAACCCTTCCCCAAAGCCTGACCCTCACCCGTCCCCTAATCGTAACCCGTAGGCTCACACTAACCCGCGCCCTCACACGCACGCTCCCCCTAAAGCGTTTTCGGACCCTCACTTGGACCCTAAACCGTCCCCGTCCCCTAACACTAACCCTAGCCCGAACCCTAACCTTAACCCTTCCCCAAAGCCTGACCCTCACCCGTCCCCTAATCGTAACCCGTAGGCTCACACTAACCCGCGCCCTCACACGCACGCTCCCCCTAAAGCGTTTTCGGACCCTCACCTGGACCCTAAACCGTTCCCGTCCCCTAACCCTAACCCTAGCCCGATCCCTAACCCTAACACTTCCCCTAAGCCTGACCCTCACCCGTCCTCTAATCCTAAACCGTAGGCTCACACTAAGCCGCGCCCTCACACGCACTCTCCCCCTAAAGCGTTGTCGGACCCTCACCTGGACCCTAAACCGTCCCCGTCCCCTAACCCTAACCCTAGCCCGAACCCTAACCCTAACCCTTCCCCGAACCCTGACCCTCACCCGTCCCCTAATCCTAACCCGTACGCTAACACTAACCCGCGCCGTCACACGCACGCTCTCCCTAAAGCTTTGTCGGACCCTCACCTGGATCCTAAACCGTCCCGTCCCCTAACCCTAACCCTAGCCCGAACCCTAACCCTAACCCTTCCCCGAAGCCTGACCCTCACCCGTCCCCTAATCCTAACCCGTAGGCTCACACTAACCCGCGCCCTCACACGCACGCTCCCCCTAAAGCGTTGTCGGACCCTCACCTGGACCCTAAACCGTCCCCGTCCCCTAACCCTAACCCTAGCCCGAACCTTAACCCTAACACTTCCCAGAAGCCTGACCCTCACCCGTCCCCTAATCCTAACCCGTAGGCTCACACTAACCCGCGCCCTCACACGCACCCTCCCCCTAAAGCGTTGTCGGACCCTCACCTGGACCCTAAACCGTCCCCGTCCCCTAACCCTAACCCTAGCCCGAACCCTAACCCTAACCCTTCCCCGAAGCCTGACACTCACCCGTCCCCTTATCCTAACCCGTAGGCTCACACTAACCCGCGCCCTCACACGCACGCTCCCCCTAAAGCGTTGTCGGACCCTCACTTGGACCCTAAACCGTCCCCGTCCCCTAACCCTACCCCTAGCCCGAACCCTAACCTTAACCCTTCCCCAAAGCCTGACCCTCACCCATCCCCTAATCGTAACCCGTAGTCTCACACTAACCAGCGTCCTCACACGCACGCTCCCCCTAAAGCGTTTTCGGACCCTCACCTGGACCCTAAACCGTTCCCGTCCGCTAACCCTAACCCTAGCCCGAACCCTAACCCTAACCCTTCCCCGAAGCCTGACCCTCACCCGTCCCCTAATCCTAAACCGTAGGCTCACACTAACCCGCGCCCTCACACGCACGCTCCCCCTAAAGCGTTGTCGGACCCTCACCTGGACCCTAAACCGTCCCCGTCCCCTAACCCTAACCCTAGCCCGAACCCTAACCCTAAGCCTTCCCCGAAGCCTGACCCTCACCCGTCCCCTAATCCTAAACCGTAGGCTCACACTAACCCGCGCCCTCACACGCACGATCCCCCTAAAGCGTTGTCGGACCCTCACCTGGACCCTAAACCGTCCCCGTCCCCTAATCCTAACCCTAGCCCAAACCCTAACCCTAACACTTCCCCGAAGCCAGACCCTCACCCGTCCCCTAATCCTAACCCGTACGCTAACACTAACCCGCGCCCTCACACGCACGCTCCCCCTAAAGCGTTGTCGGACCCTCACCTGGACCCTAAACCGTCCCCGTACCCTAACCCTAACCCTAGCCCGAACCCTAACCCTAACCCTTCCCCGAAGCCTGACCCTCACCCGTCCCCTAATCCTAAACCGTAGGCTCACACTAAGCCGCGCCCTCACACGCACGCTCCCCCTAAAGCGTTGTCGGACCCTCACCTGGACCCTAAACCGTCCCCGTCACCTAACCCTAACCCTAGCCCGAACCCTAACCCTAACCCTTCCCCGAAGCCTGACCCTCACCCGTCCCCTAATCCTAACCCGTACGCTAACACTAACCCGCGCCCTCACACGCACGCTCCCCCTAAAGCGTTGTCAGACCCTCACCTGGACCCTAAACCGTCCCCGTCCCCTAACCCTAACCCTAGCCCGAACCCTAACCCTAACCCTTCCCCGAAGCCTGACCCTCACCCGTCCCCTAATCCTAACCCGTACGCTAACACTAAGCCGCGCCCTCACACGCACGCTCCCCCTAAAGCGTTGTCGGACCCTCACCTGGACCCTAAACCGTCCCCGTCCCCTAACCCTAACCCTAGCCCGAACCCTAATGCTAACCCTTCCCCGAATCCTGACCCTCACCCGTCCCCTAATCCTAATCCGTAGGCTCACACTAACCCGCGCCGTCACACGCACGCTCTCCCTAAAGCTTTGTCGGACCCTCACCTGGATCCTAAACCGTCCCGTCCCCTAACCCTAACCCTAGCCCGAACCCTAACCCTAACCCTTCCCCGAAGCCTGACCCTCACCCGTCCCCTAATCCTAACCCGTAGGCTCACACTAAGCCGCGCCCTCACACACACGCTCCCCCTAAAGCGTTGTCGGACCCTCACCTGGACCCTAAACCGTCCCCGACCCCTAACCCTAACCCTAGCCCGAACCCTAACCCTAACACTTCCCCAAAGCCTGACCCTCACCCGTCCCCTAATCCTAACCCGTAGGCTCACACTAACCCGCGCCCGCACACGCACGCTCCCCCTAAAGCGTTGTCGGACCCTCACCTGGACCCTAAACCGTCCCCGTCCCCTAACCCTAACCCTAGCCCGAACCCTAACCCTAACCCTTCCCCGAAGCCTGACCCTCACCCGTCCCCTAATCCTAACCCGTAGGCTCACACTAACCCGCGCCCTCACACGCACGCTCCCCCTAAAGCGTTGTCGGACCCTCACCTGGACCCTAAACCGTCCCCGTCCCCTAAGCCTAACCCTAGCCCGAACCCTAACCCTAACCCTTCCCCGAAGCCTGATCCTCACCCGTCTCCTAATCGTAACCCATAGGCTCTCACTAACCCGCGCCCTCACACGCACGCTCCCCCTAAAGTGTTGTCGGACCCTCACCTGGACCCTAAACCGTCCCCGTCCCCTAACCCTAACCCTAGCCCGAACCCTAACCCTAACCCTTCCCCGAACCCTGACCCTCACCCGTCCCCTAATCCTACCCGTACGCTAACACTAACCCGCGCCCTCACACCCACGCTCCCCCTAAAGCGTTGTCGGACCCTCACCTGGACCCTAAACCGTCCCCGTCCCCTAACCCTAACCCTAGCCCGAACCCTAACCTTAACCCTTCCCCGAAGCCTGACCCTCACCCGTCCCGTAATCCTAATCCGTAGGCTCACACTAACCCGTGCCCTCACACGCACGCTCCCCCTAAAGCGTTGTCGGACCCTCACCTGGACCCTAAACCGTTCCCGTCCCCTAACCCTAACCCTAGCCCGAACCCTAACCCTAACACTTCCCCGAAGCCTGACCCTCACCCGTCCCCTAATCCTAACACGTATGCTAACACTAACACGCGCCCTCACACGCACGCTCCCCCTAAAGCGTTGTCGGACCCTCACCTGGACGCTAAACCGTCCCCGTCCCCTAACCCTAACCCTAGCCCGAACCCTAACCCTAACCCTTCCCCGAAGCCTGACCCTCACCCTTCCCCTAATCCTAACCCGTACGCTAACACTAACCCGCGCCCTCACACGCACGCTCCCCCTAAAGCGTTGTCGGACCCTCACCTGGACCCTAAACCGTCCCCGTCCCCTAACCCTAACCCTAGCCCGAACCCTAACCCTAACCCTTCCCCGAAGCCTGACCCTCACCCGTCCCCTAATCCTAACCCGTACGCTAACACTAACCCGCGCCCTCACACGCCCGCTCCCCCTAAAGCGTTGTCGGACCCTCACCTGGACCCTAAACCGTCCCCGTCCCCTAACCCTAACCCTAGCCCGAACCCTAATCCTAACCCTTCCCCGAAGCCTGACACTCACCCGTCCCCTAATCCTAATCCGTAGGCTCACACTAACCCGCGCCCTCACACGCACGCTCCCCCTAAAGCGTTGTCGGACCCTCACCTAGACCCTAAACCGTCCCCGTACCCTAACCCTAACCCTAGCCCGAACCCTAACCCTAACACTTCCCCGAAGCCTGACACTCACCCGTCCCCTAATCCTAACCCGTAGGCTCACACTAAGCCGCGCCCTCACACGCACGCTCCCCCTAAAGTGTTGTCGGACCCTCACCTGGACCCTAAACCGTCCCCGTCCCCTAACCCTAACCCTAGCCCGAACCCTAACCCTAACACTTCCCCGAAGCCTGACCCTCACCCGTCCCCTAATCCTAACCCGTAGGCTCACACTAACCCGCGCCCTCACACGCACGCTCCCCCTAAAGCGTTTTCGGACCCTCACTTGGACCCTAAACCGTCCCCGTCCCCTAACACTAACCCTAGCCCGAACCCTAACCTTAACCCTTCCCCAAAGCCTGACCCTCACCCGTCCCCTAATCGTAACCCGTAGGCTCACACTAACCCGCGCCCTCACACGCACGCTCCCCCTAAAGCGTTGTCGGACCCTCACCTGGACCCTAAACCGTCCCCGTCCCCTAACCCTAACTCTAGCCCGAACCCTAAACCTAACACTTCCCCGAAGCCTGACCCTCACCCGTCCCCTAAACCTAACCCGTACGCTAACACTAACCCGCGCCCTCACACGCCCGCTCCCCCTAAAGCGTTGTCGGACCCTCACCTGGACCCGAAACCGTCCCCGTCCCCTAACCCTAACCCTAGCCCGAACCCTAATCCTAACCCTTCCCCGAAACCTGACACTCACCCGTCCCCTAATCCTAATCCGTAGGCTCACACTAACCCGCGCCCTCACACGCACGCTCCCCCTAAAGCGTTGTCGGACCCTCACCTAGACCCTAAACCGTCCCCGTACCCTAACCCTAACCCTAGCCAGAACCCTAACCCTAAAACTTCCCCGAAGCCTGACCCTCACTCGTCCCCTAATCCTAACCCGTAGGCTCACACTAAGCCGCGCCCTCACACGCACGCTCCCCCTAAAGTGTTGTCGGACCCTCACCTGCACCCTAAACCGTCCCCGTCCCCTAACGCTAACCCTAGCCCGAACCCTAACCCTAAATCTTCCCCGAAGCCTGACTATCAACCGTCCCCTAATCCTAACCCGTAGGCTCACACTAACCCGCGCCCTCACACGCACGCTCCCCCTAAAGCGTTGTCGGACCCTCACTTGGACCCTAAACCGTCCCCGTCCCCTAACACTAACCCTAGCCCGAACCCTAACCTTAACCCTTCCCCAAAGCCTGACCCTCACCCGTCCCCTAATCGTAACCCGTAGGCTCACACTAACCCGCGCCCTCACACGCACGCTCCCCCTAAAGCGTTTTCGGACCCTCACCTGGACCCTAAACCGTTCCCGTCCCCTAACCCTAACCCTAGCCCGATCCCTAACCCTAACACTTCCCCTAAGCCTGACCCTCACCCGTCCTCTAATCCTAAACCGTAGGCTCACACTAAGCCGCGCCCTCACACGCACTCTCCCCCTAAAGCGTTGTCGGACCCTCACCTGGACCCTAAACCGTCCCCGTCCCCTAACCCTAACCCTAGCCCGAACCCTAACCCTAACCCTTCCCCGAACCCTGACCCTCACCCGTCCCCTAATCCTAACCCGTACGCTAACACTAACCCGCGCCGTCACACGCAGGCTCTCCCTAAAGCTTTGTCGGACCCTCACCTGGATCCTAAACCGTCCCGTCCCCTAACCCTAACCCTAGCCCGAACCCTAACCCTAACCCTTCCCCGAAGCCTGACCCTCACCCGTCCCCTAATCCTAACCCGTAGGCTCACACTAACCCGCGCCCTCACACGCACGCTCCCCCTAAAGCGTTGTCGGACCCTCACCTGGACCCTAAACCGTCCCCGTCCCCTAACCCTAACCCTAGCCCGAACCTTAACCCTAACACTTCCCAGAAGCCTGACCCTCACCCGTCCCCTAATCCTAACCCGTAGGCTCACACTAACCCGCGCCCTCACACGCACGCTCCCCCTAAAGCGTTGTCGGACCCTCACCTGGACCCTAAACCGTCCCCGTCCCCTAACCCTAACCCTAGCCCGAACCCTAACCCTAACCCTTCCCCGAAGCCTGACACTCACCCGTCCCCTTATCCTAACCCGTAGGCTCACACTAACCCGCGCCCTCACACGCACGCTCCCCCTAAAGCGTTGTCGGACCCTCACTTGGACCCTAAACCGTCCCCGTCCCCTAACCCTACCCCTAGCCCGAACCCTAACCTTAACCCTTCCCCAAAGCCTGACCCTCACCCATCCCCTAATCGTAACCCGTAGTCTCACACTAACCAGCGTCCTCACACGCACGCTCCCCCTAAAGCGTTTTCGGACCCTCACCTGGACCCTAAACCGTTCCCGTCCGCTAACCCTAACCCTAGCCCGAACCCTAACCCTAACCCTTCCCCGAAGCCTGACCCTCACCCGTCCCCTAATCCTAAACCGTAGGCTCACACTAACCCGCGCCCTCACACGCACGCTCCCCCTAAAGCGTTGTCGGACCCTCACCTGGACCCTAAACCGTCCCCGTCCCCTAACCCTAACCCTAGCCCGAACCCTAACCCTAAGCCTTCCCCGAAGCCTGACCCTCACCCGTCCCCTAATCCTAAACCGTAGGCTCACACTAACCCGCGCCCTCACACGCACGATCCCCCTAAAGCGTTGTCGGACCCTCACCTGGACCCTAAACCGTCCCCGTCCCCTAATCCTAACCCTAGCCCAAACCCTAACCCTAACACTTCCCCGAAGCCAGACCCTCACCCGTCCCCTAATCCTAACCCGTACGCTAACACTAACCCGCGCCCTCACACGCACGCTCCCCCTAAAGCGTTGTCGGACCCTCACCTGGACCCTAAACCGTCCCCGTACCCTAACCCTAACCCTAGCCCGAACCCTAACCCTAACCCTTCCCCGAAGCCTGACCCTCACCCGTCCCCTAATCCTAAACCGTAGGCTCACACTAACCCGCGCCCTCACACGCACGCTCCCCCTAAAGCGTTGTCGGACCCTCACCTGGACCCTAAACCGTCCCCGTCACCTAACCCTAACCCTAGCCCGAACCCTAACCCTAACCCTTCCCCGAAGCCTGACCCTCACCCGTCCCCTAATCCTAACCCGTACGCTAACACTAACCCGCGCCCTCACACGCACGCTCCCCCTAAAGCGTTGTCAGACACTCACCTGGACCCTAAACCGTCCCCGTCCCCTAACCCTAACCCTAGCCCGAACCCTAACCCTAACCCTTCCCCGAAGCCTGACCCTCACCCGTCCCCTAATCCTAACCCGTACGCTAACACTAAGCCGCGCCCTCACACGCACGCTCCCCCTAAAGCGTTGTCGGACCCTCACCTGGACCCTAAACCGTCCCCGTCCCCTAACCCTAACCCTAGCCCGAACCCTAATGCTAACCCTTCCCCGAATCCTGACCCTCACCCGTCCCCTAATCCTAATCCGTAGGCTCACACTAACCCGCGCCGTCACACGCACGCTCTCCCTAAAGCTTTGTCGGACCCTCACCTGGATCCTAAACCGTCCCGTCCCCTAACCCTAACCCTAGCCCGAACCCTAACCCTAACCCTTCCCCGAAGCCTGACCCTCACCCGTCCCCTAATCCTAACCCGTAGGCTCACACTAAGCCGCGCCCTCACACACACGCTCCCCCTAAAGCGTTGTCGGACCCTCACCTGGACCCTAAACCGTCCCCGACCCCTAACCCTAACCCTAGCCCGAACCCTAACCCTAACACTTCCCCAAAGCGTGACCCTCACCCGTCCCCTAATCCTAACCCGTAGGCTCACACTAATCCGCGCCCGCACACGCACGCTCCCCCTAAAGCGTTGTCGGACCCTCACCTGGACCCTAAACCCTCCCCGTCCCCTAACCCTAACCCTAGCCCGAACCCTAACCCTAACCCTTCCCCGAAGCCTGACCCTCACCCGTCCCCTAATCCTAACCCGTAGGCTCACACTAACCCGCGCCCTCACACGCACGCTCCCCCTTAAGCGTTGTCGGACCCTCACCTGGACCCTAAACCGTCCCCGTCCCCTAAGCCTAACCCTAGCCCGAACCCTAACCCTAACCCTTCCCCGAAGCCTGATCCTCACCCGTCTCCTAATCGTAACCCATAGGCTCTCACTAACCCGCGCCCTCACACGCACGCTCCCCCTAAAGTGTTGTCGGACCCTCACCTGGACCCTAAACCGTCCCCGTCCCCTAACCCTAACCCTAGCCCGAACCCTAACCCTAACCCTTCCCCGAACCCTGACCCTCACCCGTCCCCTAATCCTACCCGTACGCTAACACTAACCCGCGCCCTCACACCCACGCTCCCCCTAAAGCGTTGTCGGACCCTCACCTGGACCCTAAACCGTCCCCGTCCCCTAACCCTAACCCTAGCCCGAACCCTAACCTTAACCCTTCCCCGAAGCCTGACCCTCACCCGTCCCCTAATCCTAATCCGTAGGCTCACACTAACCCGTGCCCTCACACGCACGCTCCCCCTAAAGCGTTGTCGGACCCTCACCTGGACCCTAAACCGTTCCCGTCCCCTAACCCTAACCCTAGCCCGAACCCTAACACTAACACTTCCCCGAAGCCTGACCCTCACCCGTCCCCTAATCCTAACACGTATGCTAACACTAACACGCGCCCTCACACGCACGCTCCCCCTAAAGCGTTGTCGGACCCTCACCTGGACCCTAAACCGTCCCCGTCCCCTAACCCTAACCCTAGCCCGAACCCTAACCCTAACCCTTCCCCGAAGCCTGACCCTCACCCTTCCCCTAATCCTAACCCGTACGCTAACACTAACCCGCGCCCTCACACGCACGCTCCCCCTAAAGCGTTGTCGGACCCTCACCTGGACCCTAAACCGTCCCCGTCCCCTAACCCTAACCCTAGCCCGAACCCTAACCCTAACCCTTCCCCGAAGCCTGACCCTCACCCGTCCCCTAATCCTAACCCGTACGCTAACACTAACCCGCGCCCTCACACGCCCGCTCCCCCTAAAGCGTTGTCGGACCCTCACCTGGACCCTAAACCGTCCCCGTCCCCTAACCCTAACCCTAGCCCGAACCCTAATCCTAACCCTTCCCCGAAGCCTGACACTCACCCGTCCCCTAATCCTAATCCGTAGGCTCACACTAACCCGCGCCCTCACACGCACGCTCCCCCTAAAGCGTTGTCGGACCCTCACCTGGACCCTAAACCGTCCCCGTACCCTAACCCTAACCCTAGCCCGAACCCTAACCCTAACCCTTCCCCGAAGCCTGACCCTCACCCGTCCCCTAATCCTAACCCGTACGCTAACACTAAGCCGCGCCCTCACACGCACGCTCCCCCTAAAGCGTTGTCGGACCCTCACCTGGACCCTAAACCGTCCCCGTCCCCTAACCCTAACCCTAGCCCGAACCCTAACCCTAACCCTTCCCCGAAGCCTGACCCTCACCCGTCCCCTAATCCTAACCCGTACGCTAACACTAACCCGCGCCCTCACACGCACGCTCCCCCTAAAGCGTTGTCAGACCCTCACCTGGACCCTAAACCGTCCCCGTCCCCTAACCCTAACCCTAGCCCGAACCCTAACCCTAACCCTTCCCCGAAGCCTGACCCTCATCCGTCCCCTAATCCTAACCCGTACGCTCACACTAACCCGCGCCCTCACATGCACGCTCCCCCTAAAGCGTTGTCGGACCCTCACCTGGACCCTAAACCGTCCCCGTCCCCTAACCCTAACCCTAGCCCGAACCCTAAACCTAACCCTTCCCCGAAGCCTGACCCTCACCCGTCCCCTAATCCTAACCCGTAGGCTCACACTAACCCGCGCCCTCACACGCACGCTCCCCCTAAAGCGTTGTTTGACCCTCACCTGGACCCTAAACCGTCCCCGTCCCCTAACCCTAACCCTAGACCGAACCCTAACCCTAACCCTTCCCCGAAGCCTGACCTTCACCCATCCCCTAATCCTAACCCGTAGGCTCACATTAACCCGCGCCCTCACACACACGCTCCCCCTAAAGCGTTGTCGGACCCTCACCTGGACCCTAAACCGTCCCCGTACCCTAACCCTAACCCTAGCCCGAACCCTAACCCTAACCCTTCCCCGAAGCCTGACCCTCACCCGTCCCCTAATCCTAACCTGCACGCTAACACTAACCCGGGCCCTCACACGCATGCTCCCCCTAAAGCGTTGTCGGACCCTCACCTGGACCCTAAACCGTCCCCGTACCCTAACCCTAACCCTAGCCCGAACCCTAACCCTAAGCCTTCCCCGAAGCCTGACCCTCACCCGTCCCCTAATCCTAACCCGTACGCTAACACTAACCCACGCCCTCACACGCACGCTCCCCCTAAAGCGTTGTCGGACCCTCACCTGGACCCTAAACCGTCCCCGTACCCTAACCCTAACCCTAGCCCGAACCATAACCCTAACTCTTCCCCGAAGCCTGACCCTCACCCGTCCCCTAATCCTAACCCGTAGGCTCACATTAACCCGCGCCCTCACACACACGCTCCCCCTAAAGCGTTGTCGGACCCTCACCTGGACCCTAAACCGTCCCAGTCCCCTAACCCTAACCCTAGCCCGAACCCTAACCCTAACCCTTCCCCGAAGCCTGACCCTCACCCGTCCCCTAATCCTAACCCGTGCGCTAACACTAACCCGCGCCCTCACACGCACGCTCCCCCTAAAGCGTTGTCGGAGCCTCACCTCGACCCTATACCGTCCCCGTCCCCTAACCCTAACCCTAGCCCGAACCCTAACCCTAACCCTTCAACGAAGCCTGACCCTCACCCGTCCCCTAATCCTAACCCGTACGCTCACACTAACCCGCGCCCTCACACGCACGCTCCCCTTAAAGCGTTGTCGGACCCTCGCCTGGACCCTAAACCGTCCCCGTCCCCTAACCCTAACCCTAGCCCGAACCTTAACGCTAACACTTCCCTGAAGCCTGACCCTCACCCGTCCCCTAATCCTAACCCGTAGGCTCACACTAACCCGAGCCCTCACACGCACGCTCCCCCTAAAGCGCTGTCGGACCCTCACCTGGACCCTAAACCGTCCCCGTCCCCTAACCCTAACCCTAGCCCGAACCCTAACCCTAACCCTTCCCCGAAGCCTGACCCTCACCCGTCCCCTAATCCTAACCCGTAGGCTCACACTAACCCGCGCCCTCACACGCACGCTCCCCCTAAAGCGTTGTCGGACCCTCACTTGGACCCTAAACCGTCCCCGTCCCCTAACCCTACCCCTAGCCCGAACCCTAACCTTAACCCTTCCCAAAGCCTGACCCTCACCCGTCCCCTAATCGTAACCCGTAGGCTCACACTAACCCGCGTCCTCACACGCACGCTCCCCCTAAAGCGTTGTCGGACCCTCACCTGGACCCTAAACCGTCCCCGTACCCTAACCCTAACCCTAGCCCGAACCCTAAACCTAAGCCTTCCCCGAAGACTGACCCTCACCCGTCCCCTAATCCTAACCCGTACGCTAACACTAACCCGCGCCCTCACACGCACGCTCCCCCTAAAGCGTTGTCGGACCCTCACCTGGACCCTAAACCGTCCCCGTCCCCTAACCCTAACCCTAGCCCGAACCCTAACCCTAACACTTCCCCGAAGCCTGACCCTCACCCGTCCCCTAATCCTAACCCGTACGCTAACACTAACCCACGCCCTCACACGCACGCTCCCCCTAAAGCGTTGTCGGACCCTCACCTGGACCCTAAACCGTCCCCGTACCCTAACCCTAACCCTAGCCCGAACCATAACCCTAACTCTTCCCCGAAGCCTGACCCTCACCCGTCCCCTAATCCTAACCCGTAGGCTCACATTAACCCGCGCCCTCACACACACGCTCCCCCTAAAGCGTTGTCGGACCCTCACCTGGACCCTAAACCGTCCCAGTCCCCTAACCCTAACCCTAGCCCGAACCCTAACCCTAACCCTTCCCCGAAGCCTGACCCTCACCCGTCCCCTAATCCTAACCCGTGCGCTAACACTAACCCGCGCCCTCACACGCACGCTCCCCCTAAAGCGTTGTCGGAGCCTCACCTCGACCCTATACCGTCCCCGTCCCCTAACCCTAACCCTAGCCCGAACCCTAACCCTAACCTTTCCCCGAAGCCTGACCCTCACCCGTCCCCTAATCCTAAACCGTACGCTCACACTAACCCGCGCCCTCACACGCACGCTCCCCTTAAAGCGTTGTCGGACCCTCGCCTGGACCCTAAACCGTCCCCGTCCCCTAACCCTAACCCTAGCCCGAACCTTAACGCTAACACTTCCCAGAAGCCTGACCCTCACCCGTCCCCTAATCCTAACCCGTAGGCTCACACTAACCCGAGCCCTCACACGCACGCTCCCCCTAAAGCGTTGTCGGACCCTCACCTGGACCCTAAACCGTCCCCGTCCCCTAACCCTAACCCTAGCCCGAACCCTAACCCTAACCCTTTCCGAAGCCTGACCCTCACCCGTCCCCTAATCCTAACCCGTAGGCTCACACTAACCCGCGCCCTCACACGCACGCTCCCCCTAAAGCGTTGTCGGACCCTCACTTGGACCCTAAACCGTCCCCGTCCCCTAACCCTACCCCTAGCCCGAACCCTAACCTTAACCCTTCCCAAAGCCTGACCCTCACCCGTCCCCTAATCGTAACCCGTAGGCTCACACTAACCCGCGTCCTCACACGCACGCTCCCCCTAAAGCGTTGTCGGACCCTCACCTGGACCCTAAACCGTCCCCGTACCCTAACCCTAACCCTAGCCCGAACCCTAACACTAAACCTTCCCCGAACCCTGACCCTCACCCGTCCCCTAATCCTAATCCGTACGCTAACACTAACCCGCGCCCTCACACGCACGCTCCCCCTAAAGCGTTGTCGGACCCTCACCTGGACCCTAAACCGTCCCCGTCCCCTAACCCTAACCCTAGCCCGAACCCTAGTCCTAACCCTTCCCCGAAGCCTGACCCTCACCCGTCCCCTAATCCTAATCCGTAGGCTCACACTAACCCGCGCCCTCACACGCACGCTCCCCCTAAAGCGTTGTCGGACCCTCACTTGGACCCTAAACCGTCCCCGTCCCCTAACCCTAACCCTAGCCCGAACCCTAACCCTAACACTTACCCGAAGCCTGACCCTCACCCGTCCCCTAATCCTAACCCGTACGCTAACACTAACCCGCGCCCTCACACGCACGCTCCCCCTAAAGCGTTGTCGGACCCTCACCTGGACCCTAAACCGTCCCCGTCCCCTAACCCTAACCCTAGCCCGAACCCTAACCCTAACCCTTCCCCGAAGCCTGACCCTCACCCTTCCCCTAATCCTTACCCGTACGCTAACACTAACCCGTGCCCTCATACGCACGCTCCCCCTAAAGCGTTGTCGGACCCTCACCTGGACCCTAAACCGTCCCCGTCCCCTAACCCTAACCCTAGTCCTAACCCTAACCCTAACCCTTCCCCGAAGCCTGACCCTCACCCGTCCCCTAATCCTAACCCGTACGCTAACACTAACCCCCGACCTCACACGCACGCTCCCCCTAAAGCGTTGTCGGACCCTCACCTGGACCCTAAACCGTCCCCGTCCCCTAACCCTAACCCTAGCCCGAACCCTAATCCTAACCCTTCCCCGAAGCCTGACCCTCACCCGTCCCCTAATCCTAATCCGTAAGCTCACACTAACCCGCGCCCCACACGCACGCTCCCCCTAAAGCGTTATCGGACCCTCACCTGGACCCTAAACCGTCCCCGTCCCCTAACCCTAACCCTAGCCCGAACCCTAATCCTAACCCTTCCCCGAAGCCTGACACTCACCCGTCCCCTAATCCTAATCCGTAGGCTCACACTAACCCGCGCCCTCACACGCACGCTCCCCCTAAAGCGTTGTCGGACCCTCACCTAGACCCTAAACCGTCCCCGTACCCTAACCCTAACCCTAGCCCGAACCCTAACCCTAACACTTCCCCGAAGCCTGACACTCACCCGTCCCCTAATCCTAACCCGTAGGCTCACACTAAGCCGCGCCCTCACACGCACGCTCCCCCTAAAGTGTTGTCGGACCCTCACCTGGACCCTAAACCGTCCCCGTCCCCTAACCCTAACCCTAGCCCGAACCCTAACCCTAACACTTCCCCGAAGCCTGACCCTCACCCGTCCCCTAATCCTAACCCGTAGGCTCACACTAACCCGCGCCCTCACACGCACGCTCCCCCTAAAGCGTTTTCGGACCCTCACTTGGACCCTAAACCGTCCCCGTCCCCTAACACTAACCCTAGCCCGAACCCTAACCTTAACCCTTCCCCAAAGCCTGACCCTCACCCGTCCCCTAATCGTAACCCGTAGGCTCACACTAACCCGCGCCCTCACACGCACGCTCCCCCTAAAGCGTTGTCGGACCCTCACCTGGACCCTAAACCGTCCCCGTCCCCTAACCCTAACTCTAGCCCGAACCCTAAACCTAACACTTCCCCGAAGCCTGACCCTCACCCGTCCCCTAAACCTAACCCGTACGCTAACACTAACCCGCGCCCTCACACGCCCGCTCCCCCTAAAGCGTTGTCGGACCCTCACCTGGACCCGAAACCGTCCCCGTCCCCTAACCCTAACCCTAGCCCGAACCCTAATCCTAACCCTTCCCCGAAACCTGACACTCACCCGTCCCCTAATCCTAACCCGTACGCTAACACTAACCCGCGCCCTCACACGCACGCTCCCCCTAAAGCGTTGTCGGACCCTCACCTGGTCCCTAAACCGTCCCCGTCCCCTAAACCTAACCCTAGCCCGAACCCTAACCCTAACCCTTCCCCGAAGACTGACCCTCACCCGTCCCCTAATCCTAACCCGTACGCTAACACTAACCCGCGCCGTCACACGCACGCTCCCCCTAAAGCGTTGTCGGACCCTCACCTGGATCCTAAACCGTCCCGTCCCCTAACCCTAACCCTAGCCCGAACCTTAACCCTAACCCTTCCCCGAAGCCTGACCCTCACCCGTCCCCTAATCCTAACCCGTAGGCTCACACTAAGCCGCGCCCTCACACGCACGCTCCCCCTAAAGCGTTGTCGGACACTCACCTGGACCCTAAACCGTCCCCGTCCCCTAATCCTAACCCTAGCCCAAACCCTAACCCTAACACTTCCCCGAAGCCAGACCCTCACCCGTCCCCTAATCCTAACCCGTACGCTAACACTAACCCGCGCCCTCACACGCACGCTCCCCCTAAAGCGTTGTCAGACCCTCACCTGGACCCTAAACCGTCCCCGTCCCCTAACCCTAACCCTAGCCCGAACCCTAACCCTAACCCTTCCCCGAAGCCTGACCCTCACCCGTCCCCTAATCCTAACCCGTACGCTAACACTAAGCCGCGCCCTCACACGCACGCTCCCCCTAAAGCGTTGTCGGACCCTCACCTGGACCCTAAACCGTCCCCGTCCCCTAACCCTAACCCTAGCCCGAACCCTAATGCTAACCCTTCCCCGAATCCTGACCCTCACCCGTCCCCTAATCCTAATCCGTAGGCTCACACTAACCCGCGCCGTCACACGCACGCTCTCCCTAAAGCTTTGTCGGACCCTCACCTGGATCCTAAACCGTCCCGTCCCCTAACCCTAACCCTAGCCCGAACCCTAACCCTAACCCTTCCCCGAAGCCTGACCCTCACCCGTCCCCTAATCCTAACCCGTAGGCTCACACTAAGCCGCGCCCTCACACACACGCTCCCCCTAAAGCGTTGTCGGACCCTCACCTGGACCCTAAACCGTCCCCGACCCCTAACCCTAACCCTAGCCCGAACCCTAACCCTAACACTTCCCCAAAGCCTGACCCTCACCCGTCCCCTAATCCTAATCCGTAGGCTCACACTAACCCGCGCCCGCACACGCACGCTCCCCCTAAAGCGTTGTCGGACCCTCACCTGGACCCTAAACCGTCCCCGTCCCCTAACCCTAACCCTAGCCCGAACCCTAACCCTAACCCTTCCCCGAAGCCTGACCCTCACCCGTCCCCTAATCCTAACCCGTAGGCTCACACTAACCCGCGCCCTCACACGCACGCTCCCCCTAAAGCGTTGTCGGACCCTCACCTGGACCCTAAACCGTCCCCGTCCCCTAAGCCTAACCCTAGCCCGAACCCTAACCCTAAACCTTCCCCGAAGCCTGATCCTCACCCGTCTCCTAATCGTAACCCATAGGCTCTCACTAACCCGCGCCCTCACACGCACGCTCCCCCTAAAGTGTTGTCGGACCCTCACCTGGACCCTAAACCGTCCCCGTCCCCTAACCCTAACCCTAGCCCAAACCCTAACCCTAACCCTTCCCCGAACCCTGACCCTCACCCGTCCCCTAATCCTACCCGTACGCTAACACTAACCCGCGCCCTCACACCCACGCTCCCCCTAAAGCGTTGTCGGACCCTCACCTGGACCCTAAACCGTCCCCGTCCCCTAACCCTAAACCTAGCCCGAACCCTAACCTTAACCCTTCCCCGAAGCCTGACCCTCACCCGTCCCCTAATCCTAATCCGTAGGCTCACACTAACCCGTGCCCTCACACGCACGCTCCCCCTAAAGCGTTGTCGGACCCTCACCTGGACCCTAAACCGTTCCCGTCCCCTAACCCTAACCCTAGCCTGAACCCTAACCCTAACACTTCCCCGAAGCCTGACCCTCACCCGTCCCCTAATCCTAACACGTATGCTAACACTAACACGCGCCCTCACACGCACGCTCCCCCTAAAGCGTTGTCGGACCCTCACCTGGACCCTAAACCGTCCCCGTCCCCTAACCCTAACCCTAGCCCGAACCCTAACCCTAACCCTTCCCCGAAGCCTGACCCTCACCCTTCCCCTAATCCTAACCCGTACGCTAACACTAACCCGCGCCCTCACACGCACGCTCCCCCTAAAGCGTTGTCGGACCCTCACCTGGACCCTAAACCGTCCCCGTCCCCTAACCCTAACCCTAGCCCGAACCCTAACCCTAACCCTTCCCCGAAGCCTGACCCTCACCCGTCCCCTAATCCTAACCCGTACGCTAACACTAACCCGCGCCCTCACACGCCCGCTCCCCCTAAAGCGTTGTCGGACCCTCACCTGGACCCTAAACCGTCCCCGTCCCCTAACCCTAACCCTAGCCCGAACCCTAATCCTAACCCTTCCCCGAAGCCTGACACTCACCCGTCCCCTAATCCTAATCCGTAGGCTCACACTAACCCGCGCCCTCACACGCACGCTCCCCCTAAAGCGTTGTCGGACCCTCACCTAGACCCTAAACCGTCCCCGTACCCTAACCCTAACCCTAGCCCGAACCCTAACCCTAACACTTCCCCGAAGCCTGACCCTCACCCGTCCCCTAATCCTAACCCGTAGGCTCACACTAAGCCGCGCCCTCACACGCACGCTCCCCCTAAAGTGTTGTCGGACCCTCACCTGGACCCTAAACCGTCCCCGTCCCCTAACCCTAACCCTAGCCCGAACCCTAACCCTAACACTTCCCCGAAGCCTGACCCTCACCCGTCCCCTAATCCTAACCCGTAGGCTCACACTAACCCGCGCCCTCACACGCACGCTCCCCCTAAAGCGTTTTCGGACCCTCACTTGGACCCTAAACCGTCCCCGTCCCCTAACACTAACCCTAGCCCGAACCCTAACCTTAACCCTTCCCCAAAGCCTGACCCTCACCCGTCCCCTAATCGTAACCCGTAGGCTCACACTAACCCGCGCCCTCACACGCACGCTCCCCCTAAAGCGTTGTCGGACCCTCACCTGGACCCTAAACCGTCCCCGTCCCCTAACCCTAACTCTAGCCCGAACCCTAAACCTAACACTTCCCCGAAGCCTGACCCTCACCCGTCCCCTAAACCTAACCCGTACGCTAACACTAACCCGCGCCCTCACACGCCCGCTCCCCCTAAATCGTTGTCGGACCCTCACCTGGACCCGAAACCGTCCCCGTCCCCTAACCCTAACCCTAGCCCGAACCCTAATCCTAACCCTTCCCCGAAACCTGACACTCACCCGTCCCCTAATCCTAATCCGTAGGCTCACACTAACCCGCGCCCTCACACGCACGCTCCCCCTAAAGCGTTGTCGGACCCTCACCTAGACCCTAAACCGTCCCCGTACCCTAACCCTAACCCTAGCCAGAACCCTAACCCTAAAACTTCCCCGAAGCCTGACCCTCACTCGTCCCCTAATCCTAACCCGTAGGCTCACTCTAAGCCGCGCCCTCACACGCACGCTCCCCCTAAAGTGTTGTCGGACCCTCACCTGCACCCTAAACCGTCCCCGTCCCCTAACGCTAACCCTAGCCCGAACCCTAACCCTAAATCTTCCCCGAAGCCTGACTCTCACCCGTCCCCTAATCCTAACCCGTAGGCTCACACTAACCCGCGCCCTCACACGCACGCTCCCCCTAAAGCGTTGTCGGACCCTCACTTGGACCCTAAACCGTCCCCGTCCCCTAACACTAACCCTAGCCCGAACCCTAACCTTAACCCTTCCCCAAAGCCTGACCCTCACCCGTCCCCTAATCGTAACCCGTAGGCTCACACTAACCCGCGCCCTCACACGCACGCTCCCCCTAAAGCGTTTTCGGACCCTCACCTGGACCCTAAACCGTTCCCGTCCCCTAACCCTAACCCTAGCCCGATCCCTAACCCTAACACTTCCCCTAAGCCTGACCCTCACCCGTCCTCTAATCCTAAACCGTAGGCTCACACTAAGCCGCGCCCTCACACGCACTCTCCCCCTAAAGCGTTGTCGGACCCTCACCTGGACCCTAAACCGTCCCCGTCCCCTAACCCTAACCCTAGCCCGAACCCTAACCCTAACCCTTCCCCGAACCCTGACCCTCACCCGTCCCCTAATCCTAACCCGTACGCTAACACTAACCCGCGCCGTCACACGCACGCTCTCCCTAAAGCTTTGTCGGACCCTCACCTGGATCCTAAACCGTCCCGTCCCCTAACCCTAACCCTAGCCCGAACCCTAACCCTAACCCTTCCCCGAAGCCTGACCCTCACCCGTCCCCTAATCCTAACCCGTAGGCTCACACTAACCCGCGCCCTCACACGCACGCTCCCCCTAAAGCGTTGTCGGACCCTCACCTGGACCCTAAACCGTCCCCGTCCCCTAACCCTAACCCTAGCCCGAACCTTAACCCTAACACTTCCCAGAAGCCTGACCCTCACCCGTCCCCTAATCCTAACCCGTAGGCTCACACTAACCCGCGCCCTCACACGCACCCTCCCCCTAAAGCGTTGTCGGACCCTCACCTGGACCCTAAACCGTCCCCGTCCCCTAACCCTAACCCTAGCCCGAACCCTAACCCTAACCCTTCCCCGAAGCCTGACACTCACCCGTCCCCTTATCCTAACCCGTAGGCTCACACTAACCCGCGCCCTCACACGCACGCTCCCCCTAAAGCGTTGTCGGACCCTCACTTGGACCCTAAACCGTCCCCGTCCCCTAACCCTACCCCTAGCCCGAACCCTAACCTTAACCCTTCCCCAAAGCCTGACCCTCACCCATCCCCTAATCGTAACCCGTAGTCTCACACTAACCAGCGTCCTCACACGCACGCTCCCCCTAAAGCGTTTTCGGACCCTCACCTGGACCCTAAACCGTTCCCGTCCGCTAACCCTAACCCTAGCCCGAACCCTAACCCTAACCCTTCCCCGAAGCCTGACCCTCACCCGTCCCCTAATCCTAAACCGTAGGCTCACACTAACCCGCGCCCTCACACGCACGCTCCCCCTAAAGCGTTGTCGGACCCTCACCTGGACCCTAAACCGTCCCCGTCCCCTAACCCTAACCCTAGCCCGAACCCTAACCCTAAGCCTTCCCCGAAGCCTGACCCTCACCCGTCCCCTAATCCTAAACCGTAGGCTCACACTAACCCGCGCCCTCACACGCACGATCCCCCTAAAGCGTTGTCGGACCCTCACCTGGACCCTAAACCGTCCCCGTCCCCTAATCCTAACCCTAGCCCAAACCCTAACCCTAACACTTCCCCGAAGCCAGACCCTCACCCGTCCCCTAATCCTAACCCGTACGCTAACACTAACCCGCGCCCTCACACGCACGCTCCCCCTAAAGCGTTGTCGGACCCTCACCTGGACCCTAAACCGTCCCCGTACCCTAACCCTAACCCTAGCCCGAACCCTAACCCTAACCCTTCCCCGAAGCCTGACCCTCACCCGTCCCCTAATCCTAAACCGTAGGCTCACACTAAGCCGCGCCCTCACACGCACGCTCCCCCTAAAGCGTTGTCGGACCCTCACCTGGACCCTAAACCGTCCCCGTCACCTAACCCTAACCCTAGCCCGAACCCTAACCCTAACCCTTCCCCGAAGCCTGACCCTCACCCGTCCCCTAATCCTAACCCGTACGCTAACACTAACCCGCGCCCTCACACGCACGCTCCCCCTAAAGCGTTGTCAGACCCTCACCTGGACCCTAAACCGTCCCCGTCCCCTAACCCTAACCCTAGCCCGAACCCTAACCCTAACCCTTCCCCGAAGCCTGACCCTCACCCGTCCCCTAATCCTAACCCGTACGCTAACACTAAGCCGCGCCCTCACACGCACGCTCCCCCTAAAGCGTTGTCGGACCCTCACCTGGACCCTAAACCGTCCCCGTCCCCTAACCCTAACCCTAGCCCGAACCCTAATGCTAACCCTTCCCCGAATCCTGACCCTCACCCGTCCCCTAATCCTAATCCGTAGGCTCACACTAACCCGCGCCGTCACACGCACGCTCTCCCTAAAGCTTTGTCGGACCCTCACCTGGATCCTAAACCGTCCCGTCCCCTAACCCTAACCCTAGCCCGAACCCTAACCCTAACCCTTCCCCGAAGCCTGACCCTCACCCGTCCCCTAATCCTAACCCGTAGGCTCACACTAAGCCGCGCCCTCACACACACGCTCCCCCTAAAGCGTTGTCGGACCCTCACCTGGACCCTAAACCGTCCCCGACCCCTAACCCTAACCCTAGCCCGAACCCTAACCCTAACACTTCCCCAAAGCCTGACCCTCACCCGTCCCCTAATCCTAACCCGTAGGCTCACACTAACCCGCGCCCGCACACGCACGCTCCCCCTAAAGCGTTGTCGGACCCTCACCTGGACCCTAAACCGTCCCCGTCCCCTAACCCTAACCCTAGCCCGAACCCTAACCCTAACCCTTCCCCGAAGCCTGACCCTCACCCGTCCCCTAATCCTAACCCGTAGGCTCACACTAACCCGCGCCCTCACACGCACGCTCCCCCTAAAGCGTTGTCGGACCCTCACCTGGACCCTAAACCGTGCCCGTCCCCTAAGCCTAACCCTAGCCCGAACCCTAACCCTAACCCTTCCCCGAAGCCTGATCCTCACCCGTCTCCTAATCGTAACCCATAGGCTCTCACTAACCCGCGCCCTCACACGCACGCTCCCCCTAAAGTGTTGTCGGACCCTCACCTGGACCCTAAACCGTCCCCGTCCCCTAACCCTAACCCTAGCCCGAACCCTAACCCTAACCCTTCCCCGAACCCTGACCCTCACCCGTCCCCTAATCCTACCCGTACGCTAACACTAACACGCGCCCTCACACCCACGCTCCCCCTAAAGCGTTGTCGGACCCTCACCTGGACCCTAAACCGTCCCCGTCCCCTAACCCTAAACCTAGCCCGAACCCTAACCTTAACCCTTCCCCGAAGCCTGACCCTCACCCGTCCCGTAATCCTAATCCGTAGGCTCACACTAACCCGTGCCCTCACACGCACGCTCCCCCTAAAGCGTTGTCGGACCCTCACCTGGACCCTAAACCGTTCCCGTCCCCTAACCCTAACCCTAGCCCGAACCCTAACCCTAACACTTCCCCGAAGCCTGACCCTCACCCGTCCCCTAATCCTAACACGTATGCTAACACTAACACGCGCCCTCACACGCACGCTCCCCCTAAAGCGTTGTCGGACCCTCACCTGGACGCTAAACCGTCCCCGTCCCCTAACCCTAACCCTAGCCCGAACCCTAACCCTAACCCTTCCCCGAAGCCTGACCCTCACCCTTCCCCTAATCCTAACCCGTACGCTAACACTAACCCGCGCCCTCACACGCACGCTCCCCCTAAAGCGTTGTCGGACCCTCACCTGGACCCTAAACCGTCCCCGTCCCCTAACCCTAACCCTAGCCCGAACCCTAACCCTAACCCTTCCCCGAAGCCTGACCCTCACCCGTCCCCTAATCCTAACCCGTACGCTAACACTAACCCGCGCCCTCACACGCCCGCTCCCCCTAAAGCGTTGTCGGACCCTCACCTGGACCCTAAACCGTCCCCGTCCCCTAACCCTAACCCTAGCCCGAACCCTAATCCTAACCCTTCCCCGAAGCCTGACACTCACCCGTCCCCTAATCCTAACCCGTAGGCTCACACTAAGCCGCGCCCTCACACGCACGCTCCCCCTAAAGTGTTGTCGGACCCTCACCTGGACCCTAAACCGTCCCCGTCCCCTAACCCTAACCCTAGCCCGAACCCTAACCCTAACACTTCCCCGAAGCCTGACCCTCACCCGTCCCCTAATCCTAACCCGTAGGCTCACACTAACCCGCGCCCTCACACGCACGCTCCCCCTAAAGCGTTTTCGGACCCTCACTTGGACCCTAAACCGTCCCCGTCCCCTAACACTAACCCTAGCCCGAACCCTAACCTTAACCCTTCCCCAAAGCCTGACCCTCACCCGTCCCCTAATCGTAACCCGTAGGCTCACACTAACCCGCGCCCTCACACGCACGCTCCCCCTAAAGCGTTGTCGGACCCTCACCTGGACCCTAAACCGTCCCCGTCCCCTAACCCTAACTCTAGCCCGAACCCTAAACCTAACACTTCCCCGAAGCCTGACCCTCACCAGTCCCCTAAACCTAACCCGTACGCTAACACTAACCCGCGCCCTCACACGCCCGCTCCCCCTAAAGCGTTGTCGGACCCTCACCTGGACCCGAAACCGTCCCCGTCCCCTAACCCTAACCCTAGCCCGAACCCTAATCCTAACCCTTCCCCGAAACCTGACACTCACCCGTCCCCTAATCCTAATCCGTAGGCTCACACTAACCCGCGCCCTCACACGCACGCTCCCCCTAAAGCGTTGTCGGACCCTCACCTAGACCCTAAACCGTCCCCGTACCCTAACCCTAACCCTAGCCAGAACCCTAACCCTAAAACTTCCCCGAAGCCTGACCCTCACTCGTCCCCTAATCCTAACCCGTAGGCTCACACTAAGCCGCGCCCTCACACGCACGCTCCCCCTAAAGTGTTGTCGGACCCTCACCTGCACCCTAAACCGTCCCCGTCCCCTAACGCTAACCCTAGCCCGAACCCTAACCCTAAATCTTCCCCGAAGCCTGACTCTCACCCGTCCCCTAATCCTAACCCCTAGGCTCACACTAACCCGCGCCCTCACACGCACGCTCCCCCTAAAGCGTTGTCGGACCCTCACTTGGACCCTAAACCGTCCCCGTCCCCTAACACTAACCCTAGCCCGAACCCTAACCTTAACCCTTCCCCAAAGCCTGACTCTCACCCGTCCCCTAATCGTAACCCGTAGGCTCACACTAACCCGCGCCCTCACACGCACGCTCCCCCTAAAGCGTTTTCGGACCCTCACCTGGACCCTAAACGGTTCCCGTCCCCTAACCCTAACCCTAGCCCGATCCCTAACCCTAACACTTCCCCTAAGCCTGACCCTCACCCGTCCTCTAATCCTAAACCGTAGGCTCACACTAAGCCGCGCCCTCACACGCACTCTCCCCCTAAAGCGTTGTCGGACCCTCACCTGGACCCTAAACCGTCCCCGTCCCCTAACCCTAACCCTAGCCCGAACCCTAACCCTAACCCTTCCCCGAACCCTGACCCTCACCCGTCCCCTAATCCTAACCCGTACGCTAACACTAAGCCGCGCCCTCACACGCACGCTCCCCCTAAAGCGTTGTCGGACCCTCACCTGGACCCTAAACCGTCCCCGTCCCCTAACCCTAACCCTAGCCCGAACCCTAATGCTAACCCTTCCCCGAATCCTGACCCTCACCCGTCCCCTAATCCTAATCCGTAGGCTCACACTAACCCGCGCCGTCACACGCACGCTCTCCCTAAAGCTTTGTCGGACCCTCACCTGGATCCTAAACCGTCCCGTCCCCTAACCCTAACCCTAGCCCGAACCCTAACCCTAACCCTTCCCCGAAGCCTGACCCTCACCCGTCCCCTAATCCTAACCCGTAGGCTCACACTAAGCCGCGCCCTCACACACACGCTCCCCCTAAAGCGTTGTCGGACCCTCACCTGGACCCTAAACCGTCCCCGACCCCTAACCCTAACCCTAGCCCGAACCCTAACCCTAACACTTCCCCAAAGCCTGACCCTCACCCGTCCCCTAATCCTAACCCGTAGGCTCACACTAATCCGCGCCCGCACACGCACGCTCCCCCTAAAGCGTTGTCGGACCCTCACCTGGACCCTAAACCCTCCCCGTCCCCTAACCCTAACCCTAGCCCGAACCCTAACCCTAACCCTTCCCCGAAGCCTGACCCTCACCCGTCCCCTAATCCTAACCCGTAGGCTCACACTAACCCGCGCCCTCACACGCACGCTCCCCCTAAAGCGTTGTCGGACCCTCACCTGGACCCTAAACCGTCCCCGTCCCCTAAGCCTAACCCTAGCCCGAACCCTAACCCTAACCCTTCCCCGAAGCCTGATCCTCACCCGTCTCCTAATCGTAACCCATAGGCTCTCACTAACCCGCGCCCTCACACGCACGCTCCCCCTAAAGTGTTGTCGGACCCTCACCTGGACCCTAAACCGTCCCCGTCCCCTAACCCTAACCCTAGCCCGAACCCTAACCCTAACCCTTCCCCGAACCCTGACCCTCACCCGTCCCCTAATCCTACCCGTACGCTAACACTAACCCGCGCCCTCACACCCACGCTCCCCCTAAAGCGTTGTCGGACCCTCACCTGGACCCTAAACCGTCCCCGTCCCCTAACCCTAACCCTAGCCCGAACCCTAACCTTAACCCTTCCCCGAAGCCTGACCCTCACCCGTCCCCTAATCCTAATCCGTAGGCTCACACTAACCCGTGCCCTCACACGCACGCTCCCCCTAAAGCGTTGTCGGACCCTCACCTGGACCCTAAACCGTTCCCGTCCCCTAACCCTAACCCTAGCCCGAACCCTAACCCTAACACTTCCCCGAAGCCTGACCCTCACCCGTCCCCTAATCCTAACACGTATGCTAACACTAACACGCGCCCTCACACGCACGCTCCCCCTAAAGCGTTGTCGGACCCTCACCTGGACCCTAAACCGTCCCCGTCCCCTAACCCTAACCCTAGCCCGAACCCTAACCCTAACCCTTCCCCGAAGCCTGACCCTCACCCTTCCCCTAATCCTAACCCGTACGCTAACACTAACCCGCGCCCTCACACGCACGCTCCCCCTAAAGCGTTGTCGGACCCTCACCTGGACCCTAAACCGTCCCCGTCCCCTAACCCTAACCCTAGCCCGAACCCTAACCCTAACCCTTCCCCGAAGCCTGACCCTCACCCGTCCCCTAATCCTAACCCGTACGCTAACACTAACCCGCGCCCTCACACGCCCGCTCCCCCTAAAGCGTTGTCGGACCCTCACCTGGACCCTAAACCGTCCCCGTCCCCTAACCCTAACCCTAGCCCGAACCCTAATCCTAACCCTTCCCCGAAGCCTGACACTCACCCGTCCCCTAATCCTAATCCGTAGGCTCACACTAACCCGCGCCCTCACACGCACGCTCCCCCTAAAGCGTTGTCGGACCCTCACCTAGACCCTAAACCGTCCCCGTACCCTAACCCTAACCCTAGCCCGAACCCTAACCCTAACACTTCCCCGAAGCCTGACCCTCACCCGTCCCCTAATCCTAACCCGTAGGCTCACACTAAGCCGCGCCCTCACACGCACGCTCCCCCTAAAGTGTTGTCGGACCCTCACCTGGACCCTAAACCGTCCCCGTCCCCTAACCCTAACCCTAGCCCGAACCCTAACCCTAACACTTCCCCGAAGCCTGACCCTCACCCGTCCCCTAATCCTAACCCGTAGGCTCACACTAACCCGCGCCCTCACACGCACGCTCCCCCTAAAGCGTTTTCGGACCCTGACTTGGACTCTAAACCGTCCCCGTCCCCTAACACTAACCCTAGCCCGAACCCTAACCTTAACCCTTCCCCAAAGCCTGACCCTCACCCGTCCCCTAATCGTAACCCGTAGGCTCACACTAACCCGCGCCCTCACACGCACGCTCCCCCTAAAGCGTTGTCGGACCCTCACCTGGACCCTAAACCGTCCCCGTCCCCTAACCCTAACTCTAGCCCGAACCCTAAACCTAACACTTCCCCGAAGCCTGACCCTCACCCGTCCCCTAAACCTAACCCGTACGCTAACACTAACCCGCGCCCTCACACGCCCGCTCCCCCTAAAGCGTTGTCGGACCCTCACCTGGACCCGAAACCGTCCCCGTCCCCTAACCCTAACCCTAGCCCAAACCCTAATCCTAACCCTTCCCCGAAACCTG
This sequence comes from Lagenorhynchus albirostris, assembly GCF_949774975.1. NCBI lineage: Eukaryota > Metazoa > Chordata > Mammalia > Artiodactyla > Delphinidae > Lagenorhynchus > Lagenorhynchus albirostris. The sequence continues at coordinate 455,289 of NW_026783542.1, forward strand.
ACACTCACCCGTCCCCTAATCCTAATCCGTAGGCTCACACTAACCCGCGCCCTCACACGCACGCTCCCCCTAAAGCGTTGTCGGACCCTCACCTAGACCCTAAACCGTCCCCGTACCCTAACCCTAACCCTAGCCAGAACCCTAACCCTAAAACTTCCCCGAAGCCTGACCCTCACTCGTCCCCTAATCCTAACCCGTAGGCTCACACTAAGCCGCGCCCTCACACGCACGCTCCCCCTAAAGTGTTGTCGGACCCTCACCTGCACCCTAAACCGTCCCCGTCCCCTAACGCTAACCCTAGCCCGAACCCTAACCCTAAAACTTCCCCGAAGCCTGACTCTCACCCGTCCCCTAATCCTAACCCGTAGGCTCACACTAACCCGCGCCCTCACACGCACGCTCCCCCTAAAGCGTTGTCGGACCCTCACTTGGACCCTAAACCGTCCCCGTCCCCTAACACTAACTCTAGCCCGAACCCTAACCTTAACCCTTCCCCAAAGCCTGACCCTCACCCGTCCCCTAATCGTAACCCGTAGGCTCACACTAACCCGCGCCCTCACACGCACGCTCCCCCTAAAGCGTTTTCGGACCCTCACCTGGACCCTAAACCGTTCCCGTCCCCTAACCCTAACCCTAGCCCGATCCCTAACCCTAACACTTCCCCTAAGCCTGACCCTCACCCGTCCTCTAATCCTAAACCGTAGGCTCACACTAAGCCGCGCCCTCACACGCACTCTCCCCCTAAAGCGTTGTCGGACCCTCACCTGGACCCTAAACCGTCCCCGTCCCCTAACCCTAACCCTAGCCCGAACCCTAACCCTAACCCTTCCCCGAACCCTGACCCTCACCCGTCCCCTAATCCTAACCCGTACGCTAACACTAACCCGCGCCGTCACACGCACGCTCTCCCTAAAGCTTTGTCGGACCCTCACCTGGATCCTAAACCGTCCCGTCCCCTAACCCTAACCCTAGCCCGAACCCTAACCCTAACCCTTCCCCGAAGCCTGACCCTCACCCGTCCCCTAATCCTAACCCGTAGGCTCACACTAACCTGCGCCCTCACACGCACGCTCCCCCTAAAGCGTTGTCGGACCCTCACCTGGACCCTAAACCGTCCCCGTCCCCTAACCCTAACCCTAGCCCGAACCTTAACCCTAACACTTCCCAGAAGCCTGACCCTCACCCGTCCCCTAATCCTAACCCGTAGGCTCACACTAACCCGCGCCCTCACACGCACGCTCCCCCTAAAGCGTTGTCGGACCCTCACCTGGACCCTAAACCGTCCCCGTCCCCTAACCCTAACCCTAGCCCGAACCCTAACCCTAACCCTTCCCCGAAGCCTGACACTCACCCGTCCCCTTATCCTAACCCGTAGGCTCACACTAACCCGCGCCCTCACACGCACGCTCCCCCTAAAGCGTTGTCGGACCCTCACTTGGACCCTAAACCGTCCCCGTCCCTAACCCTACCCCTAGCCCGAACCCTAACCTTAACCCTTCCCCAAAGCCTGACCCTCACCCATCCCCTAATCGTAACCCGTAGTCTCACACTAACCAGCGTCCTCACACGCACGCTCCCCCTAAAGCGTTTTCGGACCCTCACCTGGACCCTAAACCGTTCCCGTCCGCTAACCCTAACCCTAGCCCGAACCCTAACCCTAACCCTTCCCCGAAGCCTGACCCTCACCCGTCCCCTAATCCTAAACCGTAGGCTCACACTAACCCGCGCCCTCACACGCACGCTCCCCCTAAAGCGTTGTCGGACCCTCACCTGGACCCTAAACCGTCCCCGTCCCCTAACACTAACCCTAGCCCGAACCCTAACCCTAACCCTTCCCCGAAGCCTGACCCTCACCCGTCCCCTAATCCTAACCCGTACGCTAACACTAACCCGCGCCCTCACACGCACGCTCCCCATAAAGCGTTGTCAGACCCTCACCTGGACCCTAAACCGTCCCCGTCCCCTAACCCTAACCCTAGCCCGAACCCTAACCCTAACCCTTCCCCTAAGCCTGACCCTCACCCGTCCCCTAATCCTAACCCGTACGCTAACACTAAGCCGCGCCCTCACACGCACGCTCCCCCTAAAGCGTTGTCGGACCCTCACCTGGACCCTAAACCGTCCCCGTCCCCTAACCCTAACCCTAGCCCGAACCCTAACCCTAACCCTTCCCCGAACCCTGACCCTCACCCGTCCCCTATTCCTAACCCGTACGCTAACACTAATCCGCGCCCTCACACGCACACTCCCCCTAAAGCGTTGTCGGACCCTCACCTGGACCCTAAACCGTCCCCGTCCCCTAACCCTAACCCTAGCCCGAACCCTAATGCTAACCCTTCCCCGAAGCCTGACCCTCACCCGTCCCCTAATCCTAATCCGTACGCTCACACTAACCCGCGCCGTCACACGCACGCTCTCCCTAAAGCTTTGTCGGACCCTCATCTGGATCCTAAACCGTCCCGTCCCCTAACCCTAACCCTAGCCCGAACCCTAACCCTAACCCTTCCCCGAAGCCTGACCCTCACCCGTCCCCTAATCCTAACCCGTAGGCTCACACTAAGCCGCGCCCTCACACACACGCTCCCCCTAAAGCGTTGTCGGACCCTCACATGGACCCTAAACCGTCCCCGACCCCTAACCCTAACCCTAGCCCGAACCCTAACCCTAACCCTTCCCCGAAGCCTGACCCTCACCCGTCCCCTAATCCTAACCCGTAGGCTCACACTAACCCGCGCCCTCACACGCACGCTCCCCCTAAAGCGTTGTCGGACCCTCACCTGGACCCTAAACCGTCCCCGTTCCCTAACCCTAACCCTAGCCCGAACCCTAACCCTAACCCTTCCCCGAAGCCTGATCCTCACCCGTCTCCTAATCGTAACCCATAGGCTCTCACTAACCCGCGCCCTCACACGCACGCTCCCCCTAAAGTGTTGTCGGACCCTCACCTGGACCCTAAACCGTCCCCGTCCCCTAACCCTAACCCTAGCCCGAACCCTAACCCTAACACTTCCCCGAAGCCTGACCCTCACCCGTCCCCTAATCCTAACCCGTACACTAACACTAACCCGCGCCCTCACACGCACGCTCCCCCTAAAGCGTTGTCGGACCCTCACCTGGACCCTAAACCGTCCCCGTCCCCTAACCCTAACCCTAGCCCGAACCCTAACCCTAACCCTTCCCCGAAGCCTGACCCTCACCCGTCCCCTAATCCTAACCCGTAGGCTCACACTAAGCCGCGCCCTCACACGCACGCTCCCCCTAAAGCGTTGTCGGACCCTCACCTGGACCCTAAACCGTCCCCGTCCCCTAACCCTAACCCTAGCACGAACCCTAACCCTAATCCTTCCCCGAAGCCTGACCCTCACCCGTCCCCTAATCCTAACCCGTACGCTAACACTAACCCGCGCCCTCACACGCACGCTCTCCCTAAAGCGTTGTCATACCCTCACCTGGACCCTAAACCGTCCCCGTCCCCTAACCCTAACCCTAGCCCGAACCCTAACCCTAACACTTCCCCGAAGCCTGACCCTCACCCGTCCCATAATCCTAACCCGTACGCTTACACTAACCCACGCCCTCACACGCACGCTCCCCCTAAAGCGTTGTCGGACCCTCACCTGGACCCTAAACCGTCCCCGTCCCCTAACCCTAACCCTAGCCCGAACCCTAACCCTAACCCTTCCCCGAAGCCTGACCCTCACCCGTCCCCTAATCCTAAACCGTAGGCTCACACTAACCCGCGCCCTCACACGCACGCTCCCCCTAAAGCGTTGTCGGACCCTCACCTGGACCCTAAACCGTCCCCGTCCCCTAACCCTAACCCTAGCCCGAACCCTAACCCTAACCCTTCCCGAACCTGACCCTCACCCGTCCCCTACTCCTAACCCGTACGCTAACACTAACCCACGCCCTCACACGCACGCTCCCCCTAAAGCGTTTTCGGACCCTCACCTGCACCCTAAACCGTCCCCGTACCCTAACCCTAACCCTAGCCCGAACCCTAATCCTAACCCTTCCCCGAAGCCTGACCCTCACACGTAACCTAATCCTAATCCGTAGGCTCACACTAACCCGCGCCCTCACACGCACGCTCCCCCTAAAGCATTGTCGGACCCTCACCTGGACCCTAAACCGTCCCCGTACCCTAACCCTAACCCTAGCCCGAACGCTAACCCTAACCCTTCCCCGAAGCCTGACCCTCACCCGTACCCTAATCCTAACCCGTAGGCTCACACTAACCCGCGCCCTCACACGCACGCTCCCCCTAAAGCGTTGTCGGACCCTCACTTGGACCCTAAACCGTCCCCGTCCCCTAACGCTAACCCTAGCCCGCACCCTAACCTTAACCCTTCCCCAAAGCCTGACCCTCACCCGTCCCCTAATCGTAACCCGTAGGCTCACACTAACCCACGCCCTCACACGCACGCTCCCCCTAAAGCGTTTTCGGACCCTCACCTGGACCCTAAACCGTTCCCGTCCCCTAACCCTAACCCTAGCCCGAACCCTAACCCTAACCCTTCCCCGAAGCCTGACCCTCACCCGTCCCCTAATCCTAAACCGTAGGCTCACACTAACCCGAGCCCTCACACGCACGCTCCCCCTAAAGCGTTGTCGGACCCTCACCTGGACCCTAAACCGTCCCCGTCCCCTAACCCTAACCCTAGCCCGAACCCTAACCCTAACCGTTCCCGAACCTGACCCTCACCCGTCCCCTACTCCTAACCCGTACGCTAACACTAACCCACGCCCTCACACGCACGCTCCCCCTAAAGCGTTGTCGGACCCTCACCTGCACCCTAAACCGTCCCCGTACCCTAACCCTAACCCTAGCCCGAACCCTAATCCTAACCCTTCCCCGAAGCCTGACCCTCACACGTAACCTAATCCTAATCCGTAGGCTCACACTAACCCGCGCCCTCACACGCACGCTCCCCCTAAAGCGTTGTCGGACCCTCACCTGGACCCTAAACCGTCCCCGTACCCTAACCCTAACCCTAGCCCGAACCCTAAACCTAACATTTCCCCGAAGCCTGACCCTCACGCGTCCCCTAATCCTAACCCGTACACTAACACTAACCCGCGCCCTCACACGCACGCTCCCCCTAAAGCGTTGTCAGACCTTCACCTGGACCCTAAACCGTCCCCGTCCCCTAACCCTAACCCTAGCCCGAACCCTAAACCTAACCCTTCCCCGAGCCTGACCCTCACCCGTCCCCTAATCCTAACCCGTACGCTAACACTAAGCCGCGCCCTCACACGCACGCTCCCCCTAAAGCGTTGTCGGACCGTCACCTGGACCCTAAACCGTCCCCGTCCCCTAACCCCAACCCTAGCCCGAACCCTAACCCTAACCCTTCCCCGAACCCTGACCCTCAGCCGTCCCCTAATCCTAACCCGTACGCTAACACTAACCTGCGCCCTCACACGCACGCTCCCCCTAAAGCGTTGTCGGACCCTCACCTGGACCCTAAACCGTCCCCGTCCCCTAACCGTAACTCTAGCCCGAACCCTAATCCTAACCCTTCCCCGAAGCCTGACCCTCACCCGTCCCCTAATCCTAATCCGTAGGCTCACACTAACCCGCGCCCTCACACGCACGCTCCCCCTAAAGCGTTGTCGGACCCTCACCTGGACCCTAAACCGTCCCCATACCCTAACCCTAACCCTAGCCCGAACCCTAACCCTAACACTTCCCTGAAGCCTGACCCTCACCCGTCCCCTAATCCTAACCCGTACGCTAACACTAACCCGCGCCCTCACACGCACGCTCCCCCTAAAGCGTTGTCGGACCCTCACCTGGACCCTAAACCGTCCCCGTCCCCTAACCCTAACCCTAGCCCGAACCCTAACCCAAATCCTTCCCCGAAGCCTGACCCTCACCCGTCCCCTACTCCTAACCCGTACGCTAACACTAACCCGCGCCCTCACACGCACGCTCCCCCTAAAGCTTTGTCGGAACCTCACCTGGATCCTAAACCGTCCCGTCCCCTAACCCTAACCCTAGCCCGAACCCTAACCCTAACCCTTCCCCGAAGCCTGACCCTCACCCGTCCCCTAATCCTAAACCGTAGGCTCACACTAAGCCGCGCCCTCACACGCACGCTCCCCCTAAAGCGTTGTCGGACCCTCACCTGGACCCTAAACCGTCCCCGTCCCCTAACCCTAACCCTAGCCCGAACCATAACCCTAACACTTCCCCGAAGCCTGACCCTCACCCGTCCCCTAATCCTAACCCGTACGCTAACACTAACCCGCGCCCTCACACGCACGCTCTCCCTAAAGCGTTGTCGTACCCTCACCTGGACCCTAAACCGTCCCCGTCCCCTAACCCTAACCCTAGCCCGAACCCTAACCCTAACACTTCCCCGAAGCCTGACACTCACCCGTCCCCTAATCATAACCCGTAGGCTCACACCAACCCGCGCCCTCACACGCACGCTCCCCCTAAAGCGTTGTCGGACCCTCACGTGGACCCTAAACCGTCCCCGTCCGCTAACCCTAACCCTAGCCCGAACCCTAACCCTAACCCTTCCCCGAAGCCTGACCCTCACCCGTCCCCTAATCCTAACCCGTACGCTAACACTAACCCGCGCCCTCACACGCACGCTCCCCCTAAAGCGTTGTCGGACCCTCACCTGGACCCTAAACCGTCCCAGTCCCCTAACCCTAACCCTAGCCCGAACCCTAACCCTAACCATTCCCCGAAGCCTGACCCTCACCCGTCCCCTAATCCTAACCCGTACGCTAACACTAATCTGTGCCCTCACACGCACGCTCCCCCTAAAGCGTTGTCGAACCCTCACCTGGACCCTAAACCGTCCCCGTCCCGTAACCCTAACCCTAGCCCGAACCCGAACACTAACCCTTCCTTGAACCCTGACCCTCACCCGTCCCCTAATCCTAACCCGTACGCTAACACTAACCCGTGCCCTCACACTCACGCTCCCCCTAAAGCGTTGTCGGACCCTCACCTGGACCCTAAACCGTCCCCGTCCCCTAACCCTAACCCTAGCCCGAACCCTAATCCTAACCCTTCCCCGAAGCCTGACCCTCACCCGTCCCCTAATCCTAATCCGTAGGCTCACACTAACCCGCGCCCTGACATGCACGCTCCCCCTAAAGCGTTGTCGGACCCTCACCTGGACCCTAAACCGTCCCGTACCCTAACACTAACCCTAGCCCGAACCCTAACCCTAACACTTCCCCGAAGCCTGACCCTCACCCGTCCCATAATACTAACCCGTACGCTAACACTAACCCGCGCCCTCACACGCACGCTCCCCCTAAAGCGTTGTCGGACCCTCACCTGGACCCTAAACCGTCCCCGTCCCCTAACCCTAACCCTAGCCCGAACCCTAACCCTAACCCTTCCCCGAAGCCTGACCCTCACCCGTCCCCTAATCCTAACCCGTACGCTAACAGTAACCCGCGCCGTCACACGCACGCTCCCCCTAAAGCGTTGTCGGACCCTCACCTGGATCCTAAACCGTCCCGTCCCCTAACCCTAACCCTAGATCGAACCCTAACCCTAACACTTCCCCGATTCCAGACCCTCACCCGTCACCTAATCCTAACCCGTAGGCTCACACTAAGCCACGCCCTCACACGCACGCTCCCCCTAAAGCGTTGTCGGACCCTCACCTGGACCCTAAACCGTCCCCGTCCCCTAACCCTAACCCTAGCCCGAACCCTAACCCTAACCCTTCCCCGAAGCCTGACCCTCACCCGTCCCCTAATCCTAACCCGTACGCTAACACTAACCCGCGCCCTCACACGCACGCTCTCCCTAAAGCGTTGTCGTACCCTCACCTGGACCCTAAACCGTCCCCGTCCCCTAACCCTAACCCTAGCCTGAACCCTAACCCTAACACTTCCCCGAAGCCTGACCCTCACCCGTCCCCTAATCATAACCCGTAGGCTCACACCAACCCGCGCCCTCACACGCACGCTCCCCCTAAAGCGTTGTCGGACCCTCACCTGGACCCTAAACCGTCCCCGTCCCCTAACCCTAACCCTAGCCCGAACCCTAACCCTAACCCTTCCCCGAAGCCTGACCCTCACCCGTACCCTAATCCTAACCCGTAGGCTCACACTAACCCGCGCCCTCACACGCACGCTCCCCCTAAAGCGTTGTCGGACCCTCACTTGGACCCTAAACCGTCCCCGTCCCCTAACGCTAACCCTAGCCCGCACCCTAACCTTAACCCTTCCCCAAAGCCTGACCCTCACCCGTCCCCTAATCGTAACCCGTAGGCTCACACTAACCCACGCCCTCACACGCACGCTCCCCCTAAAGCGTTGTCGGACCCTCACCTGGACCCTAAACCGTTCCCGTCCCCTAACCCTAACCCTAGCCCGAACCCTAACCCTAACCCTTCCCCGAAGCCTGACCCTCACCCGTCCCCTAATCCTAAACCGTAGGCTCACACTAACCCGCGCCCTCACACGCACGCTCCCCCTAAAGCGTTGTCGGACCCTCACCTGGACCCTAAACCGTCCCCGTCCCCTAACCCTAACCCTAGCCCGAACCCTAACCCTAACCCTTCCCGAACCTGACCCTCACCCGTCCCCTACTCCTAACCCGTACGCTAACACTAACCCACGCCCTCACACGCACGCTCCCCCTAAAGCGTTTTCGGACCCTCACCTGCACCCTAAACCGTCCCCGTACCCTAACCCTAACCCTAGCCCGAACCCTAATCCTAACCCTTCCCCGAAGCCTGACCCTCACACGTAACCTAATCCTAATCCGTAGGCTCACACTAACCCGCGCCCTCACACGCACGCTCCCCCTAAAGCATTGTCGGACCCTCACCTGGACCCTAAACCGTCCCCGTAACCTAACCCTAACCCTAGCCCGAACGCTAACCCTAACCCTTCCCCGAAGCCTGACCCTCACCCGTACCCTAATCCTAACCCGTAGGCTCACACTAACCCGCGCCCTCACACGCACGCTCCCCCTAAAGCGTTGTCGGACCCTCACTTGGACCCTAAACCGTCCCCGTCCCCTAACGCTAACCCTAGCCCGCACCCTAACCTTAACCCTTCCCCAAAGCCTGACCCTCACCCGTCCCCTAATCGTAACCCGTAGGCTCACACTAACCCACGCCCTCACACGCACGCTCCCCCTAAAGCGTTTTCGGACCCTCACCTGGACCCTAAACCGTTCCCGTCCCCTAACCCTAACCCTAGCCCGAACCCTAACCCTAACCCTTCCCCGAAGCCTGACCCTCACCCGTCCCCTAATCCTAAACCGTAGGCTCACACTAACCCGCGCCCTCACACGCACGCTCCCCCTAAAGCGTTGTCGGACCCTCACCTGGACCCTAAACCGTCCCCGTCCCCTAACCCTAACCCTAGCCCGAACCCTAACCCTAACCGTTCCCGAACCTGACCCTCACCCGTCCCCTACTCCTAACCCGTACGCTAACACTAACCCACGCCCTCACACGCACGCTCCCCCTAAAGCGTTGTCGGACCCTCACCTGCACCCTAAACCGTCCCCGTACCCTAACCCTAACCCTAGCCCGAACCCTAATCCTAACCCTTCCCCGAAGCCTGACCCTCACACGTAACCTAATCCTAATCCGTAGGCTCACACTAACCCGCGCCCTCACACGCACGCTCCCCCTAAAGCGTTGTCGGACCCTCACCTGGACCCTAAACCGTCCCCGTACCCTAACCCTAACCCTAGCCCGAACCCTAAACCTAACATTTCCCCGAAGCCTGACCCTCACGCGTCCCCTAATCCTAACCCGTACACTAACACTAACCCGCGCCCTCACACGCACGCTCCCCCTAAAGCGTTGTCAGACCTTCACCTGGACCCTAAACCGTCCCCGTCCCCTAACCCTAACCCTAGCCCGAACCCTAAACCTAACCCTTCCCCGAGCCTGACCCTCACCCGTCCCCTAATCCTAACCCGTACGCTAACACTAAGCCGCGCCCTCACACGCACGCTCCCCCTAAAGCGTTGTCGGACCGTCACCTGGACCCTAAACCGTCCCCGTCCCCTAACCCCAACCCTAGCCCGAACCCTAACCCTAACCCTTCCCCGAACCCTGACCCTCAGCCGTCCCCTAATCCTAACCCGTACGCTAACACTAACCTGCGCCCTCACACGCACGCTCCCCCTAAAGCGTTGTCGGACCCTCACCTGGACCCTAAACCGTCCCCGTCCCCTAACCGTAACTCTAGCCCGAACCCTAATCCTAACCCTTCCCCGAAGCCTGACCCTCACCCGTCCCCTAATCCTAATCCGTAGGCTCACACTAACCCGCGCCCTCACACGCACGCTCCCCCTAAAGCGTTGTCGGACCCTCACCTGGACCCTAAACCGTCCCCATACCCTAACCCTAACCCTAGCCCGAACCCTAACCCTAACACTTCCCTGAAGCCTGACCCTCACCCGTCCCCTAATCCTAACCCGTACGCTAACACTAACCCGCGCCCTCACACGCACGCTCCCCCTAAAGCGTTGTCGGACCCTCACCTGGACCCTAAACCGTCCCCGTCCCCTAACCCTAACCCTAGCCCGAACCCTAACCCAAATCCTTCCCCGAAGCCTGACCCTCACCCGTCCCCTACTCCTAACCCGTACGCTAACACTAACCCGCGCCCTCACACGCACGCTCCCCCTAAAGCTTTGTCGGAACCTCACCTGGATCCTAAACCGTCCCGTCCCCTAACCCTAACCCTAGCCCGAACCCTAACCCTAACCCTTCCCCGAAGCCTGACCCTCACCCGTCCCCTAATCCTAACCCGTAGGCTCACACTAACCCGCGCCCTCACACGCACGCTCCCCCTAAAGCGTTGTCGGACCCTCACCTGGACCCTAAACCGTCCCCGTTCCCTAACCCTAACCCTAGCCCGAACCCTAACCCTAACCCTTCCCCGAAGCCTGATCCTCACCCGTCTCCTAATCGTAACCCATAGGCTCTCACTAACCCGCGCCCTCACACGCACGCTCCCCCTAAAGTGTTGTCGGACCCTCACCTGGACCCTAAACCGTCCCCGTCCCCTAACCCTAACCCTAGCCCGAACCCTAACCCTAACACTTCCCCGAAGCCTGACCCTCACCCGTCCCCTAATCCTAACCCGTACACTAACACTAACCCGCGCCCTCACACGCACGCTCCCCCTAAAGCGTTGTCGGACCCTCACCTGGACCCTAAACCGTCCCCGTCCCCTAACCCTAACCCTAGCCCGAACCCTAACCCTAACCCTTCCCCGAAGCCTGACCCTCACCCGTCCCCTAATCCTAACCCGTAGGCTCACACTAAGCCGCGCCCTCACACGCACGCTCCCCCTAAAGCGTTGTCGGACCCTCACCTGGACCCTAAACCGTCCCCGTCCCCTAACCCTAACCCTAGCACGAACCCTAACCCTAATCCTTCCCCGAAGCCTGACCCTCACCCGTCCCCTAATCCTAACCCGTACGCTAACACTAACCCGCGCCCTCACACGCACGCTCTCCCTAAAGCGTTGTCATACCCTCACCTGGACCCTAAACCGTCCCCGTCCCCTAACCCTAACCCTAGCCCGAACCCTAACCCTAACACTTCCCCGAAGCCTGACCCTCACCCGTCCCATAATCCTAACCCGTACGCTTACACTAACCCACGCCCTCACACGCACGCTCCCCCTAAAGCGTTGTCGGACCCTCACCTGGACCCTAAACCGTCCCCGTCCCCTAACCCTAACCCTAGCCCGAACCCTAACCCTAACACTTCCCCGAAGCCTGACCCTCACCCGTCCCCTAATCCTAACCCGTACGCTAACAGTAACCCGCGCCCTCACACGCACGCTCCCCCTAAAGCGTTGTCGGACCCTCACCTGGACCCTAAACCATCCCCGTCCCCTAACCCTAACCCTAGCCCGAACCCTAACCCTAACCCTTCCCCGAAGCATGACCCTCACCCGTCCCCTAATCCTAACCTGTACGCTAACACTAACCCGCGCCGTCACACGCACGCTCCCCCTTAAGCGTTGTCGGACCCTCACCTGGATCCTAAACCGTCCCGTCCCCTAACCCTAACCCTAGCCCGAACCCTAACCCTAACCCTTCCCCGAAGCCTGACCCTCACCCGTCCCCTAATCCTAACCCGTAGGCTCACACTAAGCCGCGCCCTCACACGCACGCTCCCCCTAAAGCGTTGTCGGACCCTCACCTGGACCCTAAACCGTCCCCGTCCCCTAACCCTAACCCTAGCCCGAACCCTAACCCTAACACTTCCCCGAAGCCTGACCCTCACCCGTCCCCTAATCCTAACCCGTACGCTAACACTAACCCACGCCCTCACACGCACGCTCTCCCTAAAGCGTTGTCGTACCCTCACCTGGACCCTAAACCGTCCCCGTCCCCTAACCCTAACCCTAGCCCGAACCCTAACCCTAACACTTCCCCGAAGCCTGACCCTCACCCGTCCCCTAATCATAACCCGTAGGCTCACACCAACCCGCGCCCTCACACGCACGCTCCCCCTAAAGCGTTGTCGGACCCTCACCTGGACCCTAAACCGTCCCCGTCCCCTAACCCTAACCCTAGCCCGAACCCTAACCCTAACCCTTCCCCGAAGCCTGACCCTCACCCGTCCCCTAATCCTAAACCGTAGGCTCACACTAACCCGCGCCCTCACACGCACGCTCCCCCTAAAGCGTTGTCGGACCCTCACCTGGACCCTAAACCGTCCCCGTCCCCTAACCCTAACCCTAGCCCGAACCCTAACCCTAACCCTTCCCGAACCTGACCCTCACCCGTCCCCTACTCCTAACCCGTACGCTAACACTAACCCACGCCCTCACACGCACGCTCCCCCTAAAGCGTTGTCGGACCCTCACCTGCACCCTAAACCGTCCCCGTACCCTAACCCTAACCCTAGCCCGAACCCTAATCCTAACCCTTCCCCGAAGCCTGACCCTCACACGTAACCTAATCCTAATCCGTAGGCTCACACTAACCCGCGCCCTCACACGCACGCTCCCCCTAAAGCATTGTCGGACCCTCACCTGGGCCCTAAACCGTCCCCGTACCCTAACCCTAACCCTAGCCCGAACCCTAACCCTAACCCTTCCCCGAAGCCTGACCCTCACCCGTCCCCTAATCCCTACCCATACGCTAACACTAACCCGCGCCCTCACATGCACGCTCCCCCTAAAGCGTTGTCGGACCCTCACCTGGACCCTAAACCGTCCCAGTCCCCTAACCCTAACCCTAGCCCGAACCCTAACCCTAACCCTTCCCCGAAGCCTGACCCTCACCCGTCCCCTAATCCTAACCCGTACGCTAACACTAATCCGTGCCCTCACACGCACGCTCCCCCTAAAGCGTTGTCGAACCCTCACCTGGACCCTAAACCGTCCCCGTCCCCTAACCCTAACCCTAGCCCGAACCCTAACACTAACCCTTCCCTGAACCCTGACCCTCACCCGTCCCCTAATCCTAACCCGTACGCTAACACTAACCCGTGCCCTCACACGCACGCTCCCCCTAAAGCGTTGTCGGACCCTCACCTGGACCCTAAACCGTCCCCGTCCCCTAACCCTAACCCTAGCCCGAACCCTAATCCTAACCCTTCCCCGAAGCCTGACCCTCACCCGTCCCCTAATCCTAATCCGTAGGCTCACACTAACCCGCGCCCTCACACGCACGCTCCCCCTAAAGCGTTGTCGGACCCTCACCTGGACCCTAAACCGTCCCCGTACCCTAACACTAACCCTAGCCCGAACCCTAACCCTAACACTTCCCCGAAGCCTGACCCTCACCCGTCCCCTAATCCTAACCCGTACGCTAACACTAACCCGCGCCGTCACACGCACTCTCCCCCTAAAGCGTTGTCGGACCCTCACCTGGATCCTAAACTGTCCCGTCCCCTAACCCTAACCCTAGATCGAACCCTAACCCTAACCCTTCCCCGAAGCCAGACCCTCACCCGTCACCTAATCCTAACCCGTAGGCTCACACTAAGCCGCGCCCTCACATGCACGCTCCCCCTAAAGCGTTGTCGGACCCTCACCTGGACCCTAAACCGTCCCCGTCCCCTAACCCTAACCCTAGCCCGAACCCTAACCCTAACCCTTCCCCGAAGCCTGACCCTCACCCGTCCCCTAATCCTAACCCGTACGCTAACACTAACCCGCGCCCTCACACGCACGCTCTCCCTAAAGCGTTGTCGTACCCTCACCTGGACCCTAAACCGTCCCCGTCCCCTAACCCTAACCCTAGCCTGAACCCTAACCCTAACACTTCCCCGAAGCCTGACCCTCACCCGTCCCCTAATCATAACCCGTAGGCTCACACCAACCCGCGCCCTCACACGCACGCTCCCCCTAAAGCGTTGTCGGACCCTCACCTGGACCCTAAACCGTCCCCGTCCCCTAACCCTAACCCTAGCCCGAACCCTAACCCTAACACTTCCCCGAAGCCTGACCCTCACCCGTACCCTAATCGTAACCCGTAGGCTCACACTAACCCGCGCCCTCACACGCACGCTCCCCCTAATGCATTGTCGGACCCTCACCTGGACCCTAAACCGTCCCCGTCCCCTAACCCTAACCCTAGCCCGAACCCTAACCCTAACCCTTCCCCGAACCCTGACCCTCACACGTCCCCTAATCCTAACCCGTACGCTAACACTAACCCGCGCCCTCACACACACGCTCCCCCTAAAGCGTTGTCGGACCCTCACCTGGACCCTAAACCGTCCCCGTCCCCTAACCCTAACCCTAGCCCGAACCCTAATCCTAACCCTTCCCCGAAGCCTGACCCTCACCCGTCCCCTAATCCTAAATCGTAGGCTCACACTAACCCACGCCCTCACACGCACGCTCCCCCTAAAGCGTTGTCGGACCCTCACTTGGACCCTAAACCGTCCCCGTACCCTAACCCTAACCCTAGCCCGAACCCTAAACCTAACATTTCCCCGAAGCCTGACCCTCACCCGTCCCCTAATCCTAACCCGTACACTAACACTAACCCGCGCCCTCACACGCACGCTCCCCCTAAAGCGTTGTCAGACCTTCACCTGGACCCTAAACCGTCCCCGTCCCCTAACCCTAACCCTAGCCCGAACCCTAAACCTAACCCTTCCCCGAGCCTGACCCTCACCCGTCCCCTAATCCTAACCCGTACGCTAACACTAAGCCGCGCCCTCACATGCACGCTACCCCTAAAGCGTTGTCGGACCGTCACCTGGACCCTAAACCGTCCCCGTCCCCTAACCCCAACCCTAGCCCGAACCCTAACCCTAACCCTTCCCCGAAGCCTGACCCTCACCCGTCCCCTAATCCTAACCCGTACGCTAACACTAACCTGCGCCCTCACACGCACGCTCTCCCTAAAGCGTTGTCGGACCCTCACCTGGACCCTAAACCGTCCCCGTCCCCTAACCGTAACCCTAGCCCGAACCCTAATCCTAACCCTTCCCCGAAGCCTGACCCTCACCCGTCCCCTAATCCTAATCCGTAGGCTCACACTAACCCGCGCCCTCACACGCACGCTCCCCCTAAAGCGTTGTCGGACCCTCACCTGGACCCTAAACCGTCCCCATACCCTAACCCTAACCCTAGCCCGAACCCTAACCCTAACCCTTCCCTGAAGCCTGACCATCACCCGTCCCCTAATCCTAACCCGTACGCTAACACTAACCCGCGCCCTCACACGCACGCTCCCCCTAAAGCGTTGTCGGACCCTCACCTGGACCCTAAACCGTCCCCGTCCCCTAACCCTAACCCTAGCCCGAACCCTAACCCAAATCCTTCCCCGAAGCCTGACCCTCACCCGTCCCCTACTCCTAACCCGTACGCTAACACTAACCCGCGCCCTCACACGCACGCTCCCCCTAAAGCTTTGTCGGACCCTCACCTGGATCCTAAACCGTCCCGTCCCCTAACCCTAACCCTAGCCCGAACCCTAACCCTAACCCTTCCCCGAAGCCTGACCCTCACCCGTCCCCTAATCCTAACCCGTAGGCTCACACTAACCCGCGCCCTCACACGCACGCTCCCCCTAAAGCGTTGTCGGACCCTCACCTGGACCCTAAACCGTCCCCGTCCCCTAACCCTAACCCTAGCCCGAACCCTAACCCTAACCCTTCCCCGAAGCCTGATCCTCACCCGTCTCCTAATCGTAACCGATAGGCTCTCACTAACCCGCGCCCTCACTCGCACGCTCCCCCTAAAGTGTTGTCGGACCCTCACCTGGACCCTAAACCGTCCCCGTCCCCTAACCCTAACCCTAGCCCGAACCCTAACCCTAACCCTTCCCCGAAGCCTGACCCTCACCCGTCCCCTAATCCTAACCCGTACGCTAACACTAACCCGCGCCCTCACACGCACGCTCTCCCTAAAGCGTTGTCGTACCCTCACCTGGACCCTAAACCGTCCCCGTCCCCTAACCCTAACCCTAGCCTGAACCCTAACCCTAACACTTCCCCGAAGCCTGACCCTCACCCGTCCCCTAATCATAACCCGTAGGCTCACACCAACCCGCGCCCTCACACGCACGCTCCCCCTAAAGCATTGTCGGACCCTCACCTGGGCCCTAAACCGTCCCCGTACCCTAACCCTAACCCTAGCCCGAACCCTAACCCTAACCCTTCCCCGAAGCCTGACCCTCACCCGTCCCCTAATCCCTACCCATACGCTAACACTAACCCGCGCCCTCACATGCACGCTCCCCCTAAAGCGTTGTCGGACCCTCACCTGGACCCTAAACCGTCCCAGTCCCCTAACCCTAACCCTAGCCCGAACCCTAACCCTAACCCTTCCCCGAAGCCTGACCCTCACCCGTCCCCTAATCCTAACCCGTACGCTAACACTAATCCGTGCCCTCACACGCACGCTCCCCCTAAAGCGTTGTCGAACCCTCACCTGGACCCTAAACCGTCCCCGTCCCCTAAGCCTAACCCTAGCCCGAACCCTAACACTAACCCTTCCCTGAACCCTGACCCTCACCCGTCCCCTAATCCTAACCCGTACGCTAACACTAACCCGTGCCCTCACACGCACGCTCCCCCTAAAGCGTTGTCGGACCCTCACCTGGACCCTAAACCGTCCCCGTCCCCTAACCCTAACCCTAGCCCGAACCCTAATCCTAACCCTTCCCCGAAGCCTGACCCTCACCCGTCCCCTAATCCTAATCCGTAGGCTCACACTAACCCGCGCCCTCACACGCACGCTCCCCCTAAAGCGTTGTCGGACCCTCACCTGGACCCTAAACCGTCCCCGTACCCTAACACTAACCCTAGCCCGAACCCTAACCCTAACACTTCCCCGAAGCCTGACCCTCACCCGTCCCCTAATCCTAACCCGTACGCTAACACTAACCCGCGCCCTCACACGCACGCTCCCCCTAAAGCGTTGTCGGACCCTCACCTGGACCCTAAACCGTCCCCGTCCCCTAACCCTAACCCTAGCCCGAACGCTAACCCTAACCCTTCCCCGAAGCCTGACCCTCACCCGTCCCCTACTCCTAACCCGTACGCTAACACTAACCCGCGCCGTCACACGCACTCTCCCCCTAAAGCGTTGTCGGACCCTCACCTGGATCCTAAACTGTCCCGTCCCCTAACCCTAACCCTAGATCGAACCCTAACCCTAACCCTTCCCCGAAGCCAGACCCTCACCCGTCACCTAATCCTAACCCGTAGGCTCACACTAAGCCACGCCCTCACATGCACGCTCCCCCTAAAGCGTTGTCGGACCCTCACCTGGACCCTAAACCGTCCCCATCCCCTAACCCTAACCCTAGCCCGAACCCTAACCCTAACCCTTCCCCGAAGCCTGACCCTCACCCGTCCCCTAATCCTAACCCGTACGCTAACACTAACCCGCGCCCTCACACGCACGCTCTCCCTAAAGCGTTGTCGTACCCTCACCTGGACCCTAAACCGTCCCCGTCCCATAACCCTAACCCTAGCCTGAACCCTAACCCTAACACTTCCCCGAAGCCTGACCCTCACCCGTCCCCTAATCATAACCCGTAGGCTCACACCAACCCGCGCCCTCACACGCACGCTCCCCCTAAAGCGTTGTCGGACCCTCACCTGGTTCCTAAACCGTCCCCGTCCCCTAACCCTAACCCTAGCCCGAACCCTAACCCTAACCCTTCCCCGAAGCCTGACCCTCACCCGTACCCTAATCGTAACCCGTAGGCTCACACTAACCCGCGCCCTCACACGCACGCTCCCCCTAAAGCATTGTCGGACCCTCACCTGGACCCTAAACCGTCCCCGTCCCCTAACCCTAACCCTAGCCCGAACCCTAACCCTAACCCTTCCCCGAACCCTGACCCTCACACGTCCCCTAATCCTAACCCGTACGCTAACACTAACCCGCGCCCTCACACACACGCTCCCCCTAAAGCGTTGTCGGACCCTCACCTGGACCCTAAACCGTCCCCGTCCCCTAACCCTAACCCTAGCCCGAACCCTAATCCTAACCCTTCCCCGAAGCCTGACCCTCACCCGTCCCCTAATCCTAATCCGTAGGCTCACACTAACCCACGCCCTCACACGCACGCTCCCCCTAAAGCGTTGTCGGACCCTCACCTGGACCCTAAACCGTCCCCGTACCCTAACCCTAACCCTAGCCCGAACCCTAAACCTAACATTTCCCCGAAGCCTGACCCTCACCCGTCCCCTAATCCTAACCCGTACGCTAACACTAACCCGCGCCCTCACACGCACGCTCCCCCTAAAGCTTTGTCGGACCCTCACCTGGATCCTAAACCGTCCCGTCCCCTAACCCTAACCCTAGCCCGAACCCTAACCCTAACCCTTCCCCGAAGCCTGACCCTCACCCGTCCCCTAATCCTAACCCGTAGGCTCACACTAACCCGCGCCCTCACACGCACGCTCCCCCTAAAGCGTTGTCGGACCCTCACCTGGACCCTAAACCGTCCCCGTCCCCTAACCCTAACCCTAGCCCGAACCCTAACCCTAACCCTTCCCCGAAGCCTGATCCTCACCCGTCTCCTAATCGTAACCCATAGGCTCTCACTAACCCGCGCCCTCACACGCACGCTCCCCCTAAAGTGTTGTCGGACCCTCACCTGGACCCTAAACCGTCCCCGTCCCCTAACCCTAACCCTAGCCCGAACCCTAACCCTAACCCTTCCCCGAACCCTGACCCTACCCGTCCCCTAATCCTAACACGTACGCTAACACTAACCCGCGCCCTCACACGCACGCTCCCCCTAAAGCGTTGTCGGACCCTCACCTGGACCCTAAACCGTCCCCGTCCCCTAACCCTAACCCTAGCCCGAACCCTAATCCTAACCCTTCCCCGAAGCCTGACCCTCACCCGTCCCCTAATCCTAATCCGTAGGCTCACACTAACCCGCGCCCTCACACGCACGCTCCCCCTAAAGCGTTGTCGGACCCTCACCTGGACCCTAAACCGTTCCCGTCCCCTAACCCTAACCCTAGCCCGAACCCTAACCCTAACACTTCCCCGAAGCCTGACCCTCAACCGTCCCCTAATCCTAACACGTACGCTAACACTAACCCGCGCCCTCACACGCACGCTCCCCCTAAAGCGTTGTCGGACCCTCACCTGGACCCTAAACCGTCCCCGTCCCCTAACCCTAACCCCAGCCCGAACCCTAACCCTAACACTTCCCCGAAGCCTGACCCTCACCCGTCCCCTAATCCTAACCCGTACGCTAACACTAACCCGCGCCCTCACACGCACGCTCCCCCTGAAGCGTTGTCGGACCCTCACCTGGACCCTAAACCGTCCCTGTCCCCTAACCCTAACCTAGCCCGAACCCTAACCCTAACACTTCCCCGAAGCCTGACCCTCACCCGTCCCCTAATCCTAACCCGTACGCTAAAACTAACCCGCGCCCTCACACGCACGCTCCCCCTAAAGCGTTGTCGGACCCTCACCTGGACCCTAAACCGTCCCCGTCCCCTAACCCTAACCCTAGCCCGAACCCTAACCCTAACCCTTCCCCGAAGCCTGACCCTCACCCGTCCCCTAATCCTAACCCGTACGCTAACACAAAGCCGTGCCCTCACTCGCACGCTCCCCCTGAAGCGTTGTCGGACCCTCACCTGGACCCTAAACCGTCCCCGTCCCCTAACCCTAACCCTAGCCCGAACCCTAACCCTAACCCTTCCCCGAACCCTGACCCTCACCTGTCCCCTAATCCTAACCCGTACGCTAACACTAACCCGCGCCCTCACACGCACGCTCCCCCTAAAGCGTTGTCTGACCCTCACCTGGACCCTAAACCGTCCCCGTCCCCTAACCCTAACCCTAGCCCGAACCCTAATCCTAACCCTTCCCCGAAGCCTGACCCTCACCCGTCCCCTAATCCTAATCCGTAGGCTCACACTAACCCGCGCCCTCACACGCACGCTCCCCCTAAAGCGTTGTCTGACCCTCTCCTGGACCCTAAACCGTCCCCGTCCCCTAACCCTAACCCTAGCCCGAACCATAACCCTAACACTTCCCCGAAGCCTGACCCTCACCCGTCCCCTAATCCTAACCCGTACACTAACACTAACCCGCGCCCTCACACGCACGCTCCCCCTAAAGCGTTGTCGGACCCTCACCTGGACCCTAAACCGTCCCCGTCCCCTAACCCTAACCCTAGCACGAACCCTAACCCTAACCCTTCCCCGAAGCCTGACCCTCACCCGTCCCCTAATCCTAACCCGTAGGCTCACACTAAGCCGCGCCCTCACACGCACGCTCCCCCTAAAGCGTTGTCGGACCCTCACCTGGACCCTAAACCGTCCCCGTCCCCTAACCCTAACCCTAGCACGAACCCTAACCCTAATCCTTCCCCGAAGCTTGACCCTCACCCGTCCCCTAATCCTAACCCGTACGCTAACACTAACCCGCGCCCTCACACGCACGCTCTCCCTAAAGCGTTGTCGTACCCTCACCTGGACCCTAAACCGTCCCCGTCCCCTAACCCTAACCCTAGCCCGAACCCTAACCCTAACACTTCCCCGAAGCCTGACCCTCACCCGTCCCATAATCCTAACCCGTACGCTTACACTAACCCACGCCCTCACACGCACGCTCCCCCTAAAGCGTTGTCGGACCCTCACCTTGACCCTAAACCGTCCCCGTCCCCTAACCCTAACCCTAGCCCGAACCCTAACCCTAACACTTCCCCGAAGCCTGACCCTCACCCGTCCCCTAATCATAACCCGTAGGCTCACACCAACCCGCGCCCTCACACGCACGCTCCCCCTAAAGCGTTGTCGGACCCTCACCTGGACCCTAAACCGTCCCCGTCCCCTAACCCTAACCATAGCCCGAACCCTAACCCTAACCCTTCCCCGAAGCCTGACCCTCACCCGTCCCCTAATCCTAATCCGTAGGCTCACACTAACCCGCGCCCTCACACGCACGTTCCCCCTAAAGCGTTGTCGGACCCTCACCTGGACCCTAAACCGTCCCCGTCCCCTAACCCTAACCCTAGCCCGAACCCTAACCCTAACCCTTCCCCGAAGCCTGACCCTCACCCGTACCCTAATCCTAATCCGTAAGCTCACACTAACCCGCGCCCTCACACGCACGTTCCCCCTAAAGCGTTGTCGGACCCTCACCTGGACCCTAAACCGTCCCCGTACCCTAACCCTAACCCTAGCCCGAACACTAACCCTAACACTTCCCCGAAGCCTGACCCTCACCCGTCCCCTAATCCTAACCCGTACGCTAACACTAACCCGCGCCCTCACACGCACGCTCCCCCTAAAGCGTTGTCGGACCCTCACCTGGACCCTAAACCGTCCCAGTCCCCTAACCCTAACCCTAGCCCGAACCCTAACCCTAACCCTTCCCCGAAGGCTGACCCTCACCCGTCCCCTAATCCTAACCCGTACGCTAACACTAACCCGCGCCCTCACACGCACGCTCCCCCTAAAGCGTTGTCGAACCCTCACCTGGACCCTAAACCGTCCCCGTTCCCTAACCCTAACCCTAGCCCGAACCCGAACACTAACCCTTCCCTGAACCCTGACCCTCACCCGTCCCCTAATCCTAACCCGTACGCTAACACTAACCCGTGCCCTCACACGCACGCTCCCCCTAAAGCGTTGTCGGACCCTCACCTGGACCCTAAACCGTCCCCATCCCCTAACCCTAACCCTAGCCCGAACCCTAATCCTAACACTTCCCCAAAGCCTGACCCTCACCCGTCCCCTAATCCTAATCCGTAGGCTCACACTAACCCGCGCCCTCACACGCACGCTCCCCCTAAAGCGTTGTCGGACCCTCACCTGGACCCTAAACCGTCCCCGTCCCCTAACGCTAACCCTAGCCCGAACCCTAACCCTAACACTTCCCCGAAGCCTGACCCTCACCCGTCCCATAATACTAACCCGTACGCTAACACTAACCCGCGCCCTCACACGCACGCTACCCCTAAAGCGTTGTCGGACCCTCACTTGGACCCTAAACCGTCCCCGTCCCCTAACGCTAACCCTAGCCCGCACCCTAACCTTAACCCTTCCCCAAAGCCTGACCCTCACCCGTCCCCTAATCGTAACCCGTAGGCTCACACTAACCCACGCCCTCACACGCACGCTCCCCCTAAAGCGTTTTCGGACCCTCACCTGGACCCTAAACCGTTCCCGTCCCCTAACCCTAACCCTAGCCCGAACCCTAACCCTAACCCTTCCCCGAAGCCTGACCCTCACCCGTCCCCTAATCCTAAACCGTAGGCTCACACTAACCCGCGCCCTCACACGCACGCTCCCCCTAAAGCGTTGTCGGACCCTCACCTGGACCCTAAACCGTCCCCGTCCCCTAACCCTAACCCTAGCCCGAACCCTAACCCTAAACCTTCCCCGAACCTGACCCTCACCCGTCCCCTACTCCTAACCCGTACGCTAACACTAACCCACGCCCTCACACGCACGCTCCCCCTAAAGCGTTGTCGGACCCTCACCTGCACCCTAAACCGTCCCCGTCCCCTAACCCTAAACCTAGCCCGAACCCTAATCCTAACCCTTCCCCGAAGCCTGACCCTCACACGTAACCTAATCCTAATCCGTAGGCTCACACTAACCCGCGCCCTCACACGCACGCTCCCTCTAAAGCATTGTCTGACCCTCACCTGGACCCTAAACCGTCCCCGTACCCTAACCCTAACCCTAGCCCGAACCCTAACCCTAACACTTCCCCGAAGCCTGACCCTCACCCGTCCCCTAATCCCTACCCGTACGCTAACACTAACCCGCGCCCTCACACGCACGCTCCCCCTAAAGCGTTGTCGGACCCTCACCTGGACCCTAAACCGTCCCAGTCCCCTAACCCTAACCCTAGCCCGAACCCTAACCCTAACCCTTCCCCGAAGCCTGACCCTCACCCGTCCCCTAATCCTAACCCGTACGCTAACACTAATCCGTGCCCTCACACGCACGCTCCCCCTAAAGCGTTGTCGAACCCTCACCTGGACCGTAAACCGTCCCCGTCCCCTAACCCTAACCCTGGCCCGAACCCTAACACTAACCCTTCCCTGAACCCTGACCCTCACCCGTCCCCTAATCCTAACCCGTACGCTAACACTAACCCGTGCCCTCACACGCACGCTCCCCCTAAAGCGTTGTCGGACCCTCACCTGGACCCTAAACCGTCCCCGTCCCCTAACCCTAACCCTAGCCCGAACCCTAACCCTAACCCTTCCCCGAACCCTGACCCTCACCCGTCCCCTAATCCTAACACGTACGCTAACACTAACCCGCGCCCTCACACGCACGCTCCCCCTAAAGCGTTGTCGGACCCTCACCTGGACCCTAAACCGTCCCCGTCCCCTAACCCTAACCCTAGCCCGAACCCTAATCCTAACCCTTCCCCGAAGCCTGACCCTCACCCGTCCCCTAATCCTAATCCGTAGGCTCACACTAACCCGCGCCCTCACACGCACGCTCCCCCTAAAGCGTTGTCGGACCCTCACCTGGACCCTAAACCGTTCCCGTCCCCTAACCCTAACCCTAGCCCGAACCCTAACCCTAACACTTCCCCGAAGCCTGACCCTCACCCGTCCCCTAATCCTAACACGTACGCTAACACTAACCCGCGCCCTCACACGCACGCTCCCCCTAAAGCGTTGTCGGACCCTCACCTGGACCCTAAACCGTCCCCGTCCCCTAACCCTAACCCTAGCCCGAACCCTAACCCTAACCCTTCCCCGAAGCCTGACCCTCACCCGTCCCCTAATCCTAACCCGTACGCTAACACTAACCCGCGCCCTCACACGCACGCTCCCCCTGAAGCGTTGTCGGACCCTCACCTGGACCCTAAACCGTCCCTGTCCCCTAACCCTAACCTAGCCCGAACCCTAACCCTAACACTTCCCCGAAGCCTGACCCTCACCCGTCCCCTAATCCTAACCCGTACGCTAAAACTAACCCGCGCCCTCACACGCACGCTCCCCCTAAAGCGTTGTCGGACCCTCACCTGGACCCTAAACCGTCCCCGTCCCCTAACCCTAACCCTAGTCCGAACCCTAACCCTAACCCTTCCCCGAAGCCTGACCCTCACCCGTCCCCTAATCCTAACCCGTACGCTAACACAAAGCCGCGCCCTCACACGCACGCTCCCCCTGAAGCGTTGTCGGACCCTCACCTGGACCCTAAACCGTCCCCGTCCCCTAACCCTAACCCTAGCCCGAACCCTAACCCTAACCCTTCCCCGAACCCTGACCCTCACCTGTCCCCTAATCCTAACCCGTACGCTAACACTAACCCGCGCCCTCACACGCACGCTCCCCCTAAAGCGTTGTCGGACCCTCACCTGGACCCTAAACCGTCCCCGTCCCCTAACCCTAACCCTAGCCCGAACCCTAATCCTAACCCTTCCCCGAAGCCTGACCCTCACCCGTCCCCTAATCCTAATCCGTAGGCTCACACTAACCCGCGCCCTCACACGCACGCTCCCCCTAAAGCGTTGTCTGACCCTCTCCTGGACCCTAAACCGTCCCCGTCCCCTAACCCTAACCCTAGCCCGAACCATAACCCTAACACTTCCCCGAAGCCTGACCCTCACCCGTCCCCTAATCCTAACCCGTACACTAACACTAACCCGCGCCCTCACACGCACGCTCCCCCTAAAGCGTTGTCGGACCCTCACCTGGACCCTAAACCGTCCCCGTCCCCTAACCCTAACCCTAGCCCGAACCCTAACCCTAACCCTTCCCCGAAGCCTGACCCTCACCTGTCCCCTAATCCTAACCCGTAGGCTCACACTAAGCCGCGCCCTCACACGCACGCTCCCCCTAAAGCGTTGTCGGACCCTCACCTGGACCCTAAACCGTCCCCGTCCCCTAACCCTAACCCTAGCACGAACCCTAACCCTAATCCTTCCCCGAAGCTTGACCCTCACACGTCCCCTAATCCTATACCGTACGCTAACACTAACCCGCGCCCTCATACGCACGCTCTCCCTAAAGCGTTGTCGTACCCTCACCTGGACCCTAAACCGTCCCCGTCCCCTAACCCTAACCCTAGCCCGAAACCTAACCCTAACACTTCCCCGAAGCCTGACCCTCACCCGTCCCATAATCCTAACCCGTACGCTTACACTAAGCCACGCCCTCACACGCACGCTCCCCCTAAAGCGTTGTCGGACCCTCACCTTGACCCTAAACCGTCCCCGTCCCCTAACCCTAACCCTAGCCCGAACCCTAACCCTAACACTTCCCCGAAGCCTGACCCTCACCCGTCCCCTAATCCTAACCCGTACGCTAACAGTAACCCGCGCCCTCACACGCACGCTCCCCCTAAAGCGTTGTCGGACCCTCACCTGGACCCTAAACCGTCCCCGTCCCCTAACCCTAACCCTAGCCCGAACCCTAACCCTAACCCTTCCCCGAAGCCTGACCCTCACCCGTCCCCTAATCCTAACCTGTACGCTAACACTAACCCGCGCCGTCACACGCACGCTCCCCCTTAAGCGTTGTCGGACCCTCACCTGGATCCTAAACCGTCCCGTCCCCTAACCCTAACCCTAGCCCGAACCCTAACCCTAACCCTTCCCCGAAGCCTGACCCTCACCCGTCCCCTAATCCTAACCCGTAGGCTCACACTAAGCCGCGCCCTCACACGCACGCTCCCCCTAAAGCGTTGTCGGACCCTCACCTGGACCCTAAACCGTCCCCGTCCCCTAACCCTAACCCTAGCCCGAACACTAACCCTAACACTTCCCCGAAGCCTGACCCTCACCCGTCCCCTAATCCTAACCCGTACGCTAACACTAACCCGCGCCCTCACACGCACGCTCTCCCTAAAGCGTTGTCGTACCCTCACCTGGACCCTAAACCGTCCCCGTCCCCTAACCCTAACCCTAGCCCGAACCCTAACCCTAACACTTCCCCGAAGCCTGACCCTCACCCGTCCCCTAATCATAACCCGTAGGCTCACACCAACCCGCGCCCTCACACGCACGCTCCCCCTAAAGCGTTGTCGGACCCTCACCTGGACCCTAAACCGTCCCCGTCCCCTAACCCTAACCATAGCCCGAACCCTAACCCTAACCCTTCCCCGAAGCCTGACCCTCACCCGTCCCCTAATCCTAATCCGTAGGCTCACACTAACCCGCGCCCTCACACGCACGTTCCCCCTAAAGCGTTGTCGGACCCTCACCTGGACCCTAAACCGTCCCCGTCCCCTAACCCTAACCCTAGCCCGAACCCTAACCCTAACCCTTCCCCGAAGCCTGACCCTCACCCGTCCCCTAATCCTAATCCGTAAGCTCACACTAACCCGCGCCCTCACACGCACGTTCCCCCTAAAGCGTTGTCGGACCCTCACCTGGACCCTAAACCGTCCCCGTACCCTAACCCTAACCCTAGCCCGAACCCTAAACCTAACATTTCCCCGAAGCCTGACCCTCACCCGTCCCCTAATCCTAACCCGTACACTAACACTAACCCGCGCCCTCACACGCACGCTCCCCCTAA
Organism: Lagenorhynchus albirostris; assembly: GCF_949774975.1. Classification (NCBI taxonomy): domain Eukaryota; kingdom Metazoa; phylum Chordata; class Mammalia; order Artiodactyla; family Delphinidae; genus Lagenorhynchus; species Lagenorhynchus albirostris. Next base: position 482,212 of record NW_026783542.1, read on the forward strand.
AGCGTTGTCAGACCTTCACCTGGACCCTAAACCGTCCCCGTCCCCTAACCCTAACCCTAGCCCGAACCCTAAACCTAACCCTTCCCCGAGCCTGACCCTCACCCGTCCCCTAATCCTAACCCGTACGCTAACACTAAGCCGCGCCCTCACATGCACGCTCCCCCTAAAGCGTTGTCGGACCGTCACCTGGACCCTAAACCGTCCCCGTCCCCTAACCCCAACCCTAGCCCGAACCCTAACCCTAACCCTTCCCCGAAGCCTGACCCTCACCCGTCCCCTAATCCTAACCCGTACGCTAACACTAACCTGCGCCCTCACACGCACGCTCTCCCTAAAGCGTTGTCGGACCCTCACCTGGACCCTAAACCGTCCCCGTCCCCTAACCGTAACCCTAGCCCGAACCCTAATCCTAACACTTCCCCGAAGCCTGACCCTCACCCGTCCCCTAATCCTAATCCGTAGGCTCACACTAACCCGCGCCCTCACACGCACGCTCCCCCTAAAGCGTTGTCGGACCCTCACCTGGACCCTAAACCGTCCCCATACCCTAACCCTAACCCTAGCCCGAACCCTAACCCTAACCCTTCCCTGAAGCCTGACCATCACCCGTCCCCTAATCCTAACCCGTACGCTAACACTAACCCGCGCCCTCACACGCACGCTCCCCCTAAAGCGTTGTCGGACCCTCACCTGGACCCTAAACCGTCCCCGTCCCCTAACCCTAACCCTAGCCCGAACCCTAACCCAAATCCTTCCCCGAAGCCTGACCCTCACCCGTCCCCTACTCCTAACCCGTACGCTAACACTAACCCGCGCCCTCACACGCACGCTCCCCCTAAAGCTTTGTCGGACCCTCACCTGGATCCTAAACCGTCCCGTCCCCTAACCCTAACCCTAGCCCGAACCCTAACCCTAACCCTTCCCCGAAGCCTGACCCTCACCCGTCCCCTAATCCTAACCCGTAGGCTCACACTAACCCGCGCCCTCACACGCACGCTCCCCCTAAAGCGTTGTCGGACCCTCACCTGGACCCTAAACCGTCCCCGTCCCCTAACCCTAACCCTAGCCCGAACCCTAACCCTAACCCTTCCCCGAAGCCTGATCCTCACCCGTCTCCTAATCGTAACCGATAGGCTCTCACTAACCCGCGCCCTCACTCGCACGCTCCCCCTAAAGTGTTGTCGGACCCTCACCTGGACCCTAAACCGTCCCCGTCCCCTAACCCTAACCCTAGCCCGAACCCTAACCCTAACCCTTCCCCGAAGCCTGACCCTCACCCGTCCCCTAATCCTAACCCGTACGCTAACACTAACCCGCGCCCTCACACGCACGCTCTCCCTAAAGCGTTGTCGTACCCTCACCTGGACCCTAAACCGTCCCCGTCCCCTAACCCTAACCCTAGCCTGAACCCTAACCCTAACACTTCCCCGAAGCCTGACCCTCACCCGTCCCCTAATCATAACCCGTAGGCTCACACCAACCCGCGCCCTCACACGCACGCTCCCCCTAAAGCGTTGTCGGACCCTCACCTGGACCCTAAACCGTCCCCGTCCCCTAACCCTAACCCTAGCCCGAACCCTAACCCTAACCCTTCCCCGAAGCCTGACCCTCACCCGTACCCTAATCCTAACCCGTAGGCTCACACTAACCCGCGCCCTCACACGCACGCTCCCCCTAAAGCGTTGTCGGACCCTCACTTGGACCCTAAACCGTCCCCGTCCCCTAACGCTAACCCTAGCCCGCACCCTAACCTTAACACTTCCCCAAAGCCTGACCCTCACCCGTCCCCTAATCGTAACCCGTAGGCTCACACTAACCCACGCCCTCACACGCACGCTCCCCCTAAAGCGTTTTCGGACCCTCACCTGGACCCTAAACCGTTCCCGTCCCCTAACCCTAACCCTAGCCCGAACCCTAACCCTAACCCTTCCCCGAAGCCTGACCCTCACCCGTCCCCTAATCCTAAACCGTAGGCTCACACTAACCCGCGCCCTCACACGCACGCTCCCCCTAAAGCGTTGTCGGACCCTCACCTGGACCCTAAACCGTCCCCGTCCCCTAACCCTAACCCTAGCCCGAACCCTAACCCTAACCCTTCCCGAACCTGACCCTCACCCGTCCCCTACTCCTAACCCGTACGCTAACACTAACCCACGCCCTCACACGCACGCTCCCCCTAAAGCGTTGTCGGACCCTCACCTGCACCCTAAACCGTCCCCGTACCCTAACCCTAACCCTAGCCCGAACCCTAATCCTAACCCTTCCCCGAAGCCTGACCCTCACACGTAACCTAATCCTAATCCGTAGGCTCACACTAACCCGCGCCCTCACACGCACGCTCCCCCTAAAGCATTGTCGGACCCTCACCTGGGCCCTAAACCGTCCCCGTACCCTAACCCTAACCCTAGCCCGAACCCTAACCCTAACCCTTCCCCGAAGCCTGACCCTCACCCGTCCCCTAATCCCTACCCATACGCTAACACTAACCCGCGCCCTCACATGCACGCTCCCCCTAAAGCGTTGTCGGACCCTCACCTGGACCCTAAACCGTCCCAGTCCCCTAACCCTAACCCTAGCCCGAACCCTAACCCTAACCCTTCCCCGAAGCCTGACCCTCACCCGTCCCCTAATCCTAACCCGTACGCTAACACTAATCCGTGCCCTCACACGCACGCTCCCCCTAAAGCGTTGTCGAACCCTCACCTGGACCCTAAACCGTCCCCGTCCCCTAACCCTAACCCTAGCCCGAACCCTAACACTAACCCTTCCCTGAACCCTGACCCTCACCCGTCCCCTAATCCTAACCCGTACGCTAACACTAACCCGTGCCCTCACACGCACGCTCCCCCTAAAGCGTTGTCGGACCCTCACCTGGACCCTAAACCGTCCCCGTCCCCTAACCCTAACCCTAGCCCGAACCCTAATCCTAACCCTTCCCCGAAGCCTGACCCTCACCCGTCCCCTAATCCTAATCCGTAGGCTCACACTAACCCGCGCCCTCACACGCACGCTCCCCCTAAAGCGTTGTCGGACCCTCACCTGGACCCTAAACCGTCCCCGTACCCTAACACTAACCCTAGCCCGAACCCTAACCCTAACACTTCCCCGAAGCCTGACCCTCACCCGTCCCCTAATCCTAACCCGTACGCTAACACTAACCCGCGCCCTCACACGCACGCTCCCCCTAAAGCGTTGTCGGACCCTCACCTGGACCCTAAACCGTCCCCGTCCCCTAACCCTAACCCTAGCCCGAACGCTAACCCTAACCCTTCCCCGAAGCCTGACCCTCACCCGTCCCCTACTCCTAACCCGTACGCTAACACTAACCCGCGCCGTCACACGCACTCTCCCCCTAAAGCGTTGTCGGACCCTCACCTGGATCCTAAACTGTCCCGTCCCCTAACCCTAACCCTAGATCGAACCCTAACCCTAACCCTTCCCCGAAGCCAGACCCTCACCCGTCACCTAATCCTAACCCGTAGGCTCACACTAAGCCGCGCCCTCACATGCACGCTCCCCCTAAAGCGTTGTCGGACCCTCACCTGGACCCTAAACCGTCCCCATCCCCTAACCCTAACCCTAGCCCGAACCCTAACCCTAACCCTTCCCCGAAGCCTGACCCTCACCCGTCCCCTAATCCTAACCCGTACGCTAACACTAACCCGCGCCCTCACACGCACGCTCTCCCTAAAGCGTTGTCGTACCCTCACCTGGACCCTAAACCGTCCCCGTCCCCTAACCCTAACCCTAGCCTGAACCCTAACCCTAACACTTCCCCGAAGCCTGACCCTCACCCGTCCCCTAATCATAACCCGTAGGCTCACACCAACCCGCGCCCTCACACGCACGCTCCCCCTAAAGCGTTGTCGGACCCTCACCTGGTTCCTAAACCGTCCCCGTCCCCTAACCCTAACCCTAGCCCGAACCCTAACCCTAACCCTTCCCCGAAGCCTGACCCTCACCCGTACCCTAATCGTAACCCGTAGGCTCACACTAACCCGCGCCCTCACACGCACGCTCCCCCTAAAGCATTGTCGGACCCTCACCTGGACCCTAAACCGTCCCCGTCCCCTAACCCTAACCCTAGCCCGAACCCTAACCCTAACCCTTCCCCGAACCCTGACCCTCACACGTCCCCTAATCCTAACCCGTACGCTAACACTAACCCGCGCCCTCACACACACGCTCCCCCTAAAGCGTTGTCGGACCCTCACCTGGACCCTAAACCGTCCCCGTCCCCTAACCCTAACCCTAGCCCGAACCCTAATCCTAACCCTTCCCCGAAGCCTGACCCTCACCCGTCCCCTAATCCTAATCCGTAGGCTCACACTAACCCACGCCCTCACACGCACGCTCCCCCTAAAGCGTTGTCGGACCCTCACCTGGACCCTAAACCGTCCCCGTACCCTAACCCTAACCCTAGCCCGAACCCTAAACCTAACATTTCCCCGAAGCCTGACCCTCACCCGTCCCCTAATCCTAACCCGTACACTAACACTAACCCGCGCCCTCACACGCACGCTCCCCCTAAAGCGTTGTCAGACCTTCACCTGGACCCTAAACCGTCCCCGTCCCCTAACCCTAACCCTAGCCCGAACCCTAAACCTAACCCTTCCCCGAGCCTGACCCTCACCCGTCCCCTAATCCTAACCCGTACGCTAACACTAAGCCGCGCCCTCACATGCACGCTCCCCCTAAAGCGTTGTCGGACCGTCACCTGGACCCTAAACCGTCCCCGTCCCCTAACCCCAACCCTAGCCCGAACCCTAACCCTAACCCTTCCCCGAAGCCTGACCCTCACCCGTCCCCTAATCCTAACCCGTACGCTAACACTAACCTGCGCCTTCACACGCACGCTCTCCCTAAAGCGTTGTCGGACCCTCACCTGGACCCTAAACCGTCCCCGTCCCCTAACCGTAACCCTAGCCCGAACCCTAATCCTAACACTTCCCCGAAGCCTGACCCTCACCCGTCCCCTAATCCTAATCCGTAGGCTCACACTAACCCGCGCCCTCACACGCACGCTCCCCCTAAAGCGTTGTCGGACCCTCACCTGGACCCTAAACCGTCCCCATACCCTAACCCTAACCCTAGCCCGAACCCTAACCCTAACACTTCCCTGAAGCCTGACCCTCACCCGTCCCCTAATCCTAACCCGTACGCTAACACTAACCCGCGCCCTCACACGCACGCTCCCCCTAAAGCGTTGTCGGACCCTCACCTGGACCCTAAACCGTCCCCGTCCCCTAACCCTAACCCTAGCCCGAACCCTAACCCAAATCCTTCCCCGAAGCCTGACCCTCACCCGTCCCCTACTCCTAACCCGTACGCTAACACTAACCCGCGCCCTCACACGCACGCTCCCCCTAAAGCTTTGTCGGACCCTCACCTGGATCCTAAACCGTCCCGTCCCTTAACCCTAACCCTAGCCCGAACCCTAACCCTAACCCTTCCCCGAAGCCTGACCCTCACCCGTCCCCTAATCCTAACCCGTAGGCTCACACTAACCCGCGCCCTCACACGCACGCTCCCCCTAAAGCGTTGTCGGACCCTCACCTGGACCCTAAACCGTCCCCGTCCCCTAACCCTAACCCTAGCCCGAACCCTAACCCTAACCCTTCCCCGAAGCCTGATCCTCACCCGTCTCCTAATCGTAACCCATAGGCTCTCACTAACCCGCGCCCTCACACGCACGCTCCCCCTAAAGTGTTGTCGGACCCTCACCTGGACCCTAAACCGTCCCCGTCCCCTAACCCTAACCCTAGCCCGAACCCTAACCCTAACCCTTCCCCGAACCCTGACCCTACCCGTCCCCTAATCCTAACACGTACGCTAACACTAACCCGCGCCCTCACACGCACGCTCCCCCTAAAGCGTTGTCGGACCCTCACCTGGACCCTAAACCGTCCCCGTCCCCTAACCCTAACCCTAGCCCGAACCCTAATCCTAACCCTTCCCCGAAGCCTGACCCTCACCCGTCCCCTAATCCTAATCCGTAGGCTCACACTAACCCGCGCCCTCACACGCACGCTCCCCCTAAAGCGTTGTCGGACCCTCACCTGGACCCTAAACCGTCCCCGTCCCCTAACCCTAACCCTAGCCCGAACCCTAACCCTAACCCTTCCCCGAAGCCTGACCCTCACCCGTCCCCTAATCCTAACCCGTACGCTAACACTAACCCGCGCCCTCACACGCACGCTCCCCCTGAAGCGTTGTCGGACCCTCACCTGGACCCTAAACCGTCCCTGTCCCCTAACCCTAACCTAGCCCGAACCCTAACCCTAACACTTCCCCGAAGCCTGACCCTCACCCGTCCCCTAATCCTAACCCGTACGCTAAAACTAACCCGCGCCCTCACACGCACGCTCCCCCTAAAGCGTTGTCGGACCCTCACCTGGACCCTAAACCGTCCCCGTCCCCTAACCCTAACCCTAGCCCGAACCCTAACCCTAACCCTTCCCCGAAGCCTGACCCTCACCCGTCCCCTAATCCTAACCCGTACGCTAACACAAAGCCGCGCCCTCACACGCACGCTCCCCCTGAAGCGTTGTCGGACCCTCACCTGGACCCTAAACCGTCCCCGTCCCCTAACCCTAACCCTAGCCCGAACCCTAACCCTAACCCTTCCCCGAACCCTGACCCTCACCTGTCCCCTAATCCTAACCCGTACGCTAACACTAACCCGCGCCCTCACACGCACGCTCCCCCTAAAGCGTTGTCGGACCCTCACCTGGACCCTAAACCGTCCCCGTCCCCTAACCCTAACCCTAGCCCGAACCCTAACCCTAACCCTTCCCCGAAGCCTGACCCTCACCCGTCCCCTAATCCTAACCTGTACGCTAACACTAACCCGCGCCGTCACACGCACGCTCCCCCTTAAGCGTTGTCGGACCCTCACCTGGATCCTAAACCGTCCCGTCCCCTAACCCTAACCCTAGCCCGAACCCTAACCCTAACCCTTCCCCGAAGCCTGACCCTCACCCGTCCCCTAATCCTAACCCGTAGGCTCACACTAAGCCGCGCCCTCACACGCACGCTCCCCCTAAAGCGTTGTCGGACCCTCACCTGGACCCTAAACCGTCCCCGTCCCCTAACCCTAACCCTAGCCCGAACACTAACCCTAACACTTCCCCGAAGCCTGACCCTCACCCGTCCCCTAATCCTAACCCGTACGCTAACACTAACCCGCGCCCTCACACGCACGCTCTCCCTAAAGCGTTGTCGTACCCTCACCTGGACCCTAAACCGTCCACGTCCCCTAACCCTAACCCTAGCCCGAACCCTAACCCTAACACTTCCCCGAAGCCTGACCCTCACCCGTCCCCTAATCATAACCCGTAGGCTCACACCAACCCGCGCCCTCACACGCACGCTCCCCCTAAAGCGTTGTCGGACCCTCACCTGGACCCTAAACCGTCCCCGTCCCCTAACCCTAACCATAGCCCGAACCCTAACCCTAACCCTTCCCCGAAGCCTGACCCTCACCCGTCCCCTAATCCTAATCCGTAGGCTCACACTAACCCGCGCCCTCACACGCACGTTCCCCCTAAAGCGTTGTCGGACCCTCACCTGGACCCTAAACCGTCCCCGTCCCCTAACCCTAACCCTAGCCCGAACCCTAACCCTAACCCTTCCCCGAAGCCTGACCCTCACCCGTCCCCTAATCCTAATCCGTAAGCTCACACTAACCCGCGCCCTCACACGCACGTTCCCCCTAAAGCGTTGTCGGACCCTCACCTGGACCCTAAACCGTCCCCGTACCCTAACCCTAACCCTAGCCCGAACACTAACCCTAACACTTCCCCGAAGCCTGACCCTCACCCGTCCCCTAATCCTAACCCGTACGCTAACACTAACCCGCGCCCTCACACGCACGCTCCCCCTAAAGCGTTGTCGGACCCTCACCTGGACCCTAAACCGTCCCAGTCCCCTAACCCTAACCCTAGCCCGAACCCTAACCCTAACCCTTCCCCGAAGGCTGACCCTCACCCGTCCCCTAATCCTAACCCGTACGCTAACACTAATCCATGCCCTCACACGCACGCTCCCCCTAAAGCGTTGTCGAACCCTCACCTGGACCCTAAACCGTCCCCGTTCCCTAACCCTAACCCTAGCCCGAACCCGAACACTAACCCTTCCCTGAACCCTGACCCTCACCCGTCCCCTAATCCTAACCCGTACGCTAACACTAACCCGTGCCCTCACACGCACGCTCCCCCTAAAGCGTTGTCGGACCCTCACCTGGACCCTAAACCGTCCCCATCCCCTAACCCTAACCCTAGCCCGAACCCTAATCCTAACACTTACCCAAAGCCTGACCCTCACCCGTCCCCTAATCCTAATCCGTAGGCTCACACTAACCCGCGCCCTCACACGCACGCTCCCCCTAAAGCGTTGTCGGACCCTCACCTGGACCCTAAACCGTCCCCGTCCCCTAACGCTAACCCTAGCCCGAACCCTAACCCTAACACTTCCCCGAAGCCTGACCCTCACCCGTCCCATAATACTAACCCGTACGCTAACACTAACCCGCGCCCTCACACGCACGCTACCCCTAAAGCGTTGTCGGACCCTCACTTGGACCCTAAACCGTCCCCGTCCCCTAACGCTAACCCTAGCCCGCACCCTAACCTTAACCCTTCCCCAAAGCCTGACCCTCACCCGTCCCCTAATCGTAACCCGTAGGCTCACACTAACCCACGCCCTCACATGCACGCTCCCCCTAAAGCGTTTTCGGACCCTCACCTGGACCCTAAACCGTTCCCGTCCCCTAACCCTAACCCTAGCCCGAACCCTAACCCTAACCCTTCCCCGAAGCCTGACCCTCACCCGTCCCCTAATCCTAAACCGTAGGCTCACACTAACCCGCGCCCTCACACGCACGCTCCCCCTAAAGCGTTGTCGGACCCTCACCTGGACCCTAAACCGTCCCCGTCCCCTAACCCTAACCCTAGCCCGAACCCTAACCCTAACCCTTCCCCGAACCTGACCCTCACCCGTCCCCTACTCCTAACCCGTACGCTAACACTAACCCACGCCCTCACACGCACGCTCCCCCTAAAGCGTTGTCGGACCCTCACCTGCACCCTAAACCGTCCCCGTCCCCTAACCCTAAACCTAGCCCGAACCCTAATCCTAACCCTTCCCCGAAGCCTGACCCTCACACGTAACCTAATCCTAATCCGTAGGCTCACACTAACCCGCGCCCTCACACGCACGCTCCCTCTAAAGCATTGTCGGACCCTCACCTGGACCCTAAACCGTCCCCGTACCCTAACCCTAACCCTAGCCCGAACCCTAACCCTAACACTTCCCCGAAGCCTGACCCTCACCCGTCCCCTAATCCCTACCCGTACGCTAACACTAACCCGCGCCCTCACACGCACGCTCCCCCTAAAGCGTTGTCGGACCCTCACCTGGACCCTAAACCGTCCCAGTCCCCTAACCCTAACCCTAGCCCGAACCCTAACCCTAACCCTTCCCCGAAGCCTGACCCTCACCCGTCCCCTAATCCTAACCCGTACGCTAACACTAATCCGTGCCCTCACACGCACGCTCCCCCTAAAGCGTTGTCGAACCCTCACCTGGACCGTAAACCGTCCCCGTCCCCTAACCCTAACCCTAGCCCGAACCCTAACACTAACCCTTCCCTGAACCCTGACCCTCACCCGTCCCCTAATCCTAACCCGTACGCTAACACTAACCCATGCACTCACACGCACGCACCCCCTAAAGCGTTGTCGGACCCTCACCTGGACCCTAAACCGTCCCCGTCCCCTAACCCTAACCCTAGCCCGAACCCTAACCCTAACCCTTCCCCGAAGCCTGACCCTCACCCGTCCCCTAATCCTAAGCCGTAGGCTCACACTAACCCGCGCCCTCACACGCACGCTCCCCCTAAAGCGTTGTCGGACCCTCACCTGGACCCTAAACCGTCCCCGTACCCTAACACTAACCCTAGCCCGAACCCTAACCCTAACACTTCCCCGAAGCCTGACCCTCACCCGTCCCCTAATCCTAACCCGTACGCTAACACTAACCCGCGCCCTCACACGCACGCTCCCCCTAAAGTGTTGTCGGACCCTCACCTGGACCCTAAACCGTCCCCGTCCCCTAACCCTAACCCTAGCCCGAACCCTAACCCTAACCCTTCCCCGAAGCCTGACCCTCACCCGTCCCCTAATCCTAACCCGTACGCTAACACTAACCCGCGCCGTCACACGCACGGTCCCCCTAAAGCGTTGTCGGACCCTCACCTGGATCCTAAACCGTCCCGTCCCCTAACCCTAACCCTAGATCGAACCCTAACCCTAACCCTTCCCCGAAGCCAGACCCTCACCCGTCACCTAATCCTAACCCGTAGGCTCACAGTAAGCCGCGCCCTCACACGCACGCTCCCCCTAAAGCGTTGTCGGACCCTCACCTGGACCCTAAACCGTCCCCGTCCCCTAACCCTAACCCTAGCCCGAACCCTAACCCTAACCCTTCCCCGAAGCCTGACCCTCACCCGTCCCCTAATCCTAACCCGTACGCTAACACTAACCCGCGCCCTCACACGCACGCTCTCCCTAAAGCGTTGTCGGACCCTCACCTGGACCCTAAACCGTCCCCGTACCCTAACCCTAACCCTAGCCCGAACCCTAACCCTAACACTTCCCCGAAGCCTGACCCTCACCCGTCCCCTAATCCTAACCCGTACGCTAACACTAACCCGCGCCCTCACACGCACGCTCCCCCTAAAGCGTTGTCGGACCCTCACCTGGACCCTAAACCGTCCCCGTCCCCTAACCCTAACCCTAGCCCGAACCCTAACCCTAACACTTCCCCGAAGCCTGACCCTCACCCGTCCCCTAATCCTAACCCGTACGCTAACAGTAACCCGCGCCCTCACACGCACGCTCCCCCTAAAGCGTTGTCGGACCCTCACCTGGACCCTAAACCGTCCCCGTCCCCTAACCCTAACCCTAGCCCGAACCCTAACCCTAACCCTTCCCCGAAGCCTGACCCTCACCCGTCCCCTAATCCTAACCCGTACGCTAACACTAACCCGCGCCGTCACACGCACGCTCCCCCTTAAGCGTTGTCGGACCCTCACCTGGATCCTAAACCGTCCCGTCCCCTAACCCTAACCCTAGCCCGAACCCTAACCCTAACCCTTCCCCGAAGCCTGACCCTCACCCGTCCCCTAATCCTAACCCGTAGGCTCACACTAAGCCGCGCCCTCACACGCACGCTCCCCCTAAAGCGTTGTGGGACCCTCACCTGGACCCTAAACCGTCCCCGTCCCCTAACCCTAACCCTAGCCCGAACCCTAACCCTAACACTTCCCCGAAGCCTGACCCTCACCCGTCCCCTAATCCTAACCCGTACGCTAACACTAACCCGCGCCCTCACACGCACGCTCTCCCTAAAGCGTTGTCGTACCCTCACCTGGACCCTAAACCGTCCCCGTCCGCTAACCCTAACCCTAGCCCGAACCCTAACCCTAACACTTCCCCGAAGCCTGACACTCACCCGTCCCCTAATCATAACCCGTAGGCTCACACCAACCCGCGCCCTCACACGCACGCTCCCCCTAAAGCGTTGTCGGACACTCACCTGGACCCTAAACCGTCCCCGTCCCCTAACCCTAACCCTAGCCCGAACCATAACCCTAACCCTTCCCCGAAGCCTGACCCTCACCCGTCCCCTAATCCTAATCCGTAGGCTCACACTAACCCGCGCCCTCACACGCACGTTCCCCCTAAAGCGTTGTCGGACCCTCACCTGGACCCTAAACCGTCCCCGTCCCCTAACCCTAACCCTAGCCCGAACCCTAACCCTAACCCTTCCCCGAAGCCTGACCCTCACCCGTCCCCTAATCCTAATCCGTAAGCTCACACTAACCCGCGCCCTCACACGCACGTTCCCCCTAAAGCGTTGTCGGACCCTCACCTGGACCCTAAACCGTCCCCGTACCCTAACCCTAACCCTAGCCCGAACACTAACCCTAACACTTCCCCGAAGCCTGACCCTCACCCGTCCCCTAATCCTAACCCGTACGGTAACACTAACCCGCGCCCTCACATGCACGCTCCCCCTAAAACGTTGTCGGACCCTCACCTGGACCCTAAACCGTCCCAGTCCCCTAACCCTAACCCTAGCCCGAACCCTAACCCTAACCCTTCCCCGAAGCCTGACCCTCACCCGTCCCCTAATCCTAACCCGTACGCTAACACTAATCCATGCCCTCACACGCACGCTCCCCCTAAAGCGTTGTCGAACCCTCACCTGGACCCTAAACCGTCCCCGTTCCCTAACCCTAACCCTAGCCCGAACCCGAACACTAACCCTTCCCTGAACCCTGACCCTCACCCGTCCCCTAATCCTAACCCGTACGCTAACACTAACCCGTGCCCTCACACGCACGCTCCCCCTAAAGCGTTGTCGGACCCTCACCTGGACCCTAAACCGTCCCCGTCCCCTAACCCTAACCCTAGCCCGAACCCTAATCCTAACACTTCCCCAAAGCCTGACCCTCACCCGTCCCCTAATCCTAATCCGTAGGCTCACACTAACCCGCGCCCTCACACGCACGCTCCCCCTAAAGCGTTGTCGGACCCTCACCTGGACCCTAAACCGTCCCGTAACCTAACACTAACCCTAGCCCGAACCCTAACCCTAACACTTCCCCGAAGCCTGACCCTCACCCGTCCCATAATACTAACCCGTACGCTAACACTAACCCGCGCCCTCACACGCACGCTCCCCCTAAAGCGTTGTCGGACCCTCACTTGGACCCTAAACCGTCCCCGTCCCCTAACGCTAACCCTAGCCCGCACCCTAACCTTAACCCCTCCCCAAAGCCTGACCCTCACCCGTCCCCTAATCGTAACCCGTAGGCTCACACTAACCCACGCCCTCACACGCACGCTCCCCCTAAAGCGTTTTCGGACCCTCACCTGGACCCTAAACCGTTCCCGTCCCCTAACCCTAACCCTAGCCCGAACCCTAACCCTAACCCTTCCCCGAAGCCTGACCCTCACCCGTCCCCTAATCCTAAACCGTAGGCTCACACTAACCCGCGCCCTCACACGCACGCTCCCCCTAAAGCGTTGTCGGACCCTCACCTGGACCCTAAACCGTCCCCGTCCCCTAACCCTAACCCTAGCCCGAACCCTAACCCTAACCCTTCCCCGAACCTGACCCTCACCCGTCCCCTACTCCTAACCCGTACGCTAACACTAACCCACGCCCTCACACGCACGCTCCCCCTAAAGCGTTGTCGGACCCTCACCTGCACCCTAAACCGTCCCCGTCCCCTAACCCTAAACCTAGCCCGAACCCTAATCCTAACCCTTCCCCGAAGCCTGACCCTCACACGTAACCTAATCCTAATCCGTAGGCTCACACTAACCCGCGCCCTCACACGCACGCTCCCCCTAAAGCATTGTCGGACCCTCACCTGGACCCTAAACCGTCCCCGTACCCTAACCCTAACCCTAGCCCGAACCCTAACCCTAACACTTCCCCGAAGCCTGACCCTCACCCGTCCCCTAATCCCTACCAGTACGCTAACACTAACCCGCGCCCTCACACGCACGCTCCCCCTAAAGCGTTGTCGGACCCTCACCTGGACCCTAAACCGTCCCAGTCCCCTAACCCTAACCCTAGCCCGAACCCTAACCCTAACCCTTCCCCGAAGCCTGACCCTCACCCGTCCCCTAATCCTAACCCGTACGCTAACACTAATCCGTGCCCTCACACGCACGCTCCCCCTAAAGCGTTGTCGAACCCTCACCTGGACCGTAAACCGTCCCCGTCCCCTAACCCTAACCCTAGCCCGAACCCTAACACTAACCCTTCCCTGAACCTTGACCCTCACCCGTCCCCTAATCCTAACCCGTACGCTAACACTAACCCGTGCCCTCACACGCACGCTCCCCCTAAAGCGTTGTCGGACCCTCACCTGGACCCTAAACCGTCCCCGTCCCCTAACCCTAACCCTAGCCCGAACCCTAATCCTAACACTTCCCCGAAGCCTGACCCTCACCCGTCCCCTAATCCTAATCCGTAGGCTCACACTAACCCGCGCCCTCACACGCACGCTCCCCCTAAAGCGTTGTGGGACCCTCACCTGGACCCTAAACCGTCCCCGTACCCTAACACTAACGCTAGCCCGAACCCTAACCCTAACACTTCCCCGAAGCCTGACCCTCACCCGTCCCCTAATCCTAACCCGTACGCTAACACTAACCCGCGCCCTCACACGCACGCTCCCCCTAAAGCGTTGTCGGACCCTCACCTGGACCCTAAACCGTCCCCGTCCCCTAACCCTAACCCTAGCCCGAACCCTAACCCTAACCCTTCCCCGAAGCCTGACCCTCACCCGTCCCCTAATCCTAACCCGTACGCTAACACTAACCCAAGCCGTCACACGCACGCTCCCCCTAAAGCGTTGTCGGACCCTCACCTGGATCCTAAACCGTCCCGTCCCCTAACCCTAACCCTAGATCGAACCCTAACCCTAACCCTTCCCCGAAGCCAGACCCTCACCCGTCACCTAATCCTAACCCGAAGGCTCACACTAAGCCGCGCCCTCACACGCACGCTCCCCCTAAAGCGTTGTCGGACCCTCACCTGGACCCTAAACCGTCCCCGTACCCTAACCCTAACCCTAGCCCGAACCCTAACCCTAACACTTCCCCGAAGCCTGACCCTCACCCGTCCCCTAATCCTAACCCGTACGCTAACACTAACCCGCGCCCTCACACGCACGCTCCCCCTAAAGCGTTGTCGGACCCTCACCTGGACCCTAAACCGTCCCCGTCCCCTAACCCTAACCCTAGCCCGAACCCTAACCCTAACACTTCCCCGAAGCCTGACCCTCACCCGTCCCCTAATCCTAACCCGTACGCTAACAGTAACCCGCGCCCTCACACGCACGCTCCCCCTAAAGCGTTGTCGGACCCTCACCTGGACCCTAAACCTTCCCCGTCCCGTAACCCTAACCCTAGCCCGAACCCTAACCCTAACCCTTCCCCGAAGCCTGACCCTCACCCGTCCCCTAATCCTAACCCGTACGCTAACACTAACCCGCGCCGTCACACGCACGCTCCCCCTTAAGCGTTGTCGGACCCTCACCTGGATCCTAAACCGTCCCGTCCCCTAACCCTAACCCTAGCCCGAACCCTAACCCTAAGCCTTCCCCGAAGCCTGACCCTCACCCGTCCCCTAATCCTAACCCGTAGGCTCACACTAAGCCGCGCCCTCACACGCACGCTCCCCCTAAAGCGTTGTGGGACCCTCACCTGGACCCTAAACCGTCCCCGTCCCCTAACCCTAACCCTAGCCCGAACCCTAACCCTAACCCTTCCCCGAAGCCTGACCCTCACCCGTCCCCTAATCCTAACCCGTACGCTAACACTAACCCGCGCCCTCAGACGCACGCTCTCCCTAAAGCGTTGTCGTACCCTCACCTGGACCCTAAACCGTCCCCGTCCCCTAACCCTAACCCTAGCCCGAACCCTAACCCTAACACTTCCCCGAAGCCTGACCCTCACCCGTCCCCTAATCATAACCCGTAGGCTCACACCAACCCGCGCCCTCACACGCACGCTCCCCCTAAAGCGTTGTCGGACCCTCACCTGGACCCTAAACCGTCCCCGTCCCCTAACCCTAACCCTAGCCCGAACCCTAACCCTAACCCTTCCCCGAAGCCTGACCCTCACCCGTCCCCTAATCCTAATCCGTAGGCTCACACTAACCCGCGCCCTCACACGCACGTTCCCCCTAAAGCGTTGTCGGACCCTCACCTGGACCCTAAACCGTCCCCGTCCCCTAACCCTAACCCTAGCCCGAACCCTAACCCTAACCCTTCCCCGAAGCCTGACCCTCACCCGTCCCCTAATCCTAATCCGTAGGCTCACACTAACCCGCGCCCTCACACGCACGTTCCCCCTAAAGCGTTGTCGGACCCTCACCTGGACCCTAAACCGTCCCCGTACCCTAACCCTAACCCTAGCCCGAACCCTAACCCTAACACTTCCCCGAAGCCTGACCCTCACCCGTCCCCTAATCCTAACCCGTACGCTAACACTAACCCGCGCCCTCACACGCACGCTCCCCCTAAAGCGTTGTCGGACCCTCACCTGGACCCTAAACCGTCCCCGTCCCCTAACCCTAACCCTAGCCCGAACCCTAACCCTAACACTTCCCCGAAGCCTGACCCTCACCCGTCCCCTAATCCTAACCCGTACGCTAACACTAACCCGCGCCCTCACACGCACGCTCTCCCTAAAGCGTTGTCGTACCCTCACCTGGACCCTAAACCGTCCCCGTCCGCTAACCCTAACCCTAGCCCGAACCCTAACCCTAACACTTCCCCGAAGCCTGACACTCACCCGTCCCCTAATCATAACCCGTAGGCTCACACCAACCCGCGCCCTCACACGCACGCTCCCCCTAAAGCGTTGTCGGACCCTCACCTGGACCCTAAACCGTCCCCGTCCCCTAACCCTAACCCTAGCCCGAACCCTAACCCTAACCCTTCCCCGAAGCCTGACCCTCACCCGTCCCCTAATCCTAATCCGTAAGCTCACACTAACCCGCGCCCTCACACGCACGTTCCCCCTAAAGCGTTGTCGGACCCTCACCTGGACCCTAAACCGTCCCCGTACCCTAACCCTAACCCTAGCCCGAACACTAACCCTAACACTTCACCGAAGCCTGACCCTCACCCGTCCCCTAATCCTAAACCGTACGCTAACACTAACCCGCGCCCTCACACGCACGCTCCCCCTAAAGCGTTGTCGGACCCTCACCTGGACCCTAAACCGTCCCAGTCCCCTAACCCTAACCCTAGACCGAACCCTAACCCTAACCCTTCCCCGAAGCCTGACCCTCACCCGTCCCCTAATCCTAACCCGTACGCTAACACTAATCCATGCCCTCACACGCACGCTCCCCCTAAAGCGTTGTCGAACCCTCACCTGGACCCTAAACCGTCCCCGTTCCCTAAACCTAACCCTAGCCCGAACCCGAACACTAACCCTTCCCTGAACCCTGACCCTCACCCGTCCCCTAATCCTAACCCGTACGCTAACACTAACCCGTGCCCTCACACGCACGCTCCCCCTAAAGCGTTGTCGGACCCTCACCTGCACCCTAAACCGTCCCTGTCCCCTAACCCTAACCCTAGCCCGAACCCTAACCCTAACCCTTCCCCGAACCTGACCCTCACCCGTCCCCTACTCCTAACCCGTACGCTAACACTAACCCACGCCCTCACACGCACGCTCCCCCTAAAGCGTTGTCGGACCCTCACCTGCACCCTAAACCGTCCCCGTCCCCTAACCCTAAACCTAGCCCGAACCCTAATCCTAACCCTTCCCCGAAGCCTGACCCTCACACGTAACCTAATCCTAATCCGTAGGCTCACACTAACCCGCGCCCTCACACGCACGCTCCCCCTAAAGCGTTGTCGGACCCTCACCTGGACCCTAAACCGTCCCCGTACCCTAACCCTAACCCTAGCCCGAACCCTAACCCTAACACTTCCCCGAAGCCTGACCCTCACCCGTCCCCTAATCCTAACCCGTACGCTAACACTAACCCGCGCCCTCACACGCACGCTCCCCCTAAAGCGTTGTCGGACCCTCACCTGGACCCTAAACCGTCCCCGTCCCCTAACCCTAACCCTAGCCCGAACCCTAACCCTAACACTTCCCCGAAGCCTGACCCTCACCCGTCCCCTAATCCTAACCCGTACGCTAACAGTAACCCGCGCCCTCACACGCACGCTCCCCCTAAAGCGTTGTCGGACCCTCACCTGGACCCTAAACCTTCCCCGTCCCCTAACCCTAACCCTAGCCCGAACCCTAACCCTAACCCTTCCCCGAAGCCTGACCCTCACCCGTCCCCTAATCCTAACCCGTACGCTAACACTAACCCGCGCCGTCACACGCACGCTCCCCCTTAAGCGTTGTCGGACCCTCACCTGGATCCTAAACCGTCCCGTCCCCTAACCCTAACCCTAGCCCGAACCCTAACCCTAAGCCTTCCCCGAAGCCTGACCCTCACCCGTCCCCTAATCCTAACCCGTAGGCTCACACTAAGCCGCGCCCTCACACGCACGCTCCCCCTAAAGCGTTGTGGGACCCTCACCTGGACCCTAAACCGTCCCCGTCCCCTAACCCTAACCCTAGCCCGAACCCTAACCCTAACCCTTCCCCGAAGCCTGACCCTCACCCGTCCCCTAATCCTAACCCGTACGCTAACACTAACCCGCGCCCTCACACGCACGCTCTCCCTAAAGCGTTGTCGTACCCTCACCTGGACCCTAAACCGTCCCCGTCCCCTAACCCTAACCCTAGCCCGAACCCTAACCCTAACACTTCCCCGAAGCCTGACCCTCACCCGTCCCCTAATCATAACCCGTAGGCTCACACCAACCCGCGCCCTCACACGCACGCTCCCCCTAAAGCGTTGTCGGACCCTCACCTGGACCCTAAACCGTCCCCGTCCCCTAACGCTAACCCTAGCCCGAACCCTAACCCTAACCCTTCCCCGAACCTGACCCTCACCCGTCCCCTACTCCTAACCCGTACGCTAACACTAACCCACGCCCTCACACGCACGCTCCCCCTAAAGCGTTGTCGGACCCTCACCTGCACCCTAAACCGTCCCCGTCCCCTAACCCTAAACCTAGCCCGAACCCTAATCCTAACCCTTCCCCGAAGCCTGACCCTCACACGTAACCTAATCCTAATCCGTAGGCTCACACTAACCCGCGCCCTCACACGCACGCTCCCCCTAAAGCGTTGTCGGACCCTCACCTGGACCCTAAACCGTCCCCGTACCCTAACCCTAACCCTAGCCCGAACCCTAACCCTAACACTTCCCCGAAGCCTGACCCTCACCCGTCCCCTAATCCTAACCCGTACGCTAACACTAACCCGCGCCCTCACACGCACGCTCCCCCTAAAGCGTTGTCGGACCCTCACCTGGTCCCTAAACCGTCCCCGTCCCCTAACCCTAACCCTAGCCCGAACCCTAACCCTAACACTTCCCCGAAGCCTGACCCTCACCCGTCCCCTAATCCTAAACCGTACGCTAACAGTAACCCGCGCCCTCACACGCACGCTCCCCCTAAAGCGTTGTCGGACCCTCACCTGGACCCTAAACCTTCCCCGTCCCCTAACCCTAACCCTAGCCCGAACCCTAACCCTAACCCTTCCCCGAAGCCTGACCCTCACCCGTCCCCTAATCCTAACCCGTACACTAACACTAACCCGCGCCCTCACACGCACGCTCCCCCTAAAGCGTTGTCGGACCCTCACCTGGACCCTAAACCGTCCCCGTCCCCTAACCCTAACCCTAGCCCGAACCCTAACCCTAACCCTTCCCCGAAGCCTGACCCTCACCCGTCCCCTAATCCTAACCCGTAGGCTCACACTAAGCCGCGCCCTCACACGCACGCTCCCCCTAAAGCGTTGTCGGACCCTCACCTGGACCCTAAACCGTCCCCGTCCCCTAACCCTAACCCTAGCCCGAACCCTAACCCTAACCCTTCCCCGAAGCCTGACCCTCACCCGTCCCCTAATCCTAACCCGTACGCTAACACTAACCCGCGCCCTCACACGCACGCTCCCCCTAAAGCGTTGTCGGACCCTCACCTGGATCCTAAACCGTCCCGTCCCCTAACCCTAACCCTAGATCGAACCCTAACCCTAACCCTTCCCCGAAGCCAGACCCTCACCCGTCACCTAATCCTAACCCGAAGGCTCACACAAAGCCGCGCCCTCACACGCACGCTCCCCCTAAAGCGTTGTCGGACCCTCACCTGGACCCTAAACCGTCCCCGTACCCTAACCCTAACCCTAGCCCGAACCCTAACCCTAACCCTTCCCCGAACCTGACCCTCACCCGTCCCCTACTCCTAACCCGTACGCTAACACTAACCCACGCCCTCACACGCACGCTCCCCCTAAAGCGTTGTCGGACCCTCACCTGCACCCTAAACCGTCCCCGTCCCCTAACCCTAAACCTAGCCCGAACCCTAATCCTAACCCTTCCCCGAAGCCTGACCCTCACACGTAACCTAATCCTAATCCGTAGGCTCACACTAACCCGCGCCCTCACACGCACGCTCCCCCTAAAGCGTTGTCGGACCCTCACCTGGACCCTAAACCGTCCCCGTACCCTAACCCTAACCCTAGCCCGAACCCTAACCCTAACACTTCCCCGAAGCCTGACCCTCACCCGTCCCCTAATCCTAACCCGTACGCTAACACTAACCCGCGCCCTCACACGCACGCTCCCCCTAAAGCGTTGTCGGACCCTCACCTGGTCCCTAAACCGTCCCCGTCCCCTAACCCTAACCCTAGCCCGAACCCTAACCCTAACACTTCCCCGAAGCCTGACCCTCACCCGTCCCCTAATCCTAAACCGTACGCTAACAGTAACCCGCGCCCTCACACGCACGCTCCCCCTAAAGCGTTGTCGGACCCTCACCTGGACCCTAAACCTTCCCCGTCCCCTAACCCTAACCCTAGCCCGAACCCTAACCCTAACCCTTCCCCGAAGCCTGACCCTCACCCGTCCCCTAATCCTAACCCGTACACTAACACTAACCCGCGCCCTCACACGCACGCTCCCCCTAAAGCGTTGTCGGACCCTCACCTGGACCCTAAACCGTCCCCGTCCCCTAACCCTAACCCTAGCCCGAACCCTAACCCTAACCCTTCCCCGAAGCCTGACCCTCACCCGTCCCCTAATCCTAACCCGTAGGCTCACACTAAGCCGCGCCCTCACACGCACGCTCCCCCTAAAGCGTTGTCGGACCCTCACCTGGACCCTAAACCGTCCCCGTCCCCTAACCCTAACCCTAGCCCGAACCCTAACCCTAACCCTTCCCCGAAGCCTGACCCTCACCCGTCCCCTAATCCTAACCCGTACGCTAACACTAACCCGCGCCCTCACACGCACGCTCCCCCTAAAGCGTTGTCGGACCCTCACCTGGATCCTAAACCGTCCCGTCCCCTAACCCTAACCCTAGATCGAACCCTAACCCTAACCCTTCCCCGAAGCCAGACCCTCACCCGTCACCTAATCCTAACCCGAAGGCTCACACAAAGCCGCGCCCTCACACGCACGCTCCCCCTAAAGCGTTGTCGGACCCTCACCTGGACCCTAAACCGTCCCCGTACCCTAACCCTAACCCTAGCCCGAACCCTAACCCTAACACTTCCCCGAAGCCTGACCCTCACCCGTCCCCTAATCCTAACCCGTACGCTAACACTAACCCGCGCCCTCACACGCACGCTCCCCCTAAAGCGTTGTCGGACCCTCACCTGGACCCTAAACCGTCCCTGTCCCCTAACCCTAACCCTAGCCCGAACCCTAACCCTAACACTTCCCCGAAGCCTGACCCTCACCCGTCCCCTAATCCTAACCCGTACGCTAACAGTAACCCGCGCCCTCACACGCACGCTCCCCCTAAAGCGTTGTCGGACCCTCACCTGGACCCTAAACCTTCCCCGTCCCCTAACCCTAACCCTAGCCCGAACCCTAACCCTAACCCTTCCCCGAAGCCTGACCCTCACCCGTCCCCTAATCCTAACCCGTACGCTAACACTAACCCGCGCCGTCACACGCACGCTCCCCCTTAAGCGTTGTCGGACCCTCACCTGGATCCTAACCGTCCCGTCCCCTAACCCTAACCCTAGCCCGAACCCTAACCCTAAGCCTTCCCCGAAGCCTGACCCTCACCCGTCCCCTAATCCTAACCCGTAGGCTCACACTAAGCCGCGCCCTCACACGCACGCTCCCCCTAAAGCGTTGTGGGACCCTCACCTGGACCCTAAACCGTCCCCGTCCCCTAACCCTAACCCTAGCCCGAACCCTAACCCTAACCCTTCCCCGAAGCCTGACCCTCACCCGTCCCCTAATCCTAACCCGTACGCTAACACTAACCCGCGCCCTCAGACGCACGCTCTCCCTAAAGCGTTGTCGTACCCTCACCTGGACCCTAAACCGTCCCCGTCCCCTAACCCTAACCCTAGCCCGAACCCTAACCCTAACACTTCCCCGAAGCCTGACCCTCACCCGTCCCCTAATCATAACCCGTAGGCTCACACCAACCCGCGCCCTCACACGCACGCTCCCCCTAAAGCGTTGTCGGACCCTCACCTGGACCCTAAACCGTCCCCGTACCCTAACCCTAACCCTAGCCCGAACCCTAACCCTAACCCTTCCCCGAAGCCTGACCCTCACCCGTCCCCTAATCCTAATCCGTAGGCTCACACTAACCCGCGCCCTCACACGCACGTTCCCCCTAAAGCGTTGTCGGACCCTCACCTGGACCCTAAACCGTCCCCGTCCCCTAACCCTAACCCTAGCCCGAACCCTAACCCTAACCCTTCCCCGAAGCCTGACCCTCACCCGTCCCCTAATCCTAATCCGTAGGCTCACACTAACCCGCGCCCTCACACGCACGTTCCCCCTAAAGCGTTGTCGGACCCTCACCTGGACCCTAAACCGTCCCCGTACCCTAACCCTAACCCTAGCCCGAACCCTAACCCTAACACTTCCCCGAAGCCTGACCCTCACCCGTCCCCTAATCCTAACCCGTACGCTAACACTAACCCGCGCCCTCACACGCACGCTCCCCCTAAAGCGTTGTCGGACCCTCACCTGGACCCTAAACCGTCCCCGTCCCCTAACCCTAACCCTAGCCCGAACCCTAACCCTAACACTTCCCCGAAGCCTGACCCTCACCCGTCCCCTAATCCTAACCCGTACGCTAACACTAACCCGCGCCCTCACACGCACGCTCTCCCTAAAGCGTTGTCGTACCCTCACCTGGACCCTAAACCGTCCCCGTCCGCTAACCCTAACCCTAGCCAGAACCCTAACCCTAACACTTCCCCGAAGCCTGACACTCACCCGTCCCCTAATCATAACCCGTAGGCTCACACCAACCCGCGCCCTCACACGCACGCTCCCCCTAAAGCGTTGTCGGACCCTCACCTGGACCCTAAACCGTCCCCGTCCCCTAACCCTAACCCTAGCCCGAACCCTAACCCTAACCCTTCCCCGAAGCCTGACCCTCACCCGTCCCCTAATCCTAATCCGTAAGCTCACACTAACCCGCGCCCTCACACGCACGTTCCCCCTAAAGCGTTGTCGGACCCTCACCTGGACCCTAAACCGTCCCCGTACCCTAACCCTAACCCTAGCCCGAACACTAACCCTAACACTTCACCGAAGCCTGACCCTCACCCGTCCCCTAATCCTAACCCGTACGCTAACACTAACCCGCGCCCTCACACGCACGCTCCCCCTAAAGCGTTGTCGGACCCTCACCTGGACCCTAAACCGTCCCAGTCCCCTAACCCTAACCCTAGACCGAACCCTAACCCTAACCCTTCCCCGAAGCCTGACCCTCACCCGTCCCCTAATCCTAACCCGTACGCTAACACTAATCCATGCCCTCACACGCACGCTCCCCCTAAAGCGTTGTCGAACCCTCACCTGGACCCTAAACCGTCCCCGTTCCCTAAACCTAACCCTAGCCCGAACCCGAACACTAACCCTTCCCTGAACCCTGACCCTCACCCGTCCCCTAATCCTAACCCGTACGCTAACACTAACCCGTGCCCTCACACGCACGCTCCCCCTAAAGCGTTGTCGGACCCTCACCTGCACCCTAAACCGTCCCCGTCCCCTAACCCTAACCCTAGCCCGAACCCTAACCCTAACCCTTCCCCGAACCTGACCCTCACCCGTCCCCTACTCCTAACCCGTACGCTAACACTAACCCACGCCCTCACACGCACGCTCCCCCTAAAGCGTTGTCGGACCCTCACCTGCACCCTAAACCGTCCCCGTCCCCTAACCCTAAACCTAGCCCGAACCCTAATCCTAACCCTTCCCCGAAGCCTGACCCTCACACGTAACCTAATCCTAATCCGTAGGCTCACACTAACCCGCGCCCTCACACGCACGCTCCCCCTAAAGCGTTGTCGGACCCTCACCTGGACCCTAAACCGTCCCCGTACCCTAACCCTAACCCTAGCCCGAACCCTAACCCTAACACTTCCCCGAAGCCTGACCCTCACCCGTCCCCTAATCCTAACCCGTACGCTAACAGTAACCCGCGCCCTCACACGCACGCTCCCCCTAAAGCGTTGTCGGACCCTCACCTGGACCCTAAACCGTCCCCGTCCCCTAACCCTAACCCTAGCCCGAACCCTAACCCTAACACTTCCCCGAAGCCTGACCCTCACCCGTCCCCTAATCCTAACCCGTACGCTAACAGTAACCCGCGCCCTCACACGCACGCTCCCCCTAAAGCGTTGTCGGACCCTCACCTGGACCCTAAACCTTCCCCGTCCCCTAACCCTAACCCTAGCCCGAACCCTAACCCTAACCCTTCCCCGAAGCCTGACCCTCACCCGTCCCCTAATCCTAACCCGTACGCTAACACTAACCCGCGCCGTCACACGCACGCTCCCCCTTAAGCGTTGTCGGACCCTCACCTGGATCCTAAACCGTCCCGTCCCCTAACCCTAACCCTAGCCCGAACCCTAACCCTAACCCTTCCCCGAAGCCTGACCCTCACCCGTCCCCTAATCCTAACCCGTAGGCTCACACTAAGCCGCGCCCTCACACGCACGCTCCCCCTAAAGCGTTGTGGGACCCTCACCTGGACCCTAAACCGTCCCCGTCCCCTAACCCTAACCCTAGCCCGAACCCTAACCCTAACACTTCCCCGAAGCCTGACCCTCACCCGTCCCCTAATCCTAACCCGTACGCTAACACTAACCCGCGCCCTCACACGCACGCTCCCCCTAAAGCGTTGTCGTACCCTCACCTGGACCCTAAACCGTCCCCGTCCCCTAACCCTAACCCTAGCCCGAACCCTAACCCTAACACTTCCCCGAAGCCTGACCCTCACCCGTCCCCTAATCATAACCCGTAGGCTCACACCAACCCGCGCCCTCACACGCACGCTCCCCCTAAAGCGTTGTCAGACCCTCACCTGGACCCTAAACCGTCCCCGTCCCCTAACGCTAACCCTAGCCCGAACCCTAACCCTAACCCTTCCCCGAACCTGACCCTCACCCGTCCCCTACTCCTAACCCGTACGCTAACACTAACCCACGCCCTCACACGCACGCTCCCCCTAAAGCGTTGTCGGACCCTCACCTGCACCCTAAACCGTCCCCGTCCCCTAACCCTAAACCTAGCCCGAACCCTAATCCTAACCCTTCCCCGAAGCCTGACCCTCACACGTAACCTAATCCTAATCCGTAGGCTCACACTAACCCGCGCCCTCACACGCACGCTCCCCCTAAAGCGTTGTCGGACCCTCACCTGGATCCTAAACCGTCCCGTCCCCTAACGCTAACCCTAGCCCGAACCCTAACCCTAACCCTTCCCCGAAGCCTGACCCTCACCCGTCCCCTAATCCTAACCCGTAGGCTCACACTAAGCCGCGCCCTCACACGCACGCTCCCCCTAAAGCGTTGTGGGACCCTCACCTGGACCCTAAACCGTCCCCGTCCCCTAACCCTAACCCTCGCCCGAACCCTAACCCTAACACTTCCCCGAAGCCTGACCCTCACCCGTCCCCTAATCCTAACCCGTACGCTAACACTAACCCGCGCCCTCACACGCACGCTCTCCCTAAAGCGTTGTCGTACCCTCACCTGGACCCTAAACTGTCCCCGTCCCCTAACCCTAACCCTAGCCCGAACCCTAACCCTAACACTTCCCCGAAGCCTGACCCTCACCCGTCCCCTAATCATAACCCGTATGCTCACACCAACGCGCGCCCTCACACGCACGCTCCCCCTAAAGCGTTGTCGGACCCTCACCTGGACCCTAAACCGTCCCCGTCCCCTAAACCTAACCCTAGCCCGAACCCTAACCCTAACCCTTCCCCGAAGCCTGACCCTCACCCGTCCCCTAATCCTAATGCGTAGGCTCACACTAACCCGCGCCCTCACACGCACGTTCCCCCTAAAGCGTTGTCGGACCCTCACCTGGACCCTAAACCGTCCCCGTACCCTAACCCTAACCCTAGCCCGAACCCTAACCCTAACACTTCCCCGAAGCCTGACCCTCACCCGTCCCCTAATCCTAACCCGTACGCTAACACTAACCCGCGCCCTCACATGCACGCTCCCCCTAAAGCGTTGTCGGACCCTCACCTGGACCCTAAACCGTCCCCGTCCCCTAACCCTAACCCTAGCCCGAACCCTAACCCTAACCCTTCCCCGAAGCCTGACCCTCACCCGTCCCCTAATCCTAACCCGTACGCTAACACTAATCCGTGCCCTCACACGCACGCTCCCCCTAAAGCGTTGTCGAACCCTCACCTGGACCGTAAACCGTCCCCGTCCCCTAACCCTAACCCTAGCCCGAACCCTAACACTAACCCTTCCCTGAACCCTGACCCTCACCCGTCCCCTAATCCTAACACGTACGCTAACACTAACCCATGCCCTCACACGCACGCTCCCCCTAAAGCGTTGTCGGACCCTCACCTGGACCCTAAACCGTCCCCGTCCCCTAACCCTAACCCTAGCCCGAACCCTAATCCTAACCCTTCCCCGAAGCCTGATCCTCACCCGTCCCCTAATCCTAATTCGTAGGCTCACACTAACCCGCGCCCTCACACGCACGCTCCCCCTAAAGCGTTGTCGGACCCTCACCTGGACCCTAAACCGTCCCCGTACCCTAACACTAACCCTAGCCCGAACCCTAACCCTAACACTTCCCCGAAGCCTGACCCTCACCCGTCCCCTAATCCTAACCCGTACGCTAACACTAACCAGCGCCCTCACACGCACGCTCCCCCTAAAGCGTTGTCGGACCCTCACCTGGACCCTAAACCGTCCCCGTCCCCTAACCCTAACCCTAGCCCGAACCCTAACCCTAACCCTTCCCCGAAGCCTGACCCTCACCCGTCCCCTAATCCTAACCCGTAGGCTAACACTAACCCGCGCCCTCACACGCACGCTCCCCCTAAAGCGTTGTCGGACCCTCACCTGGACCCTAAACCGTCCCATACCCTAACACTAACCCTAGCCCGAACCCTAAACCTAACACTTCCCCGAAGCCTGACCCTCACCCGTCCCATAATACTAACCCGTACGCTAACACTAACCCGCGCCCTCACACGCACGCTCCCCCTAAAGCGTTGTCGGACCCTCACCTGGACCCTAAACCGTCCCCGTCCCCTAACCCTAACCCTAGCCCGAAACCTAACCCTAACGCTTCCCCGAAGCCTGACCCTCACCCGTCCCCTAATCCTAACCCGTACGCTAACACTAACCCGCGCCCTCACACGCACGCTCCCCCTAAAGCGTTGTCGGACCCTCACCTGGACCCTAAACCGTCCCCGTCCCCTAACTCTAACCCTAGCCCGAACCCTAATCCTAACCCTTCCCCGAAGCCTGACCCTCACCCGTCCCCTAATCCTAATCCGTAGGCTCACACTAACCCGCGCCCTCACACGCACTTTCCCCCTAAAGCGTTGTCGGACCCTCACCTGGACCCTAAACTGTCCCCGTACCCTAACCCTAACCCTAGCCCGAACCCTAACCCTAACACTTCCCCGAAGCCTGACCCTCACCCGTCCCCTAATCCTAACCCGTACGCTAACACTAACCCGCGCCCTCACACGCACGCTCCCCCTAAAGCGTTGTCGGACCCTCACCTGGACCCTAAACCGTTCCCGTCCCCTAACCCTAACCCTAGCCCGAACCCTAACCCTAACACTTCCCCGAAGCCTGACCCTCACGCTTCCCCTAATCCTAACCCGTAGGCTCACACTAACCCGTGCCCTCACACGCACGCTCCCCCTAAAGCGTTTTCGGACCCTCACCTGGACCCTAAACCGTTCCCCTCCCCTAACCCTAACCCTACCCCGAACCCTAACCCTAACCCTTCCCCGAAGCCTGACCCTCACCTGTCCCCTAATCCTAAACCGTAGGCTCACACTAACCCGCGCCCTCACATGCACGCTCCCCCTAAAGCGTTGTCGGACCCTCACCTGGACCCTAAACCGTCCCCGTCCCCTAACCCTAACCCTAGCCCGAACCCTAACCCTAACCCTTCCCCGAAGCCTGACCCTCACCCGTCCCCTAATCCTAACCCGTACGCTAACTCTAACCCGCGCCGTCACACGCACGCTCCCCCTAAAGCGTTGTCGGACCCTCACCTGGATCCTAAACCGTCCCGTCCCCTAACCCTAACCCTAGATCGAACCCTAACCCTAACACTTCCCCGAAGCCAGACCCTCACCCGTCACCTAATCCTAACCCGTAGGCTCACACTAAGCCGCGCCCTCACACGCACGCTCCCCCTAAAGCGTTGTCGGACCCTCACCTGGACCCTAAACCGTCCCCGTCACCTAACCCTAACCCTAGCCCGAACCCTAACCCTAACCCTTCCCCGAAGCCTGACCCTCACCCGTCCCCTAATCCTAACCCGTACGCTAACACTAACCCGCGCCCTCACACGCACGCTCTCCCTAAAGCGTTGTCGGACCCTCACCTGGACCCTAAACCGTCCCCGTCCCCTAACCCTAACCCTAGCCTGAACCCTAACCCTAACACTTCCCCGAAGCCTGACCCTCACCCGTCCCCTAATCATAACCCGTAGGCTCACACCAACCCGCGCCCTCACACGCACGCTCCCCCTAAAGCGTTGTCGGACCCTCACCAGGACCCTAAACCGTCCCCGTCCCCTAACCCTAACCCTAGCCCGAACCCTAACCCTAACCCTTCCCCGAAGCCTGACCCTCACCCGTACCCTAATCCTAACCCGTAGGCTCACACTAACCCGCGCTCTCACACGCACGCTCCCCCTAAAGCGTTGTCGGACCCTCACTTGGACCCTAAACCGTCCCCGTCCCCTAACCCTAACCCTAGCCCGCACCCTAACCTTAAGCTTTCCCCAAAGCCTGACCCTCACCCGTCCCCTAATCGTAACCCGTAGGCTCACACTAACCCGCGCCCTCACACGCACGCTCCCCCTAAAGCGTTGTCGGACCCTCACCTGGACCCTAAACCGTTCCCGTCCCCTAACCCTAACCCTAGCCCGAACCCTAACCCTAACACTTCCCCGAAGCCTGACCCTCACCCGTCCCCTAATCCTAAACCGTAGGCTCACACTAAGCCGCGCCCTCACACGCACGCTCCCCCTAAAGCGTTGTCGGACCCTCACCTGGACCCTAAACCGTCCCCGTCCCCTAGCCCGAACCCTAACCCTAACCCTTCCCCGAACCTGACCCTCACCCGTCCCCTAATCCTAACCCGTACGCTAACACTAACCCACGCCCTCACACGCACGCTCCCCCTAAAGCGTTGTCGGACCCTCACCTGCACCCTAAACCGTCCCCGTCCCCTAACCCTAACCCTAGCCCGAACCCTAATCCTAACCCTTCCCCGAAGCCTGACCCTCACACGTAACCTAATCCTAATCCGTAGGCTCACACTAACCCGCGCCCTCACACGCACGCTCCCCCTAAAGCATTGTCGGACCCTCACCTGGACCCTAAACCGTCCCCGTACCCTAACCCTAACCCTAGCCCGAACCCTAACCCTAACACTTCCCCGAAGCCTGACCCTCACCCGTCCCCTAATCCCAACCCGTACGCTAACACTAACCCGCGCCCTCACACGCACGCTCCCCCTAAAGCGTTGTCGGACCCTCACCTGGACCCTAAACCGTCCCCGTCCCCTAACCGTAACCCTAGCCCGAACCCTAACCCTAACCCTTCCCCGAAGCCTGACCCTCACCCATCTCCTAATCCTAACCCGTAGGCTCACACTAACCCGCGCCCTCACACGCAAGCTCCGCCTAAAGCGTTGTCGGACCCTCACTTGTACCCTAAACCGTCCCCGTCCCCTAACCCTAACCCTAGCCCGAACCCTAACCTTAACCCTTCCCCAAAGCCTGACCCTCACCCGTCCCCTAATCGTAACCCGTAGGCTCACACTAACCCGCGCCCTCACACGCACGCTCCCCCTAAAGCGTTTTCGGACCCTCACCTTGACCCTAAACCTTTCCCGTCCCCTAACCCTAACCCTAGCCTGAACCCTAACCCTAACACTTCCCCGAAGCCTGACCCTCACCCGTCCCCTAATCCTAACCCGTACGCTAACACTAACCCGCGCCCTCACACGCATGCTCCCCCTAAAGCGTTGTCGGACCCTCACCTGGACCCTAAACCGTCCCCGTCCCCTAACTCTAACCCTAGCCCGAACCCTAATCCTAACCCTTCCCCGAAGCCTGACCCTCACCCGCCCCTAATCCTAATCCGTAGGCTCACACTAACCCGCGCTCTCACACCCACGTTCCCCCTAAAGCGTTGTCGGACCCTCACCTGGACCCTAAACCGTCCCCGTACCCTAACCCTAACCCTAGCCCGAACCCTAACCCTAACACTTCCCCGAAGCCTGACCCTCACCCGTCCCCTAATCCTAACCCGTACGCTAACACTAACCCGGGCCCTCACACGCACGCTCCCCCTAAAGCGTTGTCGGACCCTCACCTGGACCCTAAACCGTCCCCGTCCCCTAACCCTAACCCTAGCCCGAACCCTAACCCTAACACTTCCCCGAAGCCTGACCCTCACCCGTCCCCTAATCCTAACCCGTACGCTAACACTAATCCGCGCCCTCACACGCACGCTCCCCCTAAAGTGTTGTCGGACCCTCACCTGGACCCTAAACCGTCCCCGTCCCCTAACCCTAACCCTAGCCCGAACCCTAACCCTAACCCTTCCCTGAACCCTGACCCTCACCCGTCCCCTAATCCTAACCCGTACCCTAACACTAACCCGCGCCCTCACACGCACGCTCCCCCTAAAGCGTTGTCGGACACTCACCTGGACCCTAAACCGTCCCCATCCCCTAACACTAACCCTAGCCCGAATCCTAAACCTAACCCTTCCCCGAAGCCTGACCCTCACCCGTCCCCTAATCCTAATCCGTAGGCTCACACTAACCCGCGCCCTCACACGCACGCTCCCCCTAAAGCGTTGTCGGACCCTCACCTGGACCCTAAACCGTCCCCGTCCCCTAACCCTAACCCTAGCCCGAACCCTAACCCTAACACTTCCCCGAAGCCTGACCCTCACCCGTCCCCTAATCCTAACCCGTACGCTAACACTAACCCGCGCCCTCACACGCACGCTCCCCCTAAAGCGTTGTCGGACCCTCACCTGGACCCTAAACCGTCCCCGTCCCCTAACCCTAACCCTAGCCCGAAACCTAACCCTAACCCTTCCCCGAAGCCTGACCCTCACCCGTCCCCTAATCCTAACCCGTACGCTAACACTAACCCGCGCCGTCACACGCACGCTCCCCCTAAAGCGTTGTCGGACCCTCACCTGGATCCTAAACCGTCCCGTCCCCTAACCCTAACCCTAGCCCGAACCCTAACCCTAACCCTTCCCCGAAGCCTGACAATCACCCGTCCCCTAATCCTAACCCGTAGGCTCACAATAAGCCGCGCCCTCACACGCACGCTCCCCCTAAAGCGTTGTCGGACCCTCACCTGGACCCTAAACCGTCCCCGTCCCCTAACCCTAACCCTAGCCCGAACCCTAACCCTAAACCTTCCCCGAAGCCTGACCCTCACCCGTCCCCTATTCCTAACCCGTACGCTAACACTAACCCGCGCCCTCACACGCACGCTCTCCCTAAAGCGTTGTCGTACCCTCACCTGGACCCTAAACCGTCCCCGTCCCCTAACCCTAACCCTCGCCCGAACCCTAACCCTAACAGTTCCCCGAAGCCTGACCCTCACCCGTCCCCTAATCCTAACCCGTACGCTCACACTAACCCGCGCCCTCACACGCACGCTCCCCCTAAAGCGTTGTCGGACCCTCACCTGGACCCTAAACCGTCCCCATCCCCTAACCCTAAACCTAGCCCGAACCCTAACCCTAACCCTTCCCCGAAGCCTGACCCTCCCCCGTCCCCTAATCCTAAACCGTAGGCTCACACTAACCCGCGCCCTCACACGCACGCTCCCCCTAAAGCGTTGTCGGACCCTCACCTGCACCCTAAACCGTCCCCGTCCCCTAACCCTAACCCTAGCCCGAACCCTAATCCTAACCCTTCCCCGAAGCCTGACCCTCACCCGTCCCCTAATCCTAATCCGTAGGCTCACACTAACCCGCGCCCTCACACGCACGCTCCCCCTAAAGCGTTGTCGGACCCTCACCTGGACCCTAAACCGTCCCCGTACCCTAACCCTAACCCTAGCCCGAACCCTAACCCTAACCCTTCCCCGAAGCCTGACCCTCACCCGTCCCCTAATCCTAACCCTTACGGTCACACTAACCCGCGCCCTCACACGCACGTTCCCCCTAAAGCATTGTCGGACCCTCACCCGGACCCTAAACCGTCCCCGTCCCCTAACCCTAACCCTAGCCCGAACCCTAACCCTAACACTTCCCTGAAGCCTGACCCTCACACGTCCCCTAATCCTAAACCGTAGGCTCACATTAACGCGCGCCCTCACACGCACGATCCCCCTAAAGCGTTGTCAGACCATCACCTGGACCCTAAACCGTCCCAGTCCTCTAACCCTAACCCTAGCACGAACCCTAACCCTAACACTTCCCCGAAGCCTGACCCTCACCCGTCCCCTAATCCTAACCCGTACGCTAACACTAACCCGCGCCCTCACACGCACGCTCCCCCTAAAGCGTTGTCGGACCCTCACCTGGACCCTAAACCGTCCCCGTCCCCTAACCCTAACCCTAGCCCGAACCCTAACCCTAACACTTCCCCGAAGCCTGACCCTCACCCGTCCCCTAATCCTAACCCGTAGGCTCACACTAACCCGCGCCCTCACACGCACGCTCCCCCTAAAGCGTTGTCGGACCCTCTCCTGGACCCTAAACCGTCCCCGTACCCTAACACTAACCCTAGCCCGAACCCTAACCCTAACCCTTCCCCATAGCCTGACCCTCACCCGTCCCCTAATCCTAACCTATACGCTAACACTAACCCACGGACTCACATGCACGCTCCCCCTAAAGCATTGTCGGACCCTCACCTGGACCCTAAACCGTCCCATTCCCCTAACCCTAACCCTAGCCCGAACCCTAACCCTAACACTTCCCCGAAGCCTGACCCTCACCCGTCCCCTAATCCTAACCCGTACGCTAACACTAACCCGCGCCCTCACACGCACGCTCCCCCTAAAGGGTTGTCGGACCCTCACCTGGACACTAAACCGTCCCCGTCCCCTAACCCTACCCCTAGACTGAACCCTAACCCTAACCCTTCCCCGAAGCCTGACCCTCACCCGTCCCCTAATCCTAACCCGTAGGCTCACACTAAGCCGCGCCCTCACACGCACGCTCCCCCTAAAGCGTTGTCGGACCCTCACCTGGACCCTAAACCGTCCCCGTCCCCTAACCCTAACCCTAGCCCGAACCCTAACCCTAACCCTTCCCCGAAGCCTGACTCTCACCCGTCCCCTAATCCTAAACCGTAGGCTCACATTAACCCGCGCCCTCACACGCACGCTCCCCCTAAAGCGTTGTCGGACCCTCACCTGGACCCTAAACCGTCCCCGTCCCCTAACCCTAACCCTAGCCCGAACCCTAACCCTAACCCTTCCCCGAAACCTGACCCTCACCCGTCCCCTAATCCTAACCCGTACGCTAACACTAACCCGCGCCCTCACAAGCACGCTCCCCCTAAAGCGTTGTCGGACCCTCACTTGGACCCTAAACCGTCCCCGTCCCCTAACACTAACCCTAGCCCGAACCCTAACCCTAACCCTTCCCCGAAGCCTGACCCTCACCCGTCCCCTAATCCTAACCCGTACGCTAACACTAACCCGCGCCCTCACACGCACGCTCCCCCTAAAGCGTTGTCGGACCCTCACCTGGACCCTAAACCGTCCCCGTCCCCTAACCCTAACCCTAGCCCGAACCCTAACACTAACCCTTCCCCGAAGCCTGACCCTCACCCGTCCCCTAATCCTAATCCATAGGCTCACACTAACCCGCGCCCTCACACGCACGCTCCCCCTAAAGCGTTGTCGGACCCTCACCTGGACCCTAAACCGTCCCCGTACCCTAACCCTAACCCTAGCCCGAACCCTAACCCTAACACTTCCCCGAAGCCTGACCCTCACCCATCCCCTAATCCTAACCCGTACGCTAACACTAACCCGCGCCCTCACACGCACGCTCCCCCTAAAGCGTTGTCGGACCCTCACCTGGACCCTAAAACGTCCCCGTCCCCTAACCCTAACCCTAGCCCGAACCCTAACCCTAACACTTCCCCGAAGCCTGACCCTCACCCGTCCCCTAATCCTAACCCGTACACTAACACTAACTCGCGCCGTCACACACACACTCCCCCTAAAGCGTTGTCGTACCCTCACCTGGACCCTAAACCGTCCCCGTCCCCTAACCCTAACCCTAGCCCGAACCCTAACCATAACACTTCCCCGAAGCCTGACCCTCACCCGTCCCCTAATCCTAACCCGTAGGCTCACACTAAGCCGCGCCCTCACACGCACGCTCCCCCTAAAGCGTTGTCGGACCCTCACCTGGACCCTAAACTGTCCCCGTCCCCTAACCCTAACCCTCGCCCGAACCCTAACGCTAACACTTCCCCGAAGCCTGACCCTCACCCGTCCCCTAATCCTAACACGTAGGCTCAAACTAAGCCGCGCCCTCACACGCACGCTCCCCCTAAAGCGTTGTCGGACCCTCACCTGAACCCTAAACCGTCCCCGTCCCCTAACCCTAACCCTAGCCCGAACCCTAACCCTAAGACTTCCCCGAAGCCTGACCCTCACCCGTCCCCTAATCCTAACCCGTAGGCTAACACTAACCCGAGCCCTCACACGCACGCTCCCCCTAAAGCGTTGTCGGACCCTCACCTCGATCCTAAACCGTCCCCATCCCCTAACCCTAAACCTAGCCCGAACCCTAACCCTAACCCTTCCCCGAAGCCTGACCCTCACCCGTCCCCTAATCCTAAACCGTAGGCTCACACTAAGCCGCGCCCTCACACGCACGCTCCTTCTAAAGCGTTGTCGGACCCTCACCTGGACCCTAAACCGTTCCCCTCCCCTAACCCTAACCCTAGCCCGAACCCTAACCCTAAGCCTTCCCCGAAGCCTGACCCTCACCCGTCCCCTAATCCTAACCCGTACGCTAACACTAACCTGCGCCGTCACACGCACGCTCCCCCTAAAGCGTTGTCGGACCCTCACCTGGATCCTAAACCGTCCCGTCCCCTAACCCTAACCCTAGACCGAACCCTAACCCTAAGCCTTCCCCGAAGCCTGACCCTCACCCGTCCCCTAATCCTAACCCGTACGCTAACACTAACCCGCGCCCTCACACGCACGCTCCCCCTAAAGCGTTGTCGGACCCTCACCTGAACCCTAAACCGTCCCCGTCCCCTAACCCTAACCCTAGCCCGAACCCTAACCCTAACCCTTCCCCGAAGCCTGACCCTCACCCGTCCCTTAATCCTAACCCGTACGCTCACACTAACCCGCGCCCTCACACGCACGCTCCCCCTAAAGCGTTGTCGGACTCTCACCTGGACCCTAAACCGTCCCCGTCCCCTAACCCTACACCTAGCCTGAACCCTAACCCTAACCCTTCCCCGAAGCCTGACCCTCACCCGTCCCCTAATCCTAACCCGTAGGCTCACACTAAGCCGCGCCCTCATACGCACGCTCCCCCTAAAGCGTTTTCGGACCCTCACCTGGACCCTAAACCGTCCCCGTCCCCTAACCCGACCCCTAGCCCGAACCCTAACCCTAAACCTTCCCCGAAGCCTGACCCTCACCCGTCCCCTAATCCTAACCCGTACGCTAACACTAACCCGCGCCCTCACATGCACGCTCCCCCTAAAGCATTGTCGGACCCTCAACTGGACCCTAAACCGTCCCCGTCCCCTAACCCTAACCCTAGCCCGAACCCTAAACCTAACCCTTCCCCGAAGCCTGACCCTCACCCGTCCCCTAATCCTAACCTGTACGCTAACACTAACCCGCGCCGTCACACGCACGCTCCCCCTTAAGCGTTGTCGGACCCTCACCTGGATCCTAAACCGTCCCGTCCCCTAACCCTAACCGTAGCCCGAACCCTAGCCCTAACACTTCCCCGAAGCCTGACCCTCACCCGTCCCCTAATCCTAACCCGTAGGCTCACACTAAGCCGCGCCCTGACACGCACGCTCCCCCTAAAGCGTTGTCGGACCCTCACCTGGAGCCTAAACCGTCCCCGTCCCCTAACCCTAACCCTAGCCCGAACCCTAACCCTAACCCTTCCCCGATGCCTGACACTCACCCGTCCCCTAATCCTAACCCGTACGCTAACACTAACCCGCGCCCTCACACGCACGCTCTCCCTAATGCGTTGTTGTACCCTCACCTGGACCCTAAACCGTCCCCGTCCCCTAACCCTAACCCTAGCCCGAACCCTAACCCTAACCCTTCCCCGAAGCCTGACCCTCACCCGTCCCCTAATCCTAACCCGTAGGCTCACACTAACCCGCGCCCTCACATGCACGCTCCCCCTAAAGCGTTGTCGGACCCTCACCTGGACCCTAAACCGTCCCTGTCCCCTAACCCTAACCCTAGCCCAAACCCTAACCATAACCCTTCCCCGAAGCCTGACCCTCACCCGTCCCCTAATCCTAACCCGTAGCCTCACACTAACCCGCGCCCTCACACGCACGCTCCCCCTAAAGCGTTGTCGGACCCTCACTTGGACCCTAAACCGTCCCCGTCCCCTAACCCTAACCCTACCCCGAACCCTAACCTTAACCCTTCCCCAAAGCCTGACCCTCACCCGTCCCCTAATCGTAACCCGTAGGCTCACACTAACCCGCGCCCTCACACGCACGCTCCCCCTAAAGCGTTTTCGGACCCTCACCTGGACCCTAAACCGTCCTCGTAACCCTAACCCTAACCCTAGCCCGAACCCTAACCCTAACCCTTCCCCGAAGCCTGACCCTCACCCGTCCCCTAATCCTAAACCGTAGACTCACATTAAACCGCGCCCTCACACGCACGCTCCCCCTAAAGCGTTGTCGGACCCTCACCTGGACCCTAAACCGTCCCCGTACCCTAACCCTAACCTTAGCCCGAACCCTAACCCTAACACTTCCCCGAAGCCTGACCCTCACCCGTCCCCTAATCCTAACCCGTACGCTAACACTAACACGCGCCCTCACACGCACGCTCCCCCTAAAGCGTTGTCGGACCCTCACCTGGACCCTAAACCGTCCCCGTCCCCTAACCCTAACCCTAGCCGGAACCCTAACCCTAACCCTTCCCCGAAGCCTGACCCTCACCCGTCCCTTAATCCTAACCCGTACACTAACACTAACTCGCGCCGTCACACGCACGCTCCCCCTAAAGCGTTGTCGGACCCTCACCTGGATCCTAAACCGTCCCTTCCCCTAACCCTAACCCTAGCCCGAACCCTAACCCTAACCCTTCCCCGAAGCCAGACCCTCACCCGTCCCCTAATCCTAACCCGTAGGCTCACACTAAGCCGCGCCCTCACACGCACGCTCCCCCTAAAGCGTTGTCGGACTCTCACCTGGACGCTAAACCGTCCCCGTCCCCTAACCCTAACCCTAGCCCGAACCCTAACCCTAACCCTTCCCCGAAGCCTGACCCTCACCCGTCCCCTAATCCTAACCCGTACGCTAACACTAACCCGCGCCGTCACACGCACGCTCCCCCTAAAGCGTTGTCGGACCCTCACCTGGATCCTAAACCGTCCCGTCCCCTAACCCTAACCCTAGACCGAACCCTAACCCTAAGCCTTCCCCGAAGCCTGACCCTCACCCGTCCCCTAATCCTAACCCGTACGCTAACACTAACCCGCGCCCTCACACGCACGCTCCCCCTAAAGCGTTGTCGGACCCTCACCTGAACCCTAAACCGTCCCCGTCCCCTAACCCTAACCCTAGCCCGAACCCTAACCCTAACCCTTCCCCGAAGCCTGACCCTCACCCGTCCCCTAATCCTAACCCGTACGCTCACACTAACCCGCGCCCTCACACGCACGCTCCCCCTAAAGCGTTGTCGGACTCTCACCTGGACCCTAAACCGTCCCCGTCCCCTAACCCTACACCTAGCCTGAACCCTAACCCTAACCCTTCCCCGAAGCCTGACCCTCACCCGTCCCCTAATCCTAACCCGTAGGCTCACACTAAGCCGCGCCCTCATACGCACGCTCCCCCTAAAGCGTTTTCGGACC
Source organism: Lagenorhynchus albirostris (assembly GCF_949774975.1). Taxonomy (NCBI): domain Eukaryota; kingdom Metazoa; phylum Chordata; class Mammalia; order Artiodactyla; family Delphinidae; genus Lagenorhynchus; species Lagenorhynchus albirostris. The sequence goes on from NW_026783542.1 coordinate 520,481, forward strand.
CTCACCTGGACCCTAAACCGTCCCCGTCCCCTAACCCGACCCCTAGCCCGAACCCTAACCCTAAACCTTCCCCGAAGCCTGACCCTCACCCGTCCCCTAATCCTAACCCGTACGCTAACACTAACCCGCGCCCTCACATGCACGCTCCCCCTAAAGCATTGTCGGACCCTCAACTGGACCCTAAACCGTCCCCATCCCCTAACCCTAACCCTAGCCCGAACCCTAACCCTAACCCTTCCCCGAAGCCTGACCCTCACCCGTCCCCTAATCCTAACCTGTACGCTAACACTAACCCGCGCCGTCACACGCACGCTCCCCCTAAAGCGTTGTCGGACCCTCACCTGGATCCTAAACCGTCCCGTCCCCTAACCCTAACCGTAGCCCGAACCCTAACCCTAACACTTCCCCGAAGCCTGACCCTCACCCGTCCCCTATTCCTAACCCGTAGGCTCACACTAAGCCGCGCCCTCACACGCACGCTCCCCCTAAAGCGTTGTCGGACCCTCACCTGGAGCCTAAACCGTCCCCGTCCCCTAACCCTAACCCTAGCCCGAACCCTAACCCTAACCCTTCCCCGAAGCCTGACACTCACCCGTCCCCTAATCCTAACCCGTACGCTAACACTAACCCGCGCCCTCACACGCACGCTCTCCCTAAAGCGTTGTTGTACCCTCACCTGGACCCTAAACCGTCCCCGTCCCCTAACCCTAACCCTAGCCCGAACCCTAACCCTAACCCTTCCCCGAAGCCTGACCCTCACCCGTCCCCTAATCCTAACCCGTAGGCTCACACTAACCCGCGCCCTCACACGCACGCTCCCCCTAAAGCGTTGTCGGACCCTCACCTGGACCCTAAACCGTCCCTGTCCCCTAACCCTAACCCTAGCCCAAACCCTAACCATAACCCTTCCCCGAAGCCTGACCCTCACCCGTCCCCTAATCCTAACCCGTAGCCTCACACTAACCCGCGCCCTCACACGCACGCTCCCCCTAAAGCGTTGTCGGACCCTCACTTGGACCCTAAACCGTCCCCGTCCCCTAACCCTAACCCTACCCCGAATCCTAACCTTAACCCTTCCCCAAAGCCTGACCCTCACCCGTCCCCTAATCGTAACCCGTAGGCTCACACTAACCCGCGCCCTCACACGCACGCTCCCCCTAAAGCGTTTTCGGACCCTCACCTGGACCCTAAACCGTCCCCGTCCCCTAACCCTAACCCTAGCCCGAACCCTAACCCTAACCCTTCCCCGAAGCCTGACCCTCACCCGTCCCCTAATCCTAAACCGTAGACTCACATTAACCCGCGCCCTCACACGCACGCTCCCCCTAAAGCGTTGTCGGACCCTCACCTGGACCCTAAACCGTCCCCGTCCCCTAACCCTAACCCTAGCCGGAACCCTAACCCTAACCCTTCCCCGAAGCCTGACCCTCACCCGTCCCGTAATCCTAACCCGTACACTAACACTAACTCGCGCCGTCACACGCACGCTCCCCCTAAAGCGTTGTCGGACCCTCACCTGGATCCTAAACCGTCCCTTCCCCTAACCCTAACCCTAGCCCGAACCCTAACCCTAACCCTTCCCCGAAGCCAGACCCTCACCCGTCCCCTAATCCTAACCCGTAGGCTCACACTAAGCCGCGCCCTCACACGCACGCTCCCCCTAAAGCGTTGTCGGACTCTCACCTGGACGCTAAACCGTCCCCGTCCCCTAACCCTAACCCTAGCCCGAACCCTAACCCTAACCCTTCCCCGAAGCCTGACCCTCACCCGTCCCATAATCCTAACCCGTACGCTCACACTAACCCGCGCCCTCACACGCACGCTCTCCCTAAAGCGTTGTCGTACCCTCACCTGGACCCTAAACCGTCCCCGTCCCCTAACCCTAACCCTAGCCCGAACCCTAACCCTAACGCTTCCCCGAAGCCTGACCCTCACCCGTCCCCTAATCCTAACCCGTACGCTAACACTAACCCGCGCCCTCACACGCACGCTCCCCCTAAAGCGTTGTCGGACCCTCACCTGGACCCTAAACCGTCCCCGTCCCCTAACATTAACCCTAGCCCGAACCCTAACCCTAACACTTCCCCGAAGCCTGACCCTCACCCGTCCCCTAATCCTAACCCGTACGCTAACTCTAACCCGCGCCCTCACACGCACGCTCCCCCTAAAGCGTTGTCGGACCCTCACCTGAACCCTAAACCGTACCCGTCCCCTAACCCTAACCCTAGCCCGAACCCTAACCCTAAACCTTCCCTGAAGCCTGACCCTCACCCGTCCCCTAATCCTAACCCGTACGCTAACACTAACCCACGCCCTCACACGCACGCTCCCCCTAAAGCGTTGTCGGACCCTCACCTGGACCCTAAACCGTCCCCGTACCCTAACCCTAACCCTAGCCCGAACCCTAAACCTAACGCTTCCCCGAAGCCTGACCCTCACCCGTCCCCTAATCCTAACCCGTACGCTAACACTAACACGCGCCCTCACACGCACGCTCCCCCTAAAGCGTTGTCGGACCCTCACCTGGACCCTAAACCGTCCCCGTCCCCTAACCCTAACCCTAGCCCGAACCCTAACCCTAACCCTTCCCCGAACCCTGACACTCACCCGTCCCCTAATCCTAATCCGTACGCTCACACTAACCCGCGCCCTCACACGCACGCTCCCCTTAAAGCGTAGTCGGACCCTCACCTGGACCCTAAACCGTCCCCGTCCCCTATCCCTAACCCTAGCCCGAACCCTAATCATAACCCTTCCCCGAAGCCTGACCCTCACCCGTCCCCTAATCCTAACACGTGCGCTCACACTAACCCGCGCCCTCACACGCACGCTCCCCCTAAAGCGTTGTCGGACCCTCACCTGGACCCTAAACCGTCCCCGTCCCCTAACCTTAACCCTAGCCTGAACCCTAAACCTAACGCTTCCCCGAAGCCTGACCCTCACCCGTCCCCTAATCCTAACCCGTACGCTAACACTTACCCGCGCCCTCACACGCATGCTCCCCCTAAAGCGTTGTCGGACCCTCACCTGGACCCTAAACCGTCCCCGTCCCCTAACCCTAACCCTAGCCCGAACCCTAACCCTAACACTTCCCCGAAGCCTGACCCTCACCCGTCCCCTAATCCTAACCCGTACGCTAACACTAAGCCACGCCCTCACACGCACGCTCCCCCTAAAGCGTTGTCGGACCCTCACCTGGACCCTAAACCGTCCCCGTCCCCTAACCCTAACCCTAGCCCGAACCCTAACCCTAACCCTTCCCCGAAGCCTGACCCTCACCCGTCCCCTAATCCTAACCAGTAGGCTCACACTAACCCACGCCCTCACACGCACGCTCCCTCTAAAGCGTTGTCGGACCCTTACCTGGACCCTAAACCGTCCCCGTCCCCTAACCCTAACCCTAGCCCGAACCCTAACCCTAAGCCTTCCCCGAAGCCTGACCCTCACCCGTCCCCTAATCCTAACCCGTACGCTAACACTAACCCGCGCCCTCACACGCACGCTCCCCATAAAGCGTTGTCGGACCCTCACCTGAACCCTAAACCGTCCCCGTCCCCTAACCCTAACCCTAGCCCGAACCCTAACCCTAACGCTTCCCCAAAGCCTGACCCTCACCCGTCCCCTAATCCTAACCCGTACGCTAACACTAAACCACGCCCTCACAGGCACGCTCCCCCTAAAGCGTTGTCGGACCCTCACCTGGACCCTAAACCGTCCCCGTCCCCTAACCCTAACCCTAGCCCGAACCCTAACCCTAAGCCTTCCCCGAAGCCTGACCCTCACCCGTCCCCTAATCCTAAACCGAACGCTAACACTAACCCGCGCCCTCACACGCACGCTCTCCCTAAAGCGTTGTCGGACCCTCACCTGGACGCTAAACCGTCCCCGTCCCCTAACCCTAACCCTAGCCGGAACCCTAACCCTAACCCTTCCCCGAAGCCTGACCCTCACCCGTCCCCTAATCCTAACCCGTAGGCTCACACTAACCCGCGCCCTCACACGCACGTCCCCCTAAAGCGTTGTCGGACCCACACCTGGACCCTAAACCGTCCCCGTCCCCTAACCTTAACCCTAGCCTGAACCCTAAACCTAACGCTTCCCCGAAGCCTGACCCTCACCCGTCCCCTAATCCTAACCCGTACGCTAACACTAACCCTCGCCCTCACACGCACGCTCCCCCTAAAGCGTTGTCGGACCCTCACCTGGATCCTAAACCATCCCGTCACCTAACCCTAACCTTAGCCCGAACCCTAACCCTAACCCTTCCCCGAAGCCTGACCCTCACCCGTCCCCTAATCCTAAACCGTAGGCTCACACTAACCCGCGCCCCCACACGCACGCTCCCCCTAAAGTGTTGTCGGACCCTCACCTGGACGCTAAACCGTCCCCGTCCCCTAACCATAACCCTAGCCCGAACCCTAACCCTAACACTTCCCCTAAGCCTGACCCTCACCCGTCCCCTAATCCTAACACGTGCGCTCACACTAACCCGCGCCTTCACACGCACGCTCCCCCTAAAGCGTTGTCGGACCCTCACCTGGACCCTAAACCGTCCCCGTCCCCTAACATTAACCCTAGCCCGAACCCTAACCCTAACACTTCCCCGAAGCCTGACCCTCACCCGTCCCCTAATCCTAACCCGTACGCTAACTCTAACCCGCGCCCTCACACGCACGCTCCCCCTAAAGCGTTGTCGGACCCTCACCTGAACCCTAAACCGTACCCGTCCCCTAACCCTAACCCTAGCCCGAACCCTAACCCTAAACCTTCCCTGAAGCCTGACCCTCACCCGTCCCCTAATCCTAACCCGTAGCCTCACACTAACCCGCGCCCTCACACGCACGCTCCCCCTAAAGCGTTGTCGGACCCTCACTTGGACCCTAAACCGTCCCCGTCCCCTAACCCTAACCCTACCCCGAACCCTAACCTTAACCCTTCCCCAAAGCCTGACCCTCACCCGTCCCCTAATCGTAACCCGTACGCTCACACTAACCCGCGCCCTCACACGCACGCTCCCCCTAAAGCGTTTTCGGACCCTCACCTGGACCCTAAACCGTCCCCGTCCCCTAACCCTAACCCTAGCCCGAACCCTAACCCTAACCCTTCCCCGAAGCCTGACCCTCACCCGTCCCCTAATCCTAAACCGTAGACTCACATTAACCCGCGCCCTCACACGCTCGCTCCCCCTAAAGCGTTGTCGGACCCTCACCTGGACCCTAAACCGTCCCCGTACCCTAACCCTAACCCTAGCCCGAACCCTAACCCTAACACTTCCCCGAAGCCTGACCCTCACCCGTCCCCTAATCCTAACCCGTACGCTAACACTAACACGCGCCCTCACACGCACGCTCCCCCTAAAGCGTTGTCGGACCCTCACCTGGACCCTAAACCGTCCCCGTCCCCTAACCCTAACCCTAGCCGGAACCCTAACCCTAACCCTTCCCCGAAGCCTGACCCTCACCCGTCCCGTAATCCTAACCCGTACACTAACACTAACTCGCGCCGTCACACGCACGCTCCCCCTAAAGCGTTGTCGGACCCTCACCTGGATCCTAAACCGTCCCTTCCCCTAACCCTAACCCTAGCCCGAACCCTAACCCTAACCCTTCCCCGAAGCCAGACCCTCACCCGTCCCCTAATCCTAACCCGTAGGCTCACACTAAGCCGCGCCCTCACACGCACGCTCCCCCTAAAGCGTTGTCGGACCCTCACCTGGACGCTAAACCGTCCCCGTCCCCTAACCCTAACCCTAGCCCGAACCCTAACACTAACCCTACCCCGAAGCCTGACCCTCACCCGTCCCATAATCCTAACCCGTACGCTCACACTAACCCGCGCCCTCACACGCACGCTCTCCCTAAAGCGTTGTCGTACCCTCACCTGGACCCTAAACCGTCCCCGTCCCCTAACCCTAACCCTAGCCCGAACCCTAACCCTAACACTTCCCCGAAGCCTGACCCTCACCCGTCCCCTAATCCTAACCCGTAGGCTCACACTAAGCCGCGCCCTCACACGCACGCTCCCCCTAAAGCGTTGTCGGACCCTCACCTGGACCCTAAACCGTCCCCGTCCCCTAACCCTAACCCTCGCCCGAACCCTAACGCTAACCCTTCCCCGAAGCCTGACCCTCACCCGTCCCCTAATCCTAACACGTAGGCTCAAACTAAGCCGCGCCCTCACACGCACGCTCCCCCTAAAGCGTTGTCGGACCCTCACCTGAACCCTAAACCGTCCCCGTCCCCTAACCCTAACCCTAGCCCGAACCCTAACCCTAAGCCTTCCCCGAAGCCTGACCCTCACCCGTCCCCTAATCCTAACCCGTAGGCTAACACTAACCCGAGCCCTCACACGCACGCTCCCCTTAAAGCGTTGTCGGACCCTCACCTCGATCCTAAACCGTCCCCATCCCCTAACCCTAAACCTAGCCCGAACCCTAACCCTAACACTTCCCCGAAGCCTGACCCTCACCCGTCCCCTAATCCTAACCCGTAGGCTAACACTAACCCGAGCCCTCACACGCACGCTCCCCCTAAAGCGTTGTCGGACCCTCACCTCGATCCTAAACCGTCCCCATCCCCTAACCCTAAACCTAGCCCGAACCCTAACCCTAACCCTTCCCCGAAGCCTGACCCTCACCCGTCCCCTAATCCTAAACCGTAGGCTCACACTAAGCCGCGCCCTCACACGCACGCTCCTTCTAAAGCGTTGTTGGACCCTCACCTGGACCCTAAACCGTTCCCCTCCCCTAACCCTAACCCTAGCCCGAACCCTAACCCTAAGCCTTCCCCGAAGCCTGACCCTCACCCGTCCCCTAATCCTAACCCGTACGCTAACACTAACCCGCGCCGTCACACGCACGCTCCCCCTAAAGCGTTGTCGGACCCTCACCTGGATCCTAAACCGTCCCGTCCCCTAACCCTAACCCTAGACCGAACCCTAACCCTAAGCCTTCCCCGAAGCCTGACCCTCACCCGTCCCCTAATCCTAACCCGTACGCTAACACTAACCCGCGCCCTCACACGCACGCTCCCCCTAAAGCGTTGTCGGACCCTCACCTGGAGCCTAAACCGTCCCCGTCCCCTAACCCTAACCCTAGCCCGAACCCTAACCCTAACCCTTCCCCGAAGCCTGACACTCACCCGTCCCCTAATCCTAACCCGTACGCTAACACTAACCCGCGCCCTCACACGCACGCTCTCCCTAAAGCGTTGTTGTACCCTCACCTGGACCCTAAACCGTCCCCGTCCCCTAACCCTAACCCTAGCCCGAACCCTAACCCTAACCCTTCCCCGAAGCCTGACCCTCACCCGTCCCCTAATCCTAACCCGTAGGCTCACACTAACCCGCGCCCTCACACGCACGCTCCCCCTAAAGCGTTGTCGGACCCTCACCTGGACGCTAAACCGTCCCTGTCCCCTAACCCTAACCCTAGCCCAAACCCTAACCATAACCCTTCCCCGAAGCCTGACCCTCACCCGTCCCCTAATCCTAACCCGTAGCCTCACACTAACCCGCGCCCTCACACGCACGCTCCCCCTAAAGCGTTGTCGGACCCTCACTTGGACCCTAAACCGTCCCCGTCCCCTAACCCTAACCCTAGCCCGAACCCTAACCCTAACCCTTCCCCGAAGCCTGACCCTCACCCGTCCCCTAATCCTAAACCGTAGGCTCACACTAACCCGCGCCCTCACACGCACGCTCCCCCTAAAGCGTTGTCGGACCCTCACCTGGACGCTAAACCGTCCCCGTCCCCTAACCCTAACCCTAGCCCGAACCCTAACCCTAACACTTCCCCGAAGCCTGACCCTCACCCGTCCCCTAATCCTAACCCGTACGCTAACACTAACCCACGCCCTCACAGGCACGCTCCCCCTAAAGCGTTGTCGGACCCTCACCTGGACCCTAAACCGTCCCCGTCCCCTAACCCTAACCCTAGCCCGAACCCTAACCCTAAGCCTTCCCCGAAGCCTGACCCTCACCCGTCCCCTAATCCTAACCCGTACGCTCACACTAACCCGCGCCCTCACACGCACGCTCTTCCTAAAGTGTTGTCGGACCCTCACATGGACCCTAAACCTTTTCCGTCCCCTAACCCAAACCCTAGCCCGAACCCTAACCCTAACCCTTCCCCGAAGCCTGACCCTCACCCGTCCCCTAATCCTAACCCGTAGGCTCACACTAACCCGCGCCCTCACACGCACGCTCCCCCTAAAGCGTTGTCGGACCCACACCTGGACCCTAAACCGTCCCCGTCCCCTAACCCTAACCCTAGCCCGAACGCTAACCCTAAACCTTCCCCGAAGCCTGACACTCACCCGTCCCATAATCGTAACCCGTAGGCTCACACTAATCCGCGCCCTCACACACACGCTCCCCCTAAAGCGTTGTCAGACACTCACTTGGACCCTAAACCGTCCCCGTCCCCTAACCCTAACCCTAGCCCGAACCCTAACCCTAACACTTCCCCGAAGCCTGACCCTCACCCGTCCCCTAATCCTAACCCGTACGCTAACACTAACACGCGTCGTCACACACACGCTCCCCCTAAAGCGTTGTCGGACCCTCACCTGGATCCTAAACCGTCCCGTCCCCTAACACTAACCCTAGCCCGAACCCTAACCCTAACCCTTCCCCGAAGCCTGACCCTCACCCGTCCCCTAATCCTAACCCGTAGGCTCACACTAAGCCGCGACCTCACACGCACGCTCCCCCTAAAGCGTTGTCGGACCCTCACCTGGACGCTAAACCGTCCCCGTCCCCTAACCCTAACCCTAGCCGGAACCCTAACCCTAACCCTTCCCCGAAGCCTGACCCTCACCCGTCCCCTAATCCTAACCCGTACGCTCACACTAACCCGCTCCCTCACACGCACGCCCTCCCTAAAGCGTTGTCGTACCCTCACCTGGACCCTAAACCGTCCCCGTCCCCTAACCCTAACCCTAGCCCGAACCCTAACCCTAACGCTTCCCCGAAGCCTGACCCTCACCCGTCCCCTAATCCTAACCCGTACGCTAACACTAACCCGCGCCCTCACACGCACGCCATCCCTAAAGCGTTGTCGGACCCTAACCTGGACCCAAAACCGTCCCCATCCCCTAACCCTAACCCTAGCCGGAAACCTAACCCTAACCCTTCCCCGAAGCCTGACCCTCACCCGTCCCCTAATCCTAACCCGTACGCTCACACTAACCCACGCCCTCACACGCACGCTCCCTCTAAAGCGTTGTCGGAACCTCACCTGGACCCTAAACCGTCCCCGTCCCCTAACCCTAACCCTAGCCCGAACCCTAACCCTAAGCCTTCCCCGAAGCCTGACCCTCACCCGTCCCCTAATCCTAACCCGTACGCTAACACTTACCCGTGCCCTCACACGCACGCTCCCCCTAAAGCGTTGTCGGACCCTCACCTGAACCCTAAACCGTCCCCGTCCCCTAACCCTAACCCTAGCCCGAACCCTAACCCTAACACTTCCCCGAAGCCTGACCCTCACCCGTCCCCTAATCCTAACCCGTACGCTAACACTAATCCGCGCTGTCACACGCACGCTCCCCCTAAAGCGTTGTCGGACCCTCACCTGGATCCTAAACCATCCCGTCACCTAACCCTAAACTTAGCCCGAACCCTAACCCTAACACTTCCCCGAAGCCTGACCCTCACCCGTCCCCTAATCCTAAACCGTAGGCTCACACTAACCCGCGCCCCCACACGCACGCTCCCCCTAAAGTGTTGTCGGACCCTCACCTGGACGCTAAACCGTCCCCGTCCCCTAACCATAACCCTAGCCCGAACCCTAACCCTAACACTTCCCCTAAGCCTGACCCTCACCCGTCCCCTAATCCTAACACGTGCGCTCACACTAACCCGCGCCTTCACACGCACGCTCCCCCTAAAGCGTTGTCGGACCCTCACCTGGACCCTAAACCGTCCCCGTCCCCTAACATTAACCCTAGCCCGAACCCTAACCCTAACACTTCCCCGAAGCCTGACCCTCACCCGTCCCCTAATCCTAACCCGTACGCTAACTCTAACCCGCGCCCTCACACGCACGCTCCCCCTAAAGCGTTGTCGGACCCTCACCTGAACCCTAAACCGTACCCGTCCCCTAACCCTAACCCTAGCCCGAACCCTAACCCTAAACCTTCCCTGAAGCCTGACCCTCACCCGTCCCCTAATCCTAACCCGTACGCTAACACTAACCCACGCCCTCACACGCACGCTCCCCCTAAAGCGTTGTCGGACCCTCACCTGGACCCTAAACCGTCCCCGTACCCTAACCCTAACCCTAGCCCGAACCCTAAACCTAACGCTTCCCCGAAGCCTGACCCTCACCCGTCCCCTAATCCTAACCCGTACGCTAACACTAACACGCGCCCTCACACGCACGCTCCCCCTAAAGCGTTGTCGGACCCTCACCTGGACCCTAAACCGTCCCCGTCCCCTAACCCTAACCCTAGCCCGAACCCTAACCCTAACCCTTCCCCGAACCCTGACACTCACCCGTCCCCTAATCCTAATCCGTACGCTCACACTAACCCGCGCCCTCACACGCACGCTCCCCTTAAAGCGTAGTCGGACCCTCACCTGGACCCTAAACCGTCCCCGTCCCCTATCCCTAACCCTAGCCCGAACCCTAATCATAACCCTTCCCCGAAGCCTGACCCTCACCCGTCCCCTAATCCTAACACGTGCGCTCACACTAACCCGCGCCCTCACACGCACGCTCCCGCTAAAGCGTTGTCGGACCCTCACCTGGACCCTAAACCGTCCCCGTCCCCTAACCTTAACCCTAGCCTGAACCCTAAACCTAACGCTTCCCCGAAGCCTGACCCTCACCCGTCCCCTAATCCTAACCCGTACGCTAACACTTACCCGCGCCCTCACACGCATGCTCCCCCTAAAGCGTTGTCGGACCCTCACCTGGACCCTAAACCGTCCCCGTCCCCTAACCCTAACCCTAGCCCGAACCCTAACCCTAACACTTCCCCGAAGCCTGACCCTCACCCGTCCCCTAATCCTAACCCGTACGCTAACACTAAGCCACGCCCTCACACGCACGCTCCCCCTAAAGCGTTGTCGGACCCTCACCTGGACCCTAAACCGTCCCCGTCCCCTAACCCTAACCCTAGCCCGAACCCTAACCCTAACCCTTCCCCGAAGCCTGACCCTCACCCGTCCCCTAATCCTAACCAGTAGGCTCACACTAACCCACGCCCTCACACGCACGCTCCCTCTAAAGCGTTGTCGGACCCTTACCTGGACCCTAAACCGTCCCCGTCCCCTAACCCTAACCCTAGCCCGAACCCTAACCCTAAGCCTTCCCCGAAGCCTGACCCTCACCCGTCCCCTAATCCTAACCCGTACGCTAACACTAACCCGCGCCCTCACACGCACGCTCCCCATAAAGCGTTGTCGGACCCTCACCTGAACCCTAAACCGTCCCCGTCCCCTAACCCTAACCCTAGCCCGAACCCTAACCCTAACGCTTCCCCAAAGCCTGACCCTCACCCGTCCCCTAATCCTAACCCGTACGCTAACAATAAACCACGCCCTCACAGGCACGCTCCCCCTAAAGCGTTGTCGGACCCTCACCTGGACCCTAAACCGTCCCCGTCCCCTAACCCTAACCCTAGCCCGAACCCTAACCCTAAGCCTTCCCCGAAGCCTGACCCTCACCCGTCTCCTAATCCTAAACCGAACGCTAACACTAACCCGCGCCCTCACACGCACGCTCTCCCTAAAGCGTTGTCGTACCCTCACCTGGACCCTAAATCGTTTCCGTCCCCTAACCCTAACCCTAGCCCGAACCCTAACCCTAAACCTTCCCCGAAACCTGACCCTCACCCGTCCCCTAATCCTAACCCGTAGGCTCACACTAACCCGCGCCCTCACACGCATGCTCCCCCTAAAGCGTTGTCGGACCCACACCTGGACCCTAAACCGTCCCCGTCCCCTAACCCTAACCCTAGCCCGAACGCTAACCCTAACCCTTCCCCGAAGCCTGACCCTCACCCGGCCCATAATCGTAACCCGTAGGCTCACACTAACCCGCGCTCTCACACACACGCTCCCCCTAAAGCGTTGTCGGACCCTCACTTGGACCCTAAACCGTCCCCGTCCCCTAACCCTAACCCTAGCCCGAACCCTAACCCTAACACTTCCCCGAAGCCTGACCCTCACCCATCCCCTAATCGTAAACCGTAGGCTCACACTAACCCGCGCCCTCACACGCACGCTCCCCCTAAAGCGTTGTCGGACCCTCACCTGGACCCTAAACCGTCCCCGTCCCCTAACCCTAACCCTAGCCCGAACCCTAACCCTAACCCTTCCCCGAAGCCTGACCCTCACCCGTCCCCTAATCCTAACCCGTACGCTAACACTAACCCGCGTCGTCACACGCACGCTCCCCCTAAAGCGTTGTCGGACCCTCACCTGGATCCTAAACCGTCCCGTCCCCTAACACTAACCCTAGCCCGAACCCTAACCCTAAACCTTCCCTGAAGCCTGACCCTCACCCGTCCCCTAATCCTAACCCGTACGCTCACACTAAGCCGCGCCCTCACACGCACGCTCCCCCTAAAGCGTTGTCGGACCCTCACCTGGACGCTAAACCGTCCCCGTCCCCTAAACCTAACCCTAGCCCGAACCCTAACCCTAACACTTCCCCGAAGCCTGACCCTCACCCGTCCCCTAATCCTAACCCGTAGGCTCACACTAACCCGCGCCCTCACACGCACGCTCCCCCTAAAGCGTTGTCGGACCCTCACCTGGACCCTAAACCGTCCCCGTCCCCTAACCCTAACCCTAGCCCGAACCCTAACCCTAACCCTTCCCCGAAGCCTGACCCTCACCTCTCCCCTAATCCTAACCCGTAGGCTCACACTAACCCGCGCCCTCACACGCACGCTCCCCCTAAAGCGTTGTCGGACCCTCACTTGGACCCTAAACCGTCCCCGTCCCCTAACCCTAACCCTAGCCCGAACCCTAACCCTAAACCTTCCCCGAAGCCTGACCCTCACCCGTCCCCTAATCCTAACCCGTACGCTCACACTAACTCGCGCCCTCACACGCACGCTCCCCCTAAAGCGTTGTCGGACCCTCACCTGGACCCTAAACCGTCCCCGTCCCCTAACCCTACGCCTAGCCCGAACCCTAACCCTAACCCTTCCCCGAAGCCTGACCCTCACCCGTCCCCTAATCCTAACCCGTACGCTCACACTAACCCGCGCCCTCACACGCACGCTCCCACTAAAGCGTTGTCGGACCCTCACCTGGACGCTAAACCGTCCCCGTACTCTAACCCTAACCCTAGCCCGAACCCTAACGCTAATCCTTCCCCGAAGCCTGACCCTCACCCGTCCCCTAATCCTAACACGTAGGCTCACACTAAGCCGCGCCGTCACACGCACGCTCCCCCTAAAGCGTTGTCGGACCCTCACCTGAACCCTAAACCGTCCCCGTCCCCTAACCCTAACCCTAGCCCGAACCGAAACCTAACACTTCCCCGAAGCCTGACCCTCACCCGTCCCCTAATCCTAACTCGTAGGCTAACACTAACCCGAGCTCTCACACGCACGCTCCCCCTAAAGCGTTGTCGGACCCTCACCTGAACCCTAAACCGTCCCCGTCCCCTAACCCTAACCCTAGCCCGAACCCTAACCCTAACCCTTCCCCGAAGCCTGACACTCACCCGTCCCCTAATCCTAACCCGTACGCTAACACTAACCCGCGCCCTCACACGCACGCTCTCCCTAAAGCGTTGTTGTACCCTCACCTGGACCCTAAACCGTCCCCGTCCCCTAACCCTAACCCTAGCCCGAACCCTAACCCTAACCCTTCCCCGAAGCCTGACCCTCACCCGTCCCCTAATCCTAACCCGTAGGCTCACACTAACCCGCGCCCTCACACGCACGCTCCCCCTAAAGCGTTGTCGGACCCTCACCTGGACCCTAAACCGTCCCTGTCCCCTAACCCTAACCCTAGCCCAAACCCTAACCATAACCCTTCCCCGAAGCCTGACCCTCACCCGTCCCCTAATCCTAACCCGTAGCCTCACACTAACCCGCGCCCTCACAAGCACGCTCCCCCTAAAGCGTTGTCGGACCCTCACTTGGACCCTAAACCGTCCCCGTCCCCTAACCCTAACCCTACCCCGAACCCTAACCTTAACCCTTCCCCAAAGCCTGACCCTCACCCGTCCCCTAATCGTAACCCGTAGGCTCACACTAACCCGCGCCCTCACACGCACGCTCCCCCTAAAGCGTTTTCGGACCCTCACCTGGACCCTAAACCGTCCCCGTCCCCTAACCCTAACCCTAGCCCGAACCCTAACCCTAACCCTTCCCCGAAGCCTGACCCTCACCCGTCCCCTAATCCTAACCCGTACGCTCACACTAACCCGCGCCCTCACACGCACGCTCCCCCTAAAGCGTTGTCATACCCTCACCTGGACCCTAAACCGTCCCCGTCCCCTAAACCTGACCCTAGCCCGAACCCTAACCCTAACACTTCCCCGAAGCCTGACCCTCACCCGTCCCCTAATCCTAACCCGTACGCTCACACTAACCCGCGCCCTCACACGCACGCTCTCCCTAAAGCGTTGTCGTACCCTCACCTGGACCCTAAACCGTCCCCGTCCCCTAACCCTAACCCTAGCCCGAACCCTAACCCTAACACTTCCCCGAAGCCTGACCCTCACCCGTCCCCTAATCCTAACCCGCACGCTAACACTATCCCGCGCCCTCACACGCACGCTCCCCCTAAAGCGTTGTCGGACCCTCACCTGGACCCTAAACCGTCCCCGTCCCCTAACCCTAACCCTAGCCCGAACGCTAACCCTAACACTTCCCCGAAGCCTGACCCTCACCCGTCCCCTAATCCTAACCCGTACGCTAACACTAACCCGCGCCCTCACACGCACGCGCCCCCTAAAGCGTTGTCGGACCCTCACCTGAACCCTAAACCGTCCCTGTACCCTAACCCTAACCCTAGCCCGAACCCTAACCCTAACCCTTCAACGAAGCCTGACCCTCACCCATCCCCTAATCCTAACCCGTACGCTAACACTAACCCACGCCCTCACATGCACGCTCCCCCTAAAGCGTTGTCGGACCCTCACCTGGACCCTAAACCGTCCCCGTCCCCTAACCCTAACCCTAGACCGAACCCTAACCCTAACCCTTCCCCGAAGCCTGACCCTCACCCGTCCCCTAATCCTAAACCGTACGCTAACACTAACCCGCGCCGTCACACGCACGCTCCCCCTAAAGCGTTGTCGGACCCTCACCTGGATCCTAAACCGTCCCGTCCCCTAACCCTAAACCTAGCCCGAACCCTAACCCTAACCCTTCCCCGAAACCTGACCCTCACCCGTCCCCTAATCCTAAACCGTAGGCTCACACTAACCCGCGCCCTCACACGCACGCTCCCCCTAAAGCGTTGTCGGAACCTCACCTGGACGCTAAACCGTCCCCGTCCCCTAACCCTAACCCTAGCCCGAACCCTAACCCTAACACTTCCCCGAAGCCTGACCCCCACCCGTCCCCTAATCCTAACGTGTACGCTAACACTAACCCACTCCCTCACACGCACGCTCCCCCTAAAGCGTTGTCGGACCCTCACCTGGACCCTAAACCGTCCCCGTCCCCTAACCCTAACCCTAGCCCGAACCCTAAACCTAACCCTTCCCCCAAACCTGACCCTCACCCGTCCCCTAATCCTAACCCGTACGCTCACACTAACCCGCGCCCTCACACGCACGCTCCCCCTAAAGCGTTGTCGGACCCTCACCTGGACCCTAAACCGTCCCCGTCCCCTAACCCTAACCCTAGCCCGAACCCTAAACCTAACCCTTCCCCGAAGCCTGACACTGACCCGTCCCCTAATCCTAACCCGTACGCTCACACTAACCCGCGCCCTCACACGCACGCTCCCCCTAAAGCGTTGTTGGACCCTCACCTGGACCCTAAACCGTCCCCGTCCCCTAACCCTAACCCTAGCCCGAACGATAACCCTAACCCTTCCCCGAAGCCTGACCCTCACCCGTCCCCTAATCCTAACCCGTACGCTAACACTAACCCGCGCCCTCACACGCACGCGCCCCCTAAAGCGTTGTCGGACCCTCACCTGAACCCTAAACCGTCCCCGTACCCTAACCCTAACCCTAGCCCGAACCCTAACCCTAACCCTTCCCCGAAGCCTGACCCTCACCCATCCCCTAATCCTAACCCGTACGCTAACACTAACCCACGCCCTCACATGCACGCTCCCCCTAAAGCGTTGTCGGACCCTCACCTGGACCCTAAACCGTCCCCGTCCCCTAACCCTAACCCTAGCCCGAACCCTAACCCTAACCCTTCCCCGAAGCCTGACCCTCACCCGTCCCCTAATCCTAAACCGTACGCTAACACTAACCCACGCCGTCACACGCACGCTCCCCCTAAAGCGTTGTCGGACCCTCACCTGGATCCTAAACCGTCCCGTCCCCTAACCCTAACCCTAGCCCGAACCCTAACCCTAACCCTTCCCCGAAGCCTGACCCTCACCCGTCCCCTAATCCTAAACCGTAGGCTCACACTAACCCGCGCCCTCACACGCACGCTCCCCCTAAAGCGTTGTCGGACCCTCACCTGGACGCTAAACCGTCCCCGTCCCCTAACCCTAACCCTAGCCCGAACCCTAACCCTAACACTTCCCCGAAGCCTGACCCTCACCCGTCCCCTAATCCTAACGCGTACGCTAACACTAACCCACTCCCTCACACGCACGCTCCCCCTAAAGCGTTGTCGGACCTCACCTGGACCCTAAACCGTCCCCATCCCCTAACCCTAACCCTAGCCCGAACACTAACCCTAACCCTTCCCCGAAGCCTGACCCTCACCCGTCCCCTAATCCTAACACGTGCGCTCACACTAACCCGCGCCCTCACACGCACACTCCCCCTAAAGCGTTGTCGGACCCTCACCTGGACCCTAAACCGTCCCCGTCTCCTAACCCTAACCCTAGCCCGAACCCTAAACCTAACGCTTCCCCGAAGCCTGACCCTCACCCGTCCCCTAATCCTAACCCGTACGCTAACACTAACCCGCGCCCTCACACGCATGCTCCCCCTAAAGCGTTGTCGGACCCTCACCTGGACCCTAAACCGTCCCCGTCCCCTAACACTAACCCTAGCCCGAACCCTAACCCTAACACTTCCCCGAAGCCTGACCCTCACCCGTCCCCTAATCCTAACCCGTAGGCTCACACTAAGCCGCGCCCTCACACGCACGCTCCCCCTAAAGCGTTGTCGGACCCTCACCTGGAGCCTAAACCGTCCCCGTCCCCTAACCCTAACCCTAGCCCGAACCCTAACCCTAACCCTTCCCCGAAGCCTGACACTCACCCGTCCCCTAATCCTAACCCGTACGCTAACACTAACCCGCGCCCTCACACGCACGCTCTCCCTAAAGCGTTGTTGTACCCTCACCTGGACCCTAAACCGTCCCCGTCCCCTAACCCTAACCCTAGCCCGAACCCTAACCCTAACCCTTCCCCGAAGCCTGACCCTCACCCGTCCCCTAATCCTAACCCGTAGGCTCACACTAACCCGCGCCCTCACACGCACGCTCCCCCTAAAGCGTTGTCGGACCCTCACCTGGACCCTAAACCGTCCCTGTCCCCTAACCCTAACCCTAGCCCAAACCCTAACCCTAACCCTTCCCCGAACCCTGACCCTCACCCGTCCCCTAATCCTAACCCGTAGCCTCACACTAACCCGCGCCCTCACACGCACGCTCCCCCTAAAGCGTTGTCGGATCCTCACTTGGACCCTAAACCGTCCCCGTCCCCTAACCCTAACCCTACCCCGAACCCTAACCTTAACCCTTCCCCAAAGCCTGACCCTCACCCGTCCCCTAATCGTAACCCGTAGGCTCACACTAACCCGCGCCCTCACACGCACGCTCCCCCTAAAGCGTTTTCGGACCCTCACCTGGACCCTAAACCGTCCCCGTCCCCTAACCCTAACCCTAGCCCGAACCCTAACCCTAACCCTTCCCCGAAGCCTGACCCTCACCCGTCCCCTAATCCTAACCCGTACGCTCACACTAACCCGCGCCCTCACACGCACGCTCCCCCTAAAGCGTTGTCGTACCCTCACCTGGACCCTAAACCGTCCCCGTCCCCTAAACCTGACCCTAGCCCGAACCCTAACCCTAACACTTCCCCGAAGCCTGACCCTCACCCGTCCCCTAATCCTAACCCGTACGCTCACACTAACCCGCGCCCTCACACGCACGCTCCCCCTAAAGCGTTGTCGTACCCTCACCTGGACCCTAAACCGTCCCCGTCCCCTAACCCTAACCCTAGCCCGAACCCTAACCCTAACACTTCCCCGAAGCCTGACCCTCACCCGTCCCCTAATCCTAACCCGTAGGCTCACACTATCCCGCGCCCTCACACGCACGCTCCCCCTAAAGCGTTGTCGGACCCTCACCTGGACCCTAAACCGTCCCCGTCCCCTAACCCTAACCCTAGCCCGAACCCTAACCCTAACCCTTCCCCGAAGCCTGACCCTCACCTGTCCCCTAATCCTAACCCGTAGGCTCACACTAACCCGCGCCCTCACACGCACGCTCCCCCTAAAGCGTTGTCGGACCCTCACCTGGACCCTAAACCGTCCCCGTCCCCTAACCCTAACCCTAGCCCGAACCCTAACCTTAATCCTTCCCCGAAGCCTGACCATAACCCGTCCCCTAATCCTAACCCGTACGCTAACACTAACCCGCGCCCTCACACGCAGCTCCCCCTAAAGCGTTGTCGGACCCTCACCTGGACCCTAAACCGTCCCTGTACCGTAACTCTAACCCTAGCCCGAACCCTAACCCTTACACTTCCCCGAAACCTGACCCTCACCCGTCCCCTAATCCTAACGCGTACGCTCACACTAACTCGCGCCCTCACACGCACGCTCCCCCTAAAGCGTTGTCGGACCCTCACCTGGATCCTAAACCGTCCCCGTCCCCTAACCCTACGCCTAGCCCGAACCCTAACCCTAACCCTTCCCCGAAGCCTGACCCTCACCCGTCCCCTAATCCTAACACGTAGGCTCACACTAACCCGCGCCCTCACACGCACGCTCCCCCTAAAGCATTGTCGGACCCTCACCTGTACCCTAAACCGTCCCCGTCCCCTAACCCTAACCCTAGCCCGAACCCTAACCCTAACCCTTCCCCGAAGCCTGACCCTCACCCGTCCCCTAATCCTAACCTGTACGCTAACACTAACCCGCGCCGTCACACGCACGCTCCCCCTAAAGCGTTGTCGGACCCTCACATGGATCCTAAACCGTCCCGTCCCCTAACCCTAACCGTAGCCCGAACCCTAAACCTAACACTTCCCCGAAGCCTGACCCTCACCCGTCCCCTAATCCTAACCCGTAGGCTCACACTAAGCCGCGCCCTCACACGCACGCTCCCCCTAAAGCGTTGTCGGACCCTCACCTGGAGCCTAAACCGTCCCCGTCCCCTAACCCTAACCCTAGCCCGAACCCTAACCCTAACCCTTCCCCGAAGCCTGACACTCACCCGTCCCCTAATCCTAACCCGTACGCTAACACTAACCCGCGCCCTCACACGCACGCTCCCCCTAAAGCGTTGTCGGACCCTCACCTGGACCCTAAACCGTCCCCATCCCCTAACCCTAACCCTAGCCCGAACCCTAACCCTAACCCTTCCCCGAAGCCTGACCCTCACCCGTCCCCTAATCCTAACCCGTAGGCTCACACTAACCCGCGCCCTCACACGCACGCTCCCCCTAAAGCGTTGTCGGACCCTCACCTGGAACCTAAACCGTCCCCGTCCCCTAACCCTAACCCTAGCCGAACACTAACCCTAAACCTTCCCCGAAGCCTGACCCTCACCCGTCCCCTAATCCTAACCCGTACGCTAACACTAACCCGCGCCCTCACACGCACGCGCCCCCTAAAGCGTTGTCGGACCCTCACCTGAACCCTAAACCGTCCCCGTACCCTAACCCTAACCCTAGCCCGAACCCTAACCCTAACCCTTCAACGAAGCCTGACCCTCACCCATCCCCTAATCCTAACCCGTACGCTAACACTAACCCACGCCCTCACATGCACGCTCCCCCTAAAGCGTTGTCGGACCCTCACCTGGACCCTAAACCGTCCCCGTCCCCTAACCCTAACCCTAGCCCGAACCCTAACCCTAACCATTCCCCGAAGCCTGACCCTCACCCGTCCCCTAATCCTAAACCGTAGGCTCACACTAACCCGCGCCCTCACACGCACGCTCCCCCTAAAGCGTTGTCGGACCCTCACCTGGACGCTAAACCGTCCCCGTCCCCTAACCCTAACCCTAGCCCGAACCCTAACCCTAACACTTCCCCGAAGCCTGACCCTCACCCGTCCCCTAATCCTAACGCGTACGCTAACACTAACCCACTCCCTCACACACACGCTCCCCCTAAAGCGTTGTCGGACCCTCACCTGGACCCTAAACCGTCCCCATCCCCTAACCCTAACCCTAGCCCGAACACTAACCCTAACCCATCCCCGAAGCCTGACCCTCACCCGTCCCCTAATCCTAACACGTGCGCTCACACTAACCCGCGCCCTCACACGCACGCTCCCCCTAAAGCGTTGTCGGACCCTCACCTGGACCCTAAACCGTCCCCGTCTCCTAACCCTAACCCTAGCCCGAACCCTAAACCTAACGCTTCCCCGAAGCCTGACCCTCACCCGTCCCCTAATCCTAACCCGTACGCTAACACTAACCCGCGCCCTCACACGCATGCTCCCCCTAAAGCGTTGTCGGACCCTCACCTGGAACCTAAACCGTCCCCGTCCCCTAACCCTAACCCTAGCCCGAACCCTAACCCTAACACTTCCCCGAAGCCTGACCCTCACCCGTCCCCTAATCCTAACCCGTAGGCTCACACTAAGCCGCGCCCTCACACGCACGCTCCCCCTAAAGCGTTGTCGGACCCTCACCTGGAGCCTAAACCGTCCCCGTCCCCTAACCCTAACCCTAGACCGAACCCTAACCCTAACCCTTCCCCGAAGCCTGACACTCACCCGTCCCCTAATCCTAACCCGTACGCTAACACTAACCCGCGCCCTCACACGCACGCTCTCCCTAAAGCGTTGTTGTACCCTCACCTGGACCCTAAACCGTCCCCGTCCCCTAACCCTAACCCTAGCCCGAACCCTAACCCTAACCCTTCCCCGAAGCCTGACCCTCACCCGTCCCCTAATCCTAACCCGTAGGCTCACACTAACCCGCGCCCTCACACGCACGCTCCCCCTAAAGCGTTGTCGGACCCTCACCTGGACCCTAAACCGTCCCTGTCCCCTAACCCTAACCCTAGCCCAAACCCTAACCATAACACTTCCCCGAAGCCTGACCCTCACACGTCCCCTAATCCTAACCCGTAGCCTCACACTAACCCGCGCCCTCACACGCACGCTCCCCCTAAAGCGTTGTCGGACCCTCACTTGGACCCTAAACCGTCCCCGTCCCCTAACCCTAACCCTACCCCGAACCCTAACCTTAACCCTTCCCCAAAGCCTGACCCTCACCCGTCCCCTAATCGTAACCCGTAGGCTCACACTAACCCGCGCCCTCACACGCACGCTCCCCCTAAAGCGTTTTCGGACCCTCACCTGGACCCTAAACCGTCCCCGTCCCCTAACCCTAACCCTAGCCCGAACCCTAACCCTAACCCTTCCCCGAAGCCTGACCCTCACCCGTCCCCTAATCCTAACCCGTACGCTCACACTAACCCACGCCCTCACACGCACGCTCCCCCTAAAGCGTTGTCGTACCCTCACCTGGACCCTAAACCGTCCCCGTCCCCTAAACCTGACCCTAGCCCGAACCCTAACCCTAACCCTTCCCCGAAGCCTGACCCTCACCCGTCCCCTAATCCTAACGCGTACGCTCACACTAACTCGCGCCCTCACACGCACGCTCCCCCTAAAGCGTTGTCGGACCCTCACCTGGATCCTAAACCGTCCCCGTCCCCTAACCCTACGCCTAGCCCGAACCCTAACCCTAACCCTTCCACGAAGCCTGACCCTCACCCGTCCCCTAATCCTAACACGTAGGCTCACACTAACCCGCGCCCTCACACGCACGCTCCCCCTAAAGCATTGTCGGACCCTCACCTGGACCCTAAACCGTCCCCGTCCCCTAACCCTAACCCTAGCCCGAACCCTAACCCTATCCCTTCCCCGAAGCCTGACCCTCACCCGTCCCCTAATCCTAACCTGTACGCTAACACTAACCCGCGCCGTCACACGCACGCTCCCCCTAAAGCGTTGTCGGACCCTCACCTGGATCCTAAACCGTCCCGTCCCCTAACCCTAACCGTAGCCCGAACCCTAAACCTAACACTTCCCCGAAGCCTGACCCTCACCCGTCCCCTAATCCTAACCCGTAGGCTCACACTAAGCCGCGCCCTCACACGCACGCTCCCCCTAAAGCGTTGTCGGACCCTCACCTGGAGCCTAAACCGTCCCCGTCCCCTAACCCTAACCCTAGCCCGAACCCTAACCCTAACCCTTCCCCGAAGCCTGACACTCACCCGTCCCCTAATCCTAACCCGTACGCTAACACTAACCCGCGCCCTCACACGCACGCTCCCCCTAAAGCGTTGTCGGACCCTCACCTGGACCCTAAACCGTCCCCGTCCCCTAACCCTAACCCTAGCCCGAACCCTAACCCTAACCCTTCCCCGAAGCCTGACCCTCACCTGTCCCCTAATCCTAACCCGTAGGCTCACACTAACCCGCGCCCTCACAGGCACGCTCCCCCTAAAGCGTTGTCGGACCCTCACCTGGACCCTAAACCGTCCCCGTCCCCTAACCCTAACCCTAGCCCGAACCCTAACCTTAATCCTTCCCCGAAGCCTGACCCTCACCCGTCCCCTAACCCTAACCCGTACGCTAACACTAACCCGCGCCCTCACACGCAGCTCCCCCTAAAGCGTTGTCGGACCCTCACCTGGACCCTAAACCGTCCCTGTACCGTAACCCTAACCCTAGCCCGAACCCTAACCCTAACCCTTCCCCGAAGCCTGACCCTCACCCGTCCCCTAATCCTAACCCGTACGCTCACACTAACTCGCGCCCTCACACGCACGCTCCCCCTAAAGCGTTGTCGGACCCTCACCTGGACCCTAAACCGACCCCGTCCCCTAACCCTACGCCTAGCCCGAACCCTAACCCTAACCCTTCCCCGAAGCCTGACCCTCACCCGTCCCCTAATCCTAACCCGTAGGCTCACACTAACCCGCGCCCTCACACGCACGCTCCCCCTAAAGCATTGTCGGACCCTCACCTGGACCCTAAACCGTCCCCGTCCCCTAACCCTAACCCTAGCCCGAACCCTAACCCTAACCCTTCCCCGAAGCCTGACCCTCACCCGTCCCCTAATCCTAACCTGTACGCTAACACTAACCCGCGCCGTCACACGCACGCTCCCCCTAAAGCGTTGTCGGACCCTCACCTGGATCCTAAACCGTCCCGTCCCCTAACCCTAACCGTAGCCCGAACCCTAACCCTAACACTTCCCCGAAGCCTGACCCTCACCCGTCCCCTAATCCTAACCCGTAGGCTCACACTAAGCCGCGCCCTCACACGCACGCTCCCCCTAAAGCGTTGTCGGACCCTCACCTGGAGCCTAAACCGTCCCCGTCCCCTAACACTAACCCTAGCCTGAACCCTAAACCTAACCCTTCCCCGAAGCCTGACACTCACCCGTCCCCTAATCCTAACCCGTACGCTCACACTAACCCGCGCCCTCACACGCACGCTCTCCCTAAAGCGTTGTCGTACCCTCACCTGGACCCTAAACCGTCCCCGTCCCCTAACCCTAACCCTAGCCCGAACCCTAACCCTAACACTTCCCCGAAGCCTGACCCTCACCCGTCCCCTAATCCTAACCCGTAGGCTCACACTAACCCGCGCGCTCACACGCACGCTCCCCCTAAAGCGTTGTCGGACCCTCACCTGGACCCTAAACCGTCCCCGTCCCCTAACCCTAACCCTAGCCCGAACCCTAACCCTAACCCTTCCCCGAAGCCTGACCCTCACCTGTCCCCTATTCCTAACCCGTAGGCTCACACTAACCCGCGCCCTCACACGCACGCTCCCCCTAAAGCGTTGTCGGACCCTCACCTGGACCCTAAACCGTCCCCGTCCCCTAACCCTAACCCTAGCCCGAACCCTAACCTTAATCCTTCCCCGAAGCCTGACCCTCACCCGTCCCCTAATCCTAACCCGTACGCTAACACTAACCCGCGCCCTCACTCGCAGCTCCCCCTAAAGCGTTGTCGGACCCTCACCTGGACCCTAAACCGTCCCTGTACCGTAACCCTAACCCTAGCCCGAACCCTAACCCTAACCCTTCCCCGAAGCCTGACCCTCACCCGTCCCCTAATCCTAACCCGTACGCTCACACTAACTCGCGCCCTCACACGCACGCTCCCCCTAAAGCGTTGTCGGACCCTCACCTGGACCCTAAACCGTCCCCGTCCCCTAACCCTAACCCTAGCCCGAACCCTAACCCTAACCCTTCCCCGAACCCCGACCCTCACCCGTCCCCTAATCCTAACCCGTAGGCTCACACTAAGCCGCGCCCTCACACGCACGCTCCCCCTAAAGCGTTGTCGGACCCTCACCTGGACCCTAAACCGTCCCCGTCTCCTAACCCTAACCCTAGCCCGAACCCTAAACCTAACGCTTCCCCGAAGCCTGACCCTCACCCGTCCCCTAATCCTAACGCGTACGCTAACACTAACCCACTCCCTCACACACACGCTCCCCCTAAAGCGTTGTCGGACCCTCACCTGGACCCTAAACCGTCCCCATCCCCTAACCCTAACCCTAGCCCGAACACTAACCCTAACCCATCCCCGAAGCCTGACCCTCACCCGTCCCCTAATCCTAACACGTGCGCTCACACTAACCCGCGCCCTCACACGCACGCTCCCCCTAAAGCGTTGTCGGACCCTCACCTGGACCCTAAACCGTCCCCGTCTCCTAACCCTAACCCTAGCCCGAACCCTAAACCTAACGCTTCCCCGAAGCCTGACCCTCACCCGTCCCCTAATCCTAACCCGTACGCTAACACTAACCCGCGCCCTCACACGCATGCTCCCCCTAAAGCGTTGTCGGACCCTCACCTGGAACCTAAACCGTCCCCGTCCCCTAACCCTAACCCTAGCCCGAACCCTAACCCTAACACTTCCCCGAAGCCTGACCCTCACCCGTCCCCTAATCCTAACCCGTAGGCTCACACTAAGCCGCGCCCTCACACGCACGCTCCCCCTAAAGCGTTGTCGGACCCTCACCTGGAGCCTAAACCGTCCCCGTCCCCTAACCCTAACCCTAGACCGAACCCTAACCCTAACCCTTCCCCGAAGCCTGACACTCACCCGTCCCCTAATCCTAACCCGTACGCTAACACTAACCCGCGCCCTCACACGCACGCTCTCCCTAAAGCGTTGTTGTACCCTCACCTGGACCCTAAACCGTCCCCGTCCCCTAACCCTAACCCTAGCCCGAACCCTAACCCTAACCCTTCCCCGAAGCCTGACCCTCACCCGTCCCCTAATCCTAACCCGTAGGCTCACACTAACCCGCGCCCTCACACGCACGCTCCCCCTAAAGCGTTGTCGGACCCTCACCTGGATCCTAAACCGTCCCCGTCCCCTAACCCTACGCCTAGCCCGAACCCTAACCCTAACCCTTCCACGAAGCCTGACCCTCACCCGTCCCCTAATCCTAACACGTAGGCTCACACTAACCCGCGCCCTCACACGCACGCTCCCCCTAAAGCATTGTCGGACCCTCACCTGGACCCTAAACCGTCCCCGTCCCCTAACCCTAACCCTAGCCCGAACCCTAACCCTAACCCTTCCCCGAAGCCTGACCCTCACCCGTCCCCTAATCCTAACCTGTACGCTAACACTAACCCGCGCCGTCACACGCACGCTCCCCCTAAAGCGTTGTCGGACCCTCACCTGGATCCTAAACCGTCCCGTCCCCTAACCCTAACCGTAGCCCGAACCCTAAACCTAACACTTCCCCGAAGCCTGACCCTCACCCGTCCCCTAATCCTAACCCGTAGGCTCACACTAAGCCGCGCCCTCACACGCACGCTCCCCCTAAAGCGTTGTCGGACCCTCACCTGGAGCCTAAACCGTCCCCGTCCCCTAACCCTAACCCTAGCCCGAACCCTAACCCTAACCCTTCCCCGAAGCCTGACACTCACCCGTCCCCTAATCCTAACCCGTACGCTAACACTAACCCGCGCCCTCACACGCACGCTCCCCCTAAAGCGTTGTCGGACCCTCACCTGGACCCTAAACCGTCCCCGTCCCCTAACCCTAACCCTAGCCCGAACCCTAACCCTAACCCTTCCCCGAAGCCTGACCCTCACCTGTCCCCTAATCCTAACCCGTAGGCTCACACTAACCCGCGCCCTCACACGCACGCTCCCCCTAAAGCGTTGTCGGACCCTCACCTGGACCCTAAACCGTCCCCGTCCCCTAACCCTAACCCTAGCCCGAACCCTAACCTTAATCCTTCCCCGAAGCCTGACCCTCACCCGTCCCCTAATCCTAACCCGTACGCTAACACTAACCCGCGCCCTCACACGCAGCTCCCCCTAAAGCGTTGTCGGACCCTCACCTGGACCCTAAACCGTCCCTGTACCGTAACCCTAACCCTAGCCCGAACCCTAACCCTAACCCTTCCCCGAAGCCTGACCCTCACCCGTCCCCTAATCCTAACCCGTACGCTCACACTAACTCGCGCCCTCACACGCACGCTCCCCCTAAAGCGTTGTCGGACCCTCACCTGGACCCTAAACCGACCCCGTCCCCTAACCCTACGCCTAGCCCGAACCCTAACCCTAACCCTTCCCCGAAGCCTGACCCTCACCCGTCCCCTAATCCTAACCCGTAGGCTCACACTAACCCGCGCCCTCACACGCACGCTCCCCCTAAAGCATTGTCGGACCCTCACCTGGACCCTAAACCGTCCCCGTCCCCTAACCCTAACCCTAGCCCGAACCCTAACCCTAACCCTTCCCCGAAGCCTGACCCTCACCCGTCCCCTAATCCTAACCTGTACGCTAACACTAACCCGCGCCGTCACACGCACGCTCCCCCTAAAGCGTTGTCGGACCCTCACCTGGATCCTAAACCGTCCCGTCCCCTAACCCTAACCGTAGCCCGAACCCTAACCCTAACACTTCCCCGAAGCCTGACCCTCACCCGTCCCCTAATCCTAACCCGTACGCTCACACTAACCCGCGCCCTCACACGCACGCTCCCCCTAAAGCGTTGTCGGACACTCACCTGGACCCTAAACCGTCCCCGTCCCCTAACCCTAACCCTAGCCCGAACCCTAAACCTAACCCTTCCCCGAAGCCTGACCCTGACCCGTCCCCTAATCCTAACCCGTACGCTAAAACTACCCCGCGCCCTCACACGCACGCTCCCCCTAAAGCGTTGTCGGACCCTCACCTGGACCCTAAACCGTCCCCGTCCCCTAACCCTAACCCTAGCCCGAACGCTAACCCTAACCCTTCCCCGAAGCCTGACCCTCACCCGTCCCCTAATCCTAACCCGTACGCTAACACTAACCCGCGCCCTCACACGCACGCGCCCCCTAAAGCTTTGTCGGACCCTCACCTGAACCCTAAACCGTCCCCGTACCCTAACCCTAACCCTAGCCCGAACCCTAACACTAACCCTTCAACGAAGCCTGACCCTCACCCATCCCCTAATCCTAACCCGTACGCTAACACTAACCCACGCCCTCACATGCACGCTCCCCCTAAAGCGTTGTCGGACCCTCACCTGGACCCTAAACCGTCCCCGTCCCCTAACCCTAACCCTAGCCCGAACCCTAAGCCTAACCCTTCCCCGAAGCCTGACCCTCACCCGTCCCCTAATCCTAAACCGTACGCTAACACTAACCCGCGCCGTCACACGCACGCTCCCCCTTAAGCGTTGTCGGACCCTCACCTGGATCCTAAACCGTCCCGTCCCCTAACCCTAACCCTAGGCCGAACCCTAACCCTAACCCTTCCCCGAAGCCTGACCCTCACCCGTCCCCTAATCCTAAACCGTAGGCTCACACTAACCCGCGCCCTCACACGCACGCTCCCCCTAAAGCGTTGTCGGACCCTCACCTGGACGCTAAACCGTCCCCGTCCCCTAACCCTAACCCTAGCCCGAACCCTAACCCTAACACTTCCCCGAAGCCTGACCCTCACCCGTCCCCTAATCCTAACGCGTACGCTAACACTAACCCACTCCCTCACACGCACGCTCCCCCTAAAGCGTTGTCGGACCCTCACCTGGACCCTAAACCGTCCCCATCCCCTAACCCTAACCCTAGCCCGAACACTAACCCTAACACTTCCCCGAAGCCTGACCCTCACCCGTCCCCTAATCCTAACACGTGCGCTCACACTAACCCGCGCCCTCACACGCACGCTCCCCCTAAAGCGTTGTCGGACCCTCACCTGGACCCTAAACCGTCCCCATACCCTAACCCTAACCCTAGTCCGAACCCTAACCCTAACACTTCCCCGAAGCCTGACCCTCACCCGTCCCCTAATCCTAACCCGTAGGCTGACACTAACCCGCGCCCTCACACGCACGCTCCCCCTAAAGCGTTGTCGGACCCTCACCTGGACCCTAAACCGTCCCCGTCCCCTAACCCTAACCCTAGCCCGAACCCTAACCCTAACCCTTCACCGAAGCCTGACCCTCACCCGTCCCCTAATCCTAACCCGTACGCTAAAACTAACCCGCGCCCTCACACGCACGCTCCCCCTAAAGCGTTGTCGGACCCTCACCTGAACCCTAAACCGTCCCCGTCCCCTAACCCTAACCCTAGCCCGAACCCTAACCCTAAACCTTCCCCGAAGCCTGACCCTAACCCGTCCCCTAATCCTAACCCGTAGGCTCACACTAACCAGCGCCCTCACACGCACGCTCCCCCTAAAGCGTTGTCGGACCCTCAATTGAACCCTAAACCGTCCCCGTCCCCTAACCCTAACCCTAGCCCGAAACCTAACCCTAACCCTTCCCCGAAGCCTGACCCTCACCCGTCCCCTAATCCTAACCCGTAGGCCTACACTAACCCGCGCCGTAACACGCACGCTCCTCCTAAAGCGTTGTCGGACCCTCACCTGGATCCTAAACCGTCCCGTCCCCTAACCCTAACCCTAGCCCGAACCCTAACCCTAACCCTTCCCTAAGCCTGACGCTCACCCGTCCCCTAATCCTAACCCGTAGGCTCACACTAAGCCGCGCCCTCACACGCACGCTCCCCCTAAAGCGTTGTCGGACCCTCACCTGGACGCTAAACCGTCCCCATCCCCTAAACCTAACCCTAGCCCGAACCCTAACCCTAACCCTTCCCCGAAGCCTGACCCTCACCCGTCCCCTAATCCTAACCCGTACGCTAACACTAACCCGTGCCCTCACACGCACGCTCTCCCTAAAGCGTTGTCGTACCCTCACCTGGACTCTAAACCGTCCCCGTCCCCTAACCCTAACCCTAGCCCGAACCCTAACCCTAACACTTCCCCGAAGCCTGACCCTCACCCGTCCCCTAATCCTAATCCGTAGGCTCACACTAACCCGCGCCCTCACACGAACGTTCCCCCTAAAGCGTTGTCGGACCCTCACCTGGACCCTAAACCGTCCCCGTCCCCTAACCCTAACCCTAGCCCGAACCCTAACCCTAACCCTTCCCCGAAGCCTGACCCTCACCCGTCCCCTAATCCTAACACGTACGCTAACACTAACCCGCGCCGTCACACGCACGCTCCCCCTAAAGCGTTGTCGGACCCTCACCTGGATCCTAAACCGTCCCGTCCCCTAACCCTAACCCTAGCCCGAACCCTAACCCTAACCCTTCCCCGAAGCCTGACCCTCACCCGTCCCCTAATCCTAACCCGTAGGCTCACACTAAGCCGCGCCCTCACACGCACGCTCCCCCTAAAGCGTTGTCGGACCCTCACCTGGACCCTAAACCGTCCCCGTCCCCTAACCCTAACCCTAGCCCGAACCCTAACCCTAAACCTTCCCCGAAGCCTGACACTCACCCGTCCCCTAATCCTAACCCGTACGCTAACACTAAGCCGTGCCCTCACACGCACGCTCCCCCTAAAGCGTTGTCGCACCCTCACCTGGACCCTAAACCGTCCCCGTCCCCTAACCCTAACCCTAGCCCGAACCCTAACCCTAACCCTTCCCCGAAGCCTGACCCTCACCCGTCCCCTAATCCTAACCAGTAGGCTCACACTAACCCGCGCCCTCACAGGCACGCTCCCCCTAAAGCGTTGTCGGACCCTCACCTGGACCTAAAACCGTCCCCATCCCCTAACACTAACCCTAGCCGGAACCCTAACCCTAACACTTCCCTGAAGCTTGACCCTCACCCGTCCCCTAATCCTAACCCGTACGCTCACACTAACCCACTCCCTCACACGCACGCTCCCTCTAAAGCATTGTCGGACCCTTACCTGGACCCTAAACCGTCCCCGTCCCCTAACCCTAACCCTAGGCCGAACCCTAACCCTAAGCCTTCCCCGAAGCCTGACCCTCACCCGTCCCCTAATCCTAACCCGTACGCTAACACTAACCCGCGCTGTCACACGCACGCTCCCCCTAAAGCGTTGTCGGACCCTCACCTGGATCCTAAACCGTCCCGTCACCTAATCCTAACCCTAGCCCGAACCCTAACCCTAACGCTTCCCCGAAGCCTGACCCTCACCCGTCCCCTAATCCTAAACCGTAGGCTCACACTAACCCGCGCCCTCACACGCACGCTCCCCCTAAAGCGTTGTCGGACCCTCACCTGGACGCTAAACCATCCCCGTCCCCTAACCCTAACCCTAGCCCGAACCCTAACCCTAACACTTCCCCTAAGCCTGACCCTCACCCGTCCCCTAATCCTAACACGTGCGCTCACACTAACCCGCGCCTTCACACGCACGCTCCCCCTAAAGCGTTGTCGGACCCTCACCTGGACCCTAAACCGTCCCCGTCCCCTAACACTAACCCTAGCCCGAACCCTAACCCTAACCCTTCCCCGAAGCCTGACCCTCACCCGTCCCCTAATCCTAACCCGTACGCTAACTCTAACCCGCGCCCTCACACGCACGCTCCCCCTAAAGCGTTGTCGGACCCTCACCTGAACCCTAAACCGTACCCGTCCCCTAACCCTAACCCTAGCCCGAACCCTAACCCTAACCCTTCCCTGAAGCCTGACCCTCACCCGTCCCCTAATCCTAACCCGTACGCTAACACTAACCCACGCCCTCACACGCACGCTCCCCCTAAAGCGTTGTCGGACCCTCACCTGGACCCTAAACCGTCCCCGTCCCCTAACCCTAACCCTAGCCCGAACCCTAAACCTAACGCTTCCCCGAAGACAGACCCTCACCCGTCCCCTAATCCTAACCCGTACGCTAACACTAACACGCGCCCTCACACGCACGCTCCCCCTAAAGCGTTGTCGGACCCTCACCTGGACCCTAAACCGTCCCCGTCCCCTAACCCTAACCCTAGCCCGAACCCTAACCCTAACCCTTCCCCGAACCCTGACACTCACCCATCCCCTAATCCTAATCCGTACGCTCACACTAACCCGCGCCCTCACACGCACGCTCCCCCTAAAGCGTTGTCGGACCCTCACCTGGATCCTAAACCGTCCCTGTCCCCTAATCCTAACCCTAGCCCGAACCCTAATCCTAACCCTTCCCCGAAGCCTGACCCTCACCCGTCCCCTAATCCTAATCCGTAGGCTCACACTAACCCGCGCCCTCACACGCACGCTCCCCCTAAAACGTTGTCGGACCCTCACCTGGACCCTAAACCGTCCCCGTACCCTAACCCTAACCCTAGTCCGAACCCTAACCCTAACACTTCCCCGAAGCCTGACCCTCACCCGTCCCCTAATCCTAACCCGTAGGCTCACACTAAGCCGCGCCCTCACACGCACGCTCCCCCTAAAGCGTTGTCGGACCCTCACCTGGACGCTAAACCGTCCCCGTCCCCTAACCCTAACCCTAGCCCGAACCCTAACCCTAACCCTTCACGGAAGTCTGACCCTCACCCGTCCCATAATCCTAACCCGTACGCTCACACTAACCCGCGCCCTCACACGCACGCTCTCCCTAAAGCGTTGTCGTACCCTCACCTGGACCCTAAACCGTCCCCGTCCCCTAACCCTAACCCTAGCCAGAACCCTAACACTAACACTTCCCCGAAGCCTGACCCTCACCCGTCCCCTAATCCTAACCCGTACGCTCACACTAAGCCGCGCCCTCACACGCACGCTCCCCCTAAAGCGTTGTCGGACCCTCACCTGGACCCTAAACCGTCCCCGTCCCCTAACCCTAACCCTAGCCCGAACCCTAACGCTAAACCTTCCCCGAAGCCTGACCCTCACCCGTCCCCTAATCCTAACACGTAGGCTCACACTAAGCCGCGCCCTCACACGCACGCTCCCCCTAAAGCGTTGTTCGACCCTCACCAGAACCCTAAACCGTCCCCGTCCCCTAACCCTAACCCTAGCCCGAACCCTAACCCAAACACTTCCCCGAAGCCTGACCCTCACCCGTCCCCTAATCCTAACCCGTAGGCTAACACTAAACCAAGCCCTCACACGCACGCTCCCCCTAAAGCGTTGTCGGACCCTCACCTCGATCCTAAACCGTCCCCATCCCCTAACACTAAACCTAGCCCGAACACTAACCCTAACCCTTCCCCGAAGCCTGACCCTCACCCGTCCCCTAATCCTAACACGTGCGCTCACACTAACCCGCGCCCTCACACGCACGCTCCCCCTAAAGCGTTGTCGGACCCTCACCTGGACCCTAAACCGTCCCCGTCCCCTAACCTTAACCCTAGCCTGAACCCTAAACCTAACGCTTCCCCGAAGCCTGACCCTCACCCGTCCCCTAATCCTAACCCGTACGCTAACACTTACCCGCGCCCTCTCACGCATGCTCCCCCTAAAGCGTTGTCGGACCCTCACCTGGACCCTAAGCCGTCCCCGTCCCCTAACCCTAACCCTAGCCCGAACCCTAACCCTAACACTTCCCCGAAGCCTGACCCTCACCCGTCCCCTAATCCTAACCCGTACGCTAACACTAAGCCGCGCCCTCACACGCACGCTCCCCCTAAAGCGTTGTCAGACTCTCACCTGGACCCTAAACCGTCCCCGTCCCCTAACCCTAACCCTAGCCCGAACCCTAACCCTAACCCTTCCCCGAAGCCTGACCCTCACCCGTCCCCTAATCCTAACCAGTAGGCTCACACTAACCCGCGCCCTCACACGCACGCTCCCCCTAAAGCGTTGTCGGACCCTCACCTGGACCCAAAACCGTCCCCATCCCCTAACGCTAACCCTAGCCGGAACCCTAAACCTAACCCTTCCCCGAAGCCTGACCCTCACCCGTCCCCTAATCCTAACCCGTACGCTCACACTAACCCACGCCCTCACACGCACGCTCCCTCTAAATCGTTGTCGGACCCTTACCTGGACCCTAAACCGTCCCCGTCCCCTAACCCTAACCCTAGCCCGAACCCTAACCCTAAGCCTTCCCCGAAGCCTGACCCTCACCCGTCCCCTAATCCTAACCCGTAGGCTCACACTAAGCCGCGCCCTCACACGCACGCTCCCCCTAAAGCGTTGTCGGACCCTCACCTGGACGCTAAACCGTCCCCGTCCCCTAACCCTAACCCTAGCCCGAACCCTAACCCTAACCCTTCACGGAAGTCTGACCCTCACCCGTCCCATAATCCTAACCCGTACGCTCACACTAACCCGCGCCCTCACACGCACGCTCTCCCTAAAGCGTTGTCGTACCCTCACCTGGACCCTAAACCGTCCCCGTCCCCTAACCCTAACCCTAGCCAGAACCCTAACACTAACACTTCCCCGAAGCCTGACCCTCACCCGTCCCCTAATCCTAACCCGTACGCTCACACTAAGCCGCGCCCTCACACGCACGCTCCCCCTAAAGCGTTGTCGGACCCTCACCTGGACCCTAAACCGTCCCCGTCCCCTAACCCTAACCCTAGCCCGAACCCTAACGCTAAACCTTCCCCGAAGCCTGACCCTCACCCGTCCCCTAATCCTAACACGTAGGCTCACACTAAGCCGCGCCCTCACACGCACGCTCCCCCTAAAGCGTTGTTCGACCCTCACCTGAACCCTAAACCGTCCCCGTCCCCTAACCCTAACCCTAGCCCGAACCCTAACCCAAACACTTCCCCGAAGCCTGACCCTCACCCGTCCCCTAATCCTAACCCGTAGGCTAACACTAAACCAAGCCCTCACACGCACGCTCCCCCTAAAGCGTTGTCGGACCCTCACCTCGATCCTAAACCGTCCCCATCCCCTAACACTAAACCTAGCCCGAACACTAACCCTAACCCTTCCCCGAAGCCTGACCCTCACCCGTCCCCTAATCCTAACACGTGCGCTCACACTAACCCGCGCCCTCACACGCACGCTCCCCCTAAAGCGTTGTCGGACCCTCACCTGGACCCTAAACCGTCCCCGTCCCCTAACCTTAACCCTAGCCTGAACCCTAAACCTAACGCTTCCCCGAAGCCTGACCCTCACCCGTCCCCTAATCCTAACCCGTACGCTAACACTTACCCGCGCCCTCACACGCATGCTCCCCCTAAAGCGTTGTCGGACCCTCACCTGGACCCTAAGCCGTCCCCGTCCCCTAACCCTAACCCTAGCCCGAACCCTAACCCTAACACTTCCCCGAAGCCTGACCCTCACCCGTCCCCTAATCCTAACCCGTACGCTAACACTTACCCGCGCCCTCACACGCATGCTCCCCCTAAAGCGTTGTCGGACCCTCACCTGGACCCTAAGCCGTCCCCGTCTCCTAACCCTAACCCTAGCCCGAACCCTAACCCTAACGCTTCCCCGAAGCCTGACCCTCACCCGTCCCCTAATCCTAACCCGTACTCTAACACTAACCCGCGCCCTCACACGCACGCTCCCCCTAAAGCGTTGTCAGACTCTCACCTGGACCCTAAACCGTCCCCGTCCCCTAACCCTAACCCTAGCCCGAACCCTAACCCTAACCCTTCCCCGAAGCCTGACCCTCACCCGTCCCCTAATCCTAACCAGTAGGCTCACACTAACCCGCGCCCTCACACGCACGCTACCCCTAAAGCGTTGTCGGACCCTCACCTGGACCCAAAACCGTCCCCATCCCCTAACGCTAACCCTAGCCGGAACCCTAAACCTAACTCTTCCCCGAGCCTGACCCTCACCCGTCCCCTAATCCTAACCCGTACGCTCACACTAACCCACGCCCTCACACGCACGCTCCCTCTAAAGCGTTGTCGGACCCTTACCTGGACCCTAAACCGTCCCCGTCCCCTAACCCTAACCCTAGCCCGAACCCTAACCCTAAGCCTTCCCCGAAGCCTGACCCTCACCCGTCCCCTAATCCTAACCCGTACGCTAACACTAACCCGCGCCCTCACACGCACGCTCCCCCTAAAGCGTTGTCGGACCCTCACCTGGACCCTAAACCGTCCCCGTCCCCTAACCCTAACCCTAGCCCGAACCCTAACCTTAATCCTTCCCCGAAGCCTGACCCTCACCCGTCCCCTAATCCTAACCCGTACGCTAACACTAACCCGCGCCCTCACACGCAGCTCCCCCTAAAGCGTTGTCGGACCCTCACCTGGACCCTAAACCGTCCCTGTACCGTAACCCTAACCCTAGCCCGAACCCTAACCCTAACCCTTCCCCGAAGCCTGACCCTCACCCGTCCCCTAATCCTAACCCGTACGCTCACACTAACTCGCGCCCTCACACGCACGCTCCCCCTAAAGCGTTGTCGGACCCTCACCTGGACCCTAAACCGACCCCGTCCCCTAACCCTACGCCTAGCCCGAACCCTAACCCTAACCCTTCCCCGAAGCCTGACCCTCACCCGTCCCCTAATCCTAACCCGTAGGCTCACACTAACCCGCGCCCTCACACGCACGCTCCCCCTAAAGCATTGTCGGACCCTCACCTGGACCCTAAACCGTCCCCGTCCCCTAACCCTAACCCTAGCCCGAACCCTAACCCTAACCCTTCCCCGAAGCCTGACCCTCACCCGTCCCCTAATCCTAACCTGTACGCTAACACTAACCCGCGCCGTCACACGCACGCTCCCCCTAAAGCGTTGTCGGACCCTCACCTGGATCCTAAACCGTCCCGTCCCCTAACCCTAACCGTAGCCCGAACCCTAACCCTAACACTTCCCCGAAGCCTGACCCTCACCCGTCCCCTAATCCTAACCCGTACGCTCACACTAACCCGCGCCCTCACACGCACGCTCCCCCTAAAGCGTTGTCGGACACTCACCTGGACCCTAAACCGTCCCCGTCCCCTAACCCTAACCCTAGCCCGAACCCTAAACCTAACCCTTCCCCGAAGCCTGACCCTGACCCGTCCCCTAATCCTAACCCGTACGCTAAAACTACCCCGCGCCCTCACACGCACGCTCCCCCTAAAGCGTTGTCGGACCCTCACCTGGACCCTAAACCGTCCCCGTCCCCTAACCCTAACCCTAGCCCGAACGCTAACCCTAACCCTTCCCCGAAGCCTGACCCTCACCCGTCCCCTAATCCTAACCCGTACGCTAACACTAACCCGCGCCCTCACACGCACGCGCCCCCTAAAGCTTTGTCGGACCCTCACCTGAACCCTAAACCGTCCCCGTACCCTAACCCTAACCCTAGCCCGAACCCTAACACTAACCCTTCAACGAAGCCTGACCCTCACCCATCCCCTAATCCTAACCCGTACGCTAACACTAACCCACGCCCTCACATGCACGCTCCCCCTAAAGCGTTGTCGGACCCTCACCTGGACCCTAAACCGTCCCCGTCCCCTAACCCTAACCCTAGCCCGAACCCTAAGCCTAACCCTTCCCCGAAGCCTGACCCTCACCCGTCCCCTAATCCTAAACCGTACGCTAACACTAACCCGCGCCGTCACACGCACGCTCCCCCTTAAGCGTTGTCGGACCCTCACCTGGATCCTAAACCGTCCCGTCCCCTAACCCTAACCCTAGGCCGAACCCTAACCCTAACCCTTCCCCGAAGCCTGACCCTCACCCGTCCCCTAATCCTAAACCGTAGGCTCACACTAACCCGCGCCCTCACACGCACGCTCCCCCTAAAGCGTTGTCGGACCCTCACCTGGACGCTAAACCGTCCCCGTCCCCTAACCCTAACCCTAGCCCGAACCCTAACCCTAACACTTCCCCGAAGCCTGACCCTCACCCGTCCCCTAATCCTAACGCGTACGCTAACACTAACCCACTCCCTCACACGCACGCTCCCCCTAAAGCGTTGTCGGACCCTCACCTGGACCCTAAACCGTCCCCATCCCCTAACCCTAACCCTAGCCCGAACACTAACCCTAACACTTCCCCGAAGCCTGACCCTCACCCGTCCCCTAATCCTAACACGTGCGCTCACACTAACCCGCGCCCTCACACGCACGCTCCCCCTAAAGCGTTGTCGGACCCTCACCTGGACCCTAAACCGTCCCCATACCCTAACCCTAACCCTAGTCCGAACCCTAACCCTAACACTTCCCCGAAGCCTGACCCTCACCCGTCCCCTAATCCTAACCCGTAGGCTGACACTAACCCGCGCCCTCACACGCACGCTCCCCCTAAAGCGTTGTCGGACCCTCACCTGGACCCTAAACCGTCCCCGTCCCCTAACCCTAACCCTAGCCCGAACCCTAACCCTAACCCTTCACCGAAGCCTGACCCTCACCCGTCCCCTAATCCTAACCCGTACGCTAAAACTAACCCGCGCCCTCACACGCACGCTCCCCCTAAAGCGTTGTCGGACCCTCACCTGAACCCTAAACCGTCCCCGTCCCCTAACCCTAACCCTAGCCCGAACCCTAACCCTAAACCTTCCCCGAAGCCTGACCCTAACCCGTCCCCTAATCCTAACCCGTAGGCTCACACTAACCAGCGCCCTCACACGCACGCTCCCCCTAAAGCGTTGTCGGACCCTCAATTGAACCCTAAACCGTCCCCGTCCCCTAACCCTAACCCTAGCCCGAAACCTAACCCTAACCCTTCCCCGAAGCCTGACCCTCACCCGTCCCCTAATCCTAACCCGTAGGCCTACACTAACCCGCGCCGTAACACGCACGCTCCTCCTAAAGCGTTGTCGGACCCTCACCTGGATCCTAAACCGTCCCGTCCCCTAACCCTAACCCTAGCCCGAACCCTAACCCTAACCCTTCCCTAAGCCTGACGCTCACCCGTCCCCTAATCCTAACCCGTAGGCTCACACTAAGCCGCGCCCTCACACGCACGCTCCCCCTAAAGCGTTGTCGGACCCTCACCTGGACGCTAAACCGTCCCCATCCCCTAAACCTAACCCTAGCCCGAACCCTAACCCTAACCCTTCCCCGAAGCCTGACCCTCACCCGTCCCCTAATCCTAACCCGTACGCTAACACTAACCCGTGCCCTCACACGCACGCTCTCCCTAAAGCGTTGTCGTACCCTCACCTGGACTCTAAACCGTCCCCGTCCCCTAACCCTAACCCTAGCCCGAACCCTAACCCTAACACTTCCCCGAAGCCTGACCCTCACCCGTCCCCAAATCCTAACCCGTAGGCTCACACTAACCCGCGCCCTCACACGCACGCTCCCCCTAAAGCGTTGTCGGACCCTCACCTGGACCCTAAAGCGTCCCCGTCCCCTAATCCTAACCCTAGCCCGAACCCTAACCCTAAACCTTCCCCGAAGCCTGACCCTCACCCGTCCCCTAAACCTAACCCGTAGGCTCACACTAAGCCGCGCCCTCACAGGCACGCTCCCCCTAAAGCGTTGTCGGACCCTCACTTGGACCCTAAACCGTCCCCGTCCCCTAACCCTAACCCTAGCCCGAACCCTAACCTTAACCCTTCCCCAAAGCCTGACCCTCACCCGTCCCCTAATCGTAACCCGTAGGCTCACACTAACCCGTGCCCTCACACGCACGCTACCCCTAAAGCGTTGTCGGACCCTCACCTGGACCCTAAACCGTTCCCCTCCCCTAACCCTAACCCTAGCCCGAACCCTAACCCTAACCCTTCCCCGAAGCCTGACCCTCACCTGTCCCCTAATCCTAAACCGTAGGCTCACACTAACCCGCGCCCTCACATGCACGCTCCCCCTAAAGCGTTGTCGGACCCTCACCTGCACCCTAAACAGTCCCCGTCCACTAACCCTAACCCTAGCCCGAACCCTAACCCTAACCCTTCCCCGAAGCCTGACCCTCACCCGTCCCCTAATCCTAAGCGTACGCTAACACTAACCCGCGCCCTCACACGCATGCTCCCCCTAAAGCGTTGTCGGACCCTCACCTGGACCCTAAACCGTCCCCGTTCCCTAACTCTAACCCTAGCCCGAACCCTAATCCTAACCCTTCCCCGAAGCCTGACCCTCACCCGTCCCCTAATCCTAATCCGTAGGCTCACACTAACCCGCGCCCTCACACGAACGTTCCCCCTAAAGCGTTGTCGGACCCTCACCTGGACCCTAAACCGTCCCCGTCCCCTAACCCTAACCCTAGCCCGAACCCTAACCCTAACCCTTCCCCGAAGCCTGACCCTCACCCGTCCCCTAATCCTAACACGTACGCTAACACTAACCCGCGCCGTCACACGCACGCTCCCCCTAAAGCGTTGTCGGACCCTCACCTGGATCCTAAACCGTCCCGTCCCCTAACCCTAACCCTAGCCCGAACCCTAACCCTAACCCTTCCCCGAAGCCTGACCCTCACCCGTCCCCTAATCCTAACCCGTAGGCTCACACTAAGCCGCGCCCTCACACGCACGCTCCCCCTAAAGCGTTGTCGGACCCTCACCTGGACCCTAAACCGTCCCCGTCCCCTAACCCTAACCCTAGCCCGAACCCTAACCCTAAACCTTCCCCGAAGCCTGACACTCACCCGTCCCCTAATCCTAACCCGTACGCTAACACTAAGCCGTGCCCTCACACGCACGCTCCCCCTAAAGCGTTGTCGCACCCTCACCTGGACCCTAAACCGTCCCCGTCCCCTAACCCTAACCCTAGCCCGAACCCTAACCCTAACCCTTCCCCGAAGCCTGACCCTCACCCGTCCCCTAATCCTAACCAGTAGGCTCACACTAACCCGCGCCCTCACAGGCACGCTCCCCCTAAAGCGTTGTCGGACCCTCACCTGGACCTAAAACCGTCCCCATCCCCTAACACTAACCCTAGCCGGAACCCTAACCCTAACACTTCCCTGAAGCTTGACCCTCACCCGTCCCCTAATCCTAACCCGTACGCTCACACTAACCCACTCCCTCACACGCACGCTCCCTCTAAAGCATTGTCGGACCCTTACCTGGACCCTAAACCGTCCCCGTCCCCTAACCCTAACCCTAGGCCGAACCCTAACCCTAAGCCTTCCCCGAAGCCTGACCCTCACCCGTCCCCTAATCCTAACCCGTACGCTAACACTAACCAGCGCTGTCACACGCACGCTCCCCCTAAAGCGTTGTCGGACCCTCACCTGGATCCTAAACCGTCCCGTCACCTAATCCTAACCCTAGCCCGAACCCTAACCCTAACGCTTCCCCGAAGCCTGACCCTCACCCGTCCCCTAATCCTAAACCGTAGGCTCACACTAACCCGCGCCCTCACACGCACGCTCCCCCTAAAGCGTTGTCGGACCCTCACCTGGACGCTAAACCATCCCCGTCCCCTAACCCTAACCCTAGCCCGAACCCTAACCCTAACACTTCCCCTAAGCCTGACCCTCACCCGTCCCCTAATCCTAACACGTGCGCTCACACTAACCCGCGCCTTCACACGCACGCTCCCCCTAAAGCGTTGTCGGACCCTCACCTGGACCCTAAACCGTCCCCGTCCCCTAACACTAACCCTAGCCCGAACCCTAACCCTAACCCTTCCCCGAAGCCTGACCCTCACCCGTCCCCTAATCCTAACCCGTACGCTAACTCTAACCCGCGCCCTCACACGCACGCTCCCCCTAAAGCGTTGTCGGACCCTCACCTGAACCCTAAACCGTACCCGTCCCCTAACCCTAACCCTAGCCCGAACCCTAACCCTAACCCTTCCCTGAAGCCTGACCCTCACCCGTCCCCTAATCCTAACCCGTACGCTAACACTAACCCGCGCCCTCACACGCACGCTCCCCCTAAAGCGTTGTCGGACCCTCACCTGGACCCTAAACCGTCCCCGTCCCCTAACCCTAACCCTAGCCCGAACCCTAAACCTAACGCTTCCCCGAAGACAGACCCTCACCCGTCCCCTAATCCTAACCCGTACGCTAACACTAACACGCGCCCTCACACGCACGCTCCCCCTAAAGCGTTGTCGGACCCTCACCTGGACCCTAAACCGTCCCCGTCCCCTAACCCTAACCCTAGCCCGAACCCTAACCCTAACCCTTCCCCGAACCCTGACACTCACCCATCCCCTAATCCTAATCCGTACGCTCACACTAACCCGCGCCCTCACACGCACGCTCCCCCTAAAGCGTTGTCGGACCCTCACCTGGATCCTAAACCGTCCCTGTCCCCTAATCCTAACCCTAGCCCGAACCCTAATCCTAACCCTTCCCCGAAGCCTGACCCTCACCCGTCCCCTAATCCTAATCCGTAGGCTCACACTAACCCGCGCCCTCACACGCACGCTCCCCCTAAAACGTTGTCGGACCCTCACCTGGACCCTAAACCGTCCCCGTACCCTAACCCTAACCCTAGTCCGAACCCTAACCCTAACACTTCCCCGAAGCCTGACCCTCACCCGTCCCCTAATCCTAACCCGTAGGCTCACACTAAGCCGCGCCCTCACACG
Source organism: Lagenorhynchus albirostris (assembly GCF_949774975.1). Lineage (NCBI taxonomy): Eukaryota > Metazoa > Chordata > Mammalia > Artiodactyla > Delphinidae > Lagenorhynchus > Lagenorhynchus albirostris. The sequence continues at coordinate 562,416 of NW_026783542.1, forward strand.
CACGCTCCCCCTAAAGCGTTGTCGGACCCTCACCTGGACGCTAAACCGTCCCCGTCCCCTAACCCTAACCCTAGCCCGAACCCTAACCCTAACCCTTCACGGAAGTCTGACCCTCACCCGTCCCATAATCCTAACCCGTACGCTCACACTAACCCGCGCCCTCACACGCACGCTCTCCCTAAAGCGTTGTCGTACCCTCACCTGGACCCTAAACCGTCCCCGTCCCCTAACCCTAACCCTAGCCAGAACCCTAACACTAACACTTCCCCGAAGCCTGACCCTCACCCGTCCCCTAATCCTAACCCGTACGCTCACACTAAGCCGCGCCCTCACACGCACGCTCCCCCTAAAGCGTTGTCGGACCCTCACCTGGACCCTAAACCGTCCCCGTCCCCTAACCCTAACCCTAGCCCGAACCCTAACGCTAAACCTTCCCCGAAGCCTGACCCTCACCCGTCCCCTAATCCTAACACGTAGGCTCACACTAAGCCGCGCCCTCACACGCACGCTCCCCCTAAAGCGTTGTTCGACCCTCACCAGAACCCTAAACCGTCCCCGTCCCCTAACCCTAACCCTAGCCCGAACCCTAACCCAAACACTTCCCCGAAGCCTGACCCTCACCCGTCCCCTAATCCTAACCCGTAGGCTAACACTAAACCAAGCCCTCACACGCACGCTCCCCCTAAAGCGTTGTCGGACCCTCACCTCGATCCTAAACCGTCCCCATCCCCTAACACTAAACCTAGCCCGAACACTAACCCTAACACTTCCCCGAAGCCTGACCCTCACCCGTCCCCTAATCCTAACACGTGCGCTCACACTAACCCGCGCCCTCACACGCACGCTCCCCCTAAAGCGTTGTCGGACCCTCACCTGGACCCTAAACCGTCCCCGTCCCCTAACCTTAACCCTAGCCTGAACCCTAAACCTAACGCTTCCCCGAAGCCTGACCCTCACCCGTCCCCTAATCCTAACCCGTACGCTAACACTTACCCGCGCCCTCACACGCATGCTCCCCCTAAAGCGTTGTCGGACCCTCACCTGGACCCTAAGCCGTCCCCGTCCCCTAACCCTAACCCTAGCCCGAACCCTAACCCTAACACTTCCCCGAAGCCTGACCCTCACCCGTCCCCTAATCCTAACCCGTACGCTAACACTAAGCCGCGCCCTCACACGCACGCTCCCCCTAAAGCGTTGTCAGACTCTCACCTGGACCCTAAACCGTCCCCGTCCCCTAACCCTAACCCTAGCCCGAACCCTAACCCTAACCCTTCCCCGAAGCCTGACCCTCACCCGTCCCCTAATCCTAACCAGTAGGCTCACACTAACCCGCGCCCTCACACGCACGCTCCCCCTAAAGCGTTGTCGGACCCTCACCTGGACCCAAAACCGTCCCCATCCCCTAACGCTAACCCTAGCCGGAACCCTAAACCTAACCCTTCCCCGAAGCCTGACCCTCACCCGTCCCCTAATCCTAACCCGTACGCTCACACTAACCCACGCCCTCACACGCACGCTCCCTCTAAATCGTTGTCGGACCCTTACCTGGACCCTAAACCGTCCCCGTCCCCTAACCCTAACCCTAGCCCGAACCCTAACCCTAAGCCTTCCCCGAAGCCTGACCCTCACCCGTCCCCTAATCCTAACCCGTAGGCTCACACTAAGCCGCGCCCTCACACGCACGCTCCCCCTAAAGCGTTGTCGGACCCTCACCTGGACGCTAAACCGTCCCCGTCCCCTAACCCTAACCCTAGCCCGAACCCTAACCCTAACCCTTCACGGAAGTCTGACCCTCACCCGTCCCATAATCCTAACCCGTACGCTCACACTAACCCGCGCCCTCACACGCACGCTCTCCCTAAAGCGTTGTCGTACCCTCACCTGGACCCTAAACCGTCCCCGTCCCCTAACCCTAACCCTAGCCAGAACCCTAACACTAACACTTCCCCGAAGCCTGACCCTCACCCGTCCCCTAATCCTAACCCGTACGCTCACACTAAGCCGCGCCCTCACACGCACGCTCCCCCTAAAGCGTTGTCGGACCCTCACCTGGACCCTAAACCGTCCCCGTCCCCTAACCCTAACCCTAGCCCGAACCCTAACGCTAAACCTTCCCCGAAGCCTGACCCTCACCCGTCCCCTAATCCTAACACGTAGGCTCACACTAAGCCGCGCCCTCACACGCACGCTCCCCCTAAAGCGTTGTTCGACCCTCACCTGAACCCTAAACCGTCCCCGTCCCCTAACCCTAACCCTAGCCCGAACCCTAACCCAAACACTTCCCCGAAGCCTGACCCTCACCCGTCCCCTAATCCTAACCCGTAGGCTAACACTAAACCAAGCCCTCACACGCACGCTCCCCCTAAAGCGTTGTCGGACCCTCACCTCGATCCTAAACCGTCCCCATCCCCTAACACTAAACCTAGCCCGAACACTAACCCTAACCCTTCCCCGAAGCCTGACCCTCACCCGTCCCCTAATCCTAACACGTGCGCTCACACTAACCCGCGCCCTCACACGCACGCTCCCCCTAAAGCGTTGTCGGACCCTCACCTGGACCCTAAACCGTCCCCGTCCCCTAACCTTAACCCTAGCCTGAACCCTAAACCTAACGCTTCCCCGAAGCCTGACCCTCACCCGTCCCCTAATCCTAACCCGTACGCTAACACTTACCCGCGCCCTCACACGCATGCTCCCCCTAAAGCGTTGTCGGACCCTCACCTGGACCCTAAGCCGTCCCCGTCCCCTAACCCTAACCCTAGCCCGAACCCTAACCCTAACACTTCCCCGAAGCCTGACCCTCACCCGTCCCCTAATCCTAACCCGTACGCTAACACTTACCCGCGCCCTCACACGCATGCTCCCCCTAAAGCGTTGTCGGACCCTCACCTGGACCCTAAGCCGTCCCCGTCTCCTAACCCTAACCCTAGCCCGAACCCTAACCCTAACGCTTCCCCGAAGCCTGACCCTCACCCGTCCCCTAATCCTAACCCGTACGCTAACACTAACCCGCGCCCTCACACGCACGCTCCCCCTAAAGCGTTGTCAGACTCTCACCTGGACCCTAAACCGTCCCCGTCCCCTAACCCTAACCCTAGCCCGAACCCTAACCCTAACCCTTCCCCGAAGCCTGACCCTCACCCGTCCCCTAATCCTAACCAGTAGGCTCACACTAACCCGCGCCCTCACACGCACGCTACCCCTAAAGCGTTGTCGGACCCTCACCTGGACCCAAAACCGTCCCCATCCCCTAACGCTAACCCTAGCCGGAACCCTAAACCTAACTCTTCCCCGAGCCTGACCCTCACCCGTCCCCTAATCCTAACCCGTACGCTCACACTAACCCACGCCCTCACACGCACGCTCCCTCTAAAGCGTTGTCGGACCCTTACCTGGACCCTAAACCGTCCCCGTCCCCTAACCCTAACCCTAGCCCGAACCCTAACCCTAAGCCTTCCCCGAAGCCTGACCCTCACCCGTCCCCTAATCCTAACCCGTACGCTAACACTAACCCGCGCCCTCACACGCACGCTCCCCCTAAAGCGTTGTCGGACCCTCACCTGGACCCTAAACCGTCCCCGTCCCCTAACCCTAACCCTAGCCCGAACCCTAACCCTAACCCTTCCCCAAAGCCTGACCCTCACCCGTCCCCTAATCCTAACCCGTACGCTAACACTAACCCACGCCCTCACAGGCACGCTCCCCCTAAAGCGTTGTCGGACCCTCACCTGGACCCTAAACCGTCCCCGTCCCCTAACCCTAACCCTAGCCCGAACCCTAACCCTAAGCCTTCCGCGAAGCCTGACCCTCACCCGTCCCCTAATCCTAAACCGAACGCTAACACTAACCCGCGCCCTCACACGCACGCTCTCCCTAAAGCGTTGTCGTACCCTCACCTGGACCCTAAACCGTTTCCGTCCCCTAACCCTAACCCTAGCCCGAACCCTAACCCTAACCCTTCCCCGAAGCCTGACCCTCACCCGTCCCCTAATCCTAACCCGTAGGCTCACACTAACCCGCGCCCTCACACGCACGCTCCCCCTAAAGCGTTGTCGGACCCACACCTGGACCCTAAACCGTCCCCGTCCCCTAACCTTAACCCTAGCCTGAACCCTAAACCTAACGCTTCCCCGAAGCCTGACCCTCACCCGTCCCCTAATCCTAACCCGTACGCTAACACTAACCCGCGTCGTCACACGCACGCTCCCCCTAAAGCGTTGTCGGACCCTCACCTGGATCCTAAACCGTCCCGTCCCCTAACACTAACCCTAGCCCGAACCCTAACCCTAACCCTTCCCCGAAGCCTGACCCTCACCCGTCCCCTAATCCTAACCCGTACGCTCACACTAAGCCGCGCCCTCACACGCACGCTCCCCCTAAAGCGTTGTCGGACCCTCACCTGGACACTAAACCGTCCCCGTCCCCTAAACCTAACCCTAGCCCGAACCCTAACCCTAACCCTTCCCCGAAGCCTGACCCTCACCCGTCCCCTAATCCTAACCCGTACGCTCACACTAACCCGCGCCCTCACACGCACGCTCTCCCTAAAGCGTTGTCGTACCCTCACCTGGACCCTAAACCGTCCCCGTCCCCTAACCCTAACCCTAGCCCGAACCCTAACCCTAACACTTCCCCGAAGCCTGACCCTCACCCGTCCCCTAATCCTAACCCGTAGGCTGACACTAACCCGCGCCCTCACACGCACGCTCCCCCTAAAGCGTTGTCGGACCCTCACCTGGACCCTAAACCGTCCCCGTCCCCTAATCCTAACCCTAGCCCGAACCCTAACCCTAACCCTTCCCCGAAGCCTGACCCTCACCTGTCCCCTAATCCTAACCCGTAGGCTCACACTAACCCGCGCCCTCACACGCACGCTCCCCCTAAAGCGTTGTCGGTCCCTCACTTGGACCCTAAACCGTCCCCGTCCCCTAACCCTAACCCTAGCCCGAACCCTAAACTTAATCCTTCCCCGAAGCCTGACCCTCACCCGTCCCCTAATCCTAACCCGTACGCTAACACTAACCCGCGCCCTCACACGCAGCTCCCCCTAAAGCGTTGTCGGACCCTCACCTGGACCCTAAACCGTCCCCGTACCGTAACCCTAACCCTAGCCCGAACCCTAACCCTAACCCTTCCCCGAAGCCTGACCCTCACCCGTCCCCTAATCCTAACCCGTACGCTCACACTAACTCGCGCCCTCACACGCATGCTCCCCCTAAAGCGTTGTCGGACCCTCACCTGGACCCTAAACCGTCCCCGTCCCCTAACCCTACGCCTAGCCCGAACCCTAACCCTAACCCTTCCCCGAAGCCTGACCCTCACCCGTCCCCTAATCCTTACCCGTAGGCTCACACTAAGCCGCGCCCTCACACGCACGCTCCCCCTAAAGCGTTGTCGGTCCCTCACCTGAACCCAAATCGTCCCCGTCCCCTAACCCTAACCCTAGCCCGAACCGTAACCCTAACACTTCCCCGAAGCCTGACCCTCACCCGTCCCCTAATCCTAACCCATAGGCTAACACTAACCCGAGCTCTCACACGCACGCTCCCCCTAAAGCGTTTTCGGACCCTCACCTCGATCCTAAACCGTCCCCATCCCCTAACCCTAAACCTAGCCCGAACCCTAACCCTAACCCTTCCCCGAAGCCTGACCCTCACCCGTCCCCTAATCCTAACCAGTAGGCTCACACTAACCCGCGCCCTCACACGCACGCTACCCCTAAAGCGTTGTCGGACCCTCACCTGGACCCTAAACCGTCCCCGTCCCCTAACCCTAACCCTAGCCCGAACGCTAACCCTAACCCTTCCCCGAAGCCTGACCCTCACCCGTCCCCTAATCCTAACCCGTACGCTAACACTAACCCGCGCCCTCACACGCACGCACCCCCTAAAGCGTTGTCGGACCCTCACCTGAACCCTAAACCGTCCCCGTACCCTAACCCTAACCCTAGCCCGAACCCTAACCCTAACACTTCAACGAAGCCTGACCCTCACCCATCCCCTAATCCTAACCCGTACGCTAACACTAACCCACGCCCTCACAGGCACGCTCCCCCTAAAGCGTTGTCGGACCCTCACCTGGACCCTAAACCGTCCCCGTCCCCTAACCCTAACCCTAGCCCGAACCCTAACCCTAACCCTTCCCCGAAGCCTGACCCTCACCCGTCCCCTAATCCTAAACCGTACGCTAACACTAACCCGCGCCCTCACACGCACGCTCCCCCTAAAGCGTTGTCGGACCCTCACCTGGACCCTAAACCGTCCCCATACCCTAACCCTAACCCTAGTCCGAACCCTAACCCTAACACTTCCCCGAAGCCTGACCCTCACCCGTCCCCTAATCCTAACCCGTAGGCTGACACTAACCCGCGCCCTCACACGCACGCTCCCCCTAAAGCGTTGTCGGACCCTCACCTGGACCCTAAACCGTCCCCGTCCCCTAACCCTAACCCTAGCCCGAACCCTAACCCTAACCCTTCACCGAAGCCTGACCCTCACCCGTCCCCTAATCCTAACCCGTACGCTAAAACTAACCCGCGCCCTCACACGCACGCTCCCCCTAAAGCGTTGTCGGACCCTCACCTGAACCCTAAACCGTCCCCGTCCCCTAACCCTAACCCTAGCCCGAACCCTAACCCTAAACCTTCCCCGAAGCCTGACCCTAACCCGTCCCCTAATCCTAACCCGTAGGCTCACACTAACCAGCGCCCTCACACGCACGCTCCCCCTAAAGCGTTGTCGGACCCTCACCTGGACCCTAAACCGTCCCCGTCCCCTAACCCTAACCCTAGCCCGAAACCTAACCCTAACCCTTCCCCGAAGCCTGACCCTCACCCGTCCCCTAATCCTAACCCGTAGGCCTACACTAACCCGCGCCGTAACACGCACGCTCCTCCTAAAGCGTTGTCGGACCCTCACCTGGATCCTAAACCGTCCCGTCCCCTAACCCTAACCCTAGCCCGAACCCTAACCCTAACCCTTCCCTAAGCCTGACGCTCACCCGTCCCCTAATCCTAACCCGTAGGCTCACACTAAGCCGCGCCCTCACACGCACGCTCCCCCTAAAGCGTTGTCGGACCCTCACCTGGACGCTAAACCGTCCCCATCCCCTAAACATAACCCTAGCCCGAACCCTAACCCTAACCCTTCCCCGAAGCCTGACCCTCACCCGTCCCCTAATCCTAACCCGTACGCTAACACTAACCCGTGCCCTCACACGCACGCTCTCCCTAAAGCGTTGTCGTACCCTCACCTGGACTCTAAACCGTCCCCGTCCCCTAACCCTAACCCTAGCCCGAACCCTAACCCTAACACTTCCCCGAAGCCTGACCCTCACCCGTCCCCAAATCCTAACCCGTAGGCTCACACTAACCCGCGCCCTCACACGCACGCTCCCCCTAAAGCGTTGTCGGACCCTCACCTGGACCCTAAACCGTCCCCGTCCCCTAATCCTAACCCTAGCCCGAACCCTAACCCTAAACCTTCCCCGAAGCCTGACCCTCACCCGTCCCCTAAACCTAACCCGTAGGCTCACACTAAGCCGCGCCCTCACAGGCACGCTCCCCCTAAAGCGTTGTCGGACCCTCACTTGGACCCTAAACCGTCCCCGTCCCCTAACCCTAACCCTAGCCCGAACCCTAACCTTAACCCTTCCCCAAAGCCTGACCCTCACCCGTCCCCTAATCGTAACCCGTAGGCTCACACTAACCCGTGCCCTCACACGCACGCTACCCCTAAAGCGTTGTCGGACCCTCACCTGGACCCTAAACCGTTCCCCTCCCCTAACCCTAACCCTAGCCCGAACCCTAACCCTAACCCTTCCCCGAAGCCTGACCCTCACCTGTCCCCTAATCCTAAACCGTAGGCTCACACTAACCCGCGCCCTCACATGCACGCTCCCCCTAAAGCGTTGTCGGACCCTCACCTGCACCCTAAACAGTCCCCGTCCACTAACCCTAACCCTAGCCCGAACCCTAACCCTAACCCTTCCCCGAAGCCTGACCCTCACCCGTCCCCTAATCCTAAGCGTACGCTAACACTAACCCGCGCCCTCACACGCATGCTCCCCCTAAAGCGTTGTCGGACCCTCACCTGGACCCTAAACCGTCCCCGTTCCCTAACTCTAACCCTAGCCCGAACCCTAATCCTAACCCTTCCCCGAAGCCTGACCCTCACCCGTCCCCTAATCCTAATCCGTAGGCTCACACTAACCCGCGCCCTCACACGAACGTTCCCCCTAAAGCGTTGTCGGACCCTCACCTGGACCCTAAACCGTCCCCGTCCCCTAACCCTAACCCTAGCCCGAACCCTAACCCTAACCCTTCCCCGAAGCCTGACCCTCACCCGTCCCCTAATCCTAACACGTACGCTAACACTAACCCGCGCCGTCACACGCACGCTCCCCCTAAAGCGTTGTCGGACCCTCACCTGGATCCTAAACCGTCCCGTCCCCTAACCCTAACCCTAGCCCGAACCCTAACCCTAACCCTTCCCCGAAGCCTGACCCTCACCCGTCCCCTAATCCTAACCCGTAGGCTCACACTAAGCCGCGCCCTCACACGCACGCTCCCCCTAAAGCGTTGTCGGACCCTCACCTGGACCCTAAACCGTCCCCGTCCCCTAACCCTAACCCTAGCCCGAACCCTAACCCTAAACCTTCCCCGAAGCCTGACACTCAACCGTCCCCTAATCCTAACCCGTACGCTAACACTAACCCGCGCCCTCACACGCACGCTCTCCCTAAAGCGTTGTCGTACCCTCACCTGGACCCTAAACCGTCCCCGTCCCCTAACCCTAACCCTCGCCCGAACCCTAACCCTAACACTTCCCCGAAGCCTGACCCTCACCCGTCCCTTAATCCTAAACCGTAGGCTCACACTAACCCGCGCCCTCACACGCACGCTCCCCCTAAAGCGTTGTCGGACCCTCACCTGCACCCTAAACCGTCCCCGACCCCTAACCCTAACCCTAGCCCGAACCCTAACCCTAACCCTTCCCCGAAGCCTGACCCTCACCCGTCCCCTAATCCTAACCCGTACGCTAACACTAACCCGCGCCCTCACACGCACGCTCCCCCTAAAGCGTTGTCGGACCCTCACCTGGACCCTAAACCGTCCCCGTCCCCTAACCCTAACCCTAGCCCGAAACCTAACCCTAAACCTTCCCCGAAGCCTGACCCTCACCCGTCCCCTAATCCTAACCCTTAGGCTCACACTAAGCCGCGCCCTCACACGCACGCTCCCCCTAAAGCGTTGTCGGACCCTCACTTGGACCCTAAACCGTCCCCGTCCCCTAACCCTAACCCTAGCCCAAACCCTAACCTTAACCGTTCCCCAAAGCCTGACCCTCACCCGTCCGCTAATCGAAACCCGAAGGCTCACACTAACCCGCGCCCTCACACGCACGCTCCCCCTAAAGCGTTGTCGGACCCTCACCTGGACCCTAAACCGTCCCCGTCCCCTAACCCTAACCCTAGCCCGAAACCTAACCCTAACCCTTCCCCGAAGCCTGACCCTCACCCGTCCCCTAATCCTAACCCGTAGGCCCACACTAACCCGCGCCGTAACACGCACGCTCCCCCTAAAGAGTTGTCGGACCCTCACCTGGACCCTAAACCGTCCCGTCCCCTAACCCTAACCCTAGCCCGAACCCTAACCCTAACCCTTTCCCGATGCCTGACCCTCACCCGTCCCCTAATCCTAAACCGCAGGCTCACACTAAGCCGCGCCCTCACACGCACGCTCCCCCTAAAGCGTTGTCGGACCCTCACCTGGACCCTAAACCGTCCCCGTCCCCTAACCCTAACCCTAGCCCGAACCCTAACCCTAAACCTTCCCCGAAGCCTGACCCTCACCCGTCCCCTAATCCTAACCCGTACGCTAACACTAACCCGCGCCCTCACACGCACGCTCTCCCTAAAGCGTTGTCGTACCCTCACCTGGACCCTAAACCGTCCCCGTCCCCTAACCCTAACCCTAGCCCGAACCCTAACCCTAACCCTTCCCCGAAGCCTGACCCTCACCCGTCCCCTAATCCTAACCCGTACGCTCACACTAACCCGCGCCCTCACACGCACGCTACCCCTAAAGCGTTGTCGGACTCTCACCTGGACCCTAAACCGTCCCCGTCCCCTAACCCTACCCCTAGCCTGAACCCTAACCCTAACACTTCCCCGAAGCCTGACCCTCACCCGTCCCTTAATCCTAACCCGTAGGCTCACACTAAGCCGCGCCCTCACACGCACGCTCCCCCTAAAGCGTTGTCGGACCCTCACCTGGACCCTAAACCGTCCCCGTCCCCTAACCCTAACCCTAGCCCGAACCCTAACCCTAACCCTTCCCCGAAGCCTGACCCTCACCCGTCCCCTAATCCTAACCCGTACGCTAACACTAACCCGCGCCCTCACATGCACGCTCCCCCTAAAGCGTTGTCGGACCCTCACCTGGATCCTAAACCGTCCCGTCCCCTAACCCTAACCCTAGCCCGAACCCTAACCCTAACCCTTCCCCGAAGCCTGACCCTCACCCGTCCCCTAACCCTTACCCGTAGGCTCACACTAAGCCGCGCCCACACTCGCACGCTTCCCCTAAAGCGTTGTCGGACCCTCACCTGGACCCTAAACCGTCCCCGTCCCCTAACCCTAACCCTAGCCCGAACCCTAACCCTAACCCTTCCCCGAAGCCTGACCCTCACCCGTCCCCTAATCCTAACCCGTACGCTAACACTAACCCGCGCCCTCACACGCACGCTCTCCCTAAAGCGTTGTCGTACCCTCACCTGGACCCAAAACCGTCCCCGTCCCCTAACCCTAACCCTAGCCGGAACCCTAACCCTAACACTTCCCCGAAGCCTGACCCTCACCCGTCCCCTAATCCTAACCCGTAGGCTCACACTAACCCGCGCCCTCACACGCACGCTCCCCCTAAAGCGTTGTCGGACCCTCACCTGGACCCTAAACCGTCCCCGTCCCCTAACCCTAACCCTAGCCCAAACCCTAACCATAACCCTTCCCCGAAGCCTGACCCTCACCCGTCCCCTAATCCTAACCCGTAGCCTCACACTAACCCGCGCCCTCACACGCACGCTCCCCCTAAAGCGTTGTCGGACCCTCACCTGGACCCTAAACCGTCCCCATCCCCTAACCCTAACCCTAGCCCGAACCCTAACCCTAACCCTTCCCCGAAGCCTGACCCTCACCCGTCCCCTAATCCTAACCCGTACGCTCATACTAACCCGCGCCCTCACACGAACGCTCCCCCTAAAGCGTTGTCGGACCCTCACCTGGACCCTAAACCGTCCCCGTCCCCTAACCCTAACCCTAGCCCAAACCCTAACCATAACCCTTCCCCGAAGCCTGACCCTCACACGTCCCCTAATCCTAACCCGTAGCCTCACACTAACCCACGCCCTCACACGCACGCTCCCCCTAAAGCGTTGTCGGACCCTCACCTGGACCCTAAACCGTCCCCATCCCCTAACCCTAACCCTAGCCCGAACCCTAACCCTAACCCTTCCCCGAAGCCTGACCCTCACCCGTCCCCTAATCCTAAACCGTAGGCTCACATTAACCCGCGCCCTCACACGCACGCTCCCCCTAAAGCGTTGTCGGACCCTCACCTGGACCCTAAACCGTCCCCGTCCCCTAACCCTAACCCTAGCCCGAACCCTAACCCTAACCCTTCCCCGAACCCTGACCCTCACCCGTCCCCTAATCCTAACCCGTACGCTAACACTAACCCGCGCCCTCACACGCACGCTCCCCCTAAAGCGTTGTCGGACCCTCACTTGGACCCTAAACCGTCCCCGTCCCCTAACCCTAACCCTAGCCCGAACCCTATACCTAACCCTTCCCCGAAGCCTGACCCTCACCCGTCCCCTAATCCTAACCCGTACGCTAACACTAACCCGCGCCCTCACACGCACGCTCCCCCTAAAGCGTTGTCGGACCCTCACCTGGACCCTAAACCGTCCCCGTCCCCTAACCCTAACCCTAGCCCGAACCCTAACCCTAACCCTTCCCCGAACCCTGACACTCACCCGTCCCCTAATCCTAACCCGTACGCTAACACTAACCAACGCCCTCACACGCCCGCTCCCCCTAAAGCGTTGTCGGACCCTCACTTGGACCCTAAACCGTCCCCGTCCCCTAACCCTAACCCTAGCCCGAACCCTAACCCTAACCCTTCCCCGAAGCCTGACCCTCACCCGTCCCCTAATCCTAACCCGTACGCTAACACTAACCCGCGCCCTCACACGCACGCTCCCCCTAAAGCGTTGTCGGACGCGCACCTGGACCCTAAACCGTCCCCGTCCCCTAACCCTAACCCTAGCCCGAACCCTAACCCTAACCCTTCCCCGAACCCTGACCCTCACCCGTCCCCTAATCCTAACCCGTACGCTCACACTAACCCGCGCCCTCACACGCACGCTCCCCCTAAAGCGTTGTCGGACCCTCACCTGGACCCTAAACTGTCCCCGTCCCCTAACCCTAACCCTCGCCCGAACCCTAACGCTAACCCTTCCCCGAAGCCTGACCCTCACCCGTCCCCTAATCCTAACACGTAGGCTCAAACTAAGCCGCGCCCTCACACGCACGCTTCCCCTAAAGCGTTGTCGGACCCTCACCTGAACCCTAAACCGTCCCCGTCCCCTAACCCTAACCCTAGCCCGAACCCTAACCCTAACACTTCTCCGAAGCCTGACCCTCACCCGTCCCCTAATCCTAACCCGTAGGCTAACATTAACCCGAGCCCTCACACGCACGCTCCCCCTAAAGCGTTGTCGGACCCTCACCTCGATCCTAAACCGTCCCCATCCCCTAACCCTAAACCTAGCCCGAACCCTAACCCTAACCCTTCCCCGAAGCCTGACCCTCACCCGTCCCTTAATCCTAACCCGTACGCTCACACTAACCCGCGCACTCACACGCACGCCCTCCCTAAAGCGTTGTCGTACCCTCATCTGGACCCTAAACCGTCCCCGTCCCCTAACCCTAACCCTAGCCCGAACCCTAAACCTAACCCTTCCCCGAAGCCTGACCCTCACCCGTCCCCTAATCCTAACCCGTAGGCCCACACTAACCCGCGCCCTCACACGCACGCTCCTCCTAAACCGTTGTCGGACCCTCACCTGGACCCTAAACCGTCCCCGTCCCCTAACCCTAACCCTAGCCCGAACCCTAACCCTAACCCTTCCCCGAAGCCTGACCCTCACCCGTCCCCTAATCCTAACCCGTACGCTAACACTAACCCGCGCCCTCACACGCACGCTCTCCCTAAAGCGTTGTCGTACCCTCACCTGGACCCTAAACCATCCCCGTCCCCTAACCGTAACCCTAGCCCGAACCCTAACCCTAACCCTTCCCCGAAGCCTGACCCTCACCCGTCCCCTAATCCTAATCCGTAGGCTCACACTAACCCGCGCCCTCACACGCACGCTCCCCCTAAAGCGTTGTCGGACCCTCACCTGGACCCTAAACCGTCCCCGTCCCCTAACCCTAACCCTAGCCCAAACCCTAACCATAACACTTCCCCGAAGCCTGACCCTCACCCGTCCCCTAATCCTAACCCATAGCATCACACTAACCCGCGCCCTCACACGCACGCTCCCCCTAAAGCGTTGTCGGACCCTCACTTGGACCCTAAACCGTTCCCGTCCCCTAACCCTAACCCTACCCCGAACCCTAACCTTAACCCTTCCCCAAAGCCTGACCCTCACCCGTCCCCTAATCGTAACCCGTAGGCTCACACTAACCCGCGCCCTCACACGCACGCTCCCCCTAAAGGGTTTTCGGACCCTCACCTGGACCCTAAACCGTCCCCATCCCCTAACCCTAACCCTAGCCCGAACCCTAACCCTAACCCTTCCCCGAAGCCTGACCCTCACCCGTCCCCTAATCCTAAACCGTAGGCTCACACTAACCCGCGCCCTCACACGCACGCTCCCCCTAAAGCGTTGTTGGACCCTCATCTGGACCCTAAACCGTCCCCGTCCCCTAACCCTAACCCTAGGCGAACCCTAACCCTAACCCTTCCCCGAACCCTGACACTCACCCGTCCCCTAATCCTAACCCGTACGCTAACACTAACCCGCGCCCTCACACGCACGCTCCCCCTAAAGCGTTGTCGGACCCTCACTTGGACCCTAAACCGTCCCCGTCCCCTAACCCTAACCCTAGCCCGAACCCTAAACCTAACCCTTCCCCGAAGCCTGACCCTCACCCGTCCCCTAATCCTAACCCGTACGCTAACACTAACCCGCGCCCTCACACGCACGCTCCCCCTAAAGCGTTGTCGGACACTCACCTGGACCCTAAACCGTCCCCGTCCCCTAACCCTAACCCTAGCCCGAACCCTAACCCTAACCCTTCCCCGAACCCTGACCCTCACCCGTACCATAATCCTAACCCGTACGCTCACACTAACCCACGCCCTCACACGCACGCTCCCCCTAAAGCGTTGTCGGACCCTCACCTGGACCCTAAACCGTCCCCGTCCCCTAACCCTAACCCTAGCCCGAACCCTAATCCTAACCCTTCCCCGAAGCCTGACCCTCACCCGTCCCCTAATCCTAATCCGTAGGCTCACACTAACCCGCGCCCTCACACGCACGCACCCCCTAAAGCGTTGTCGGACCCTCACCTGGACCCTAAACCGTCCCCGTACCCTAACCCTAACCCTAGCCCGAACCCTAACCCTAACACTTCCCCGAAGCCTGACCCTCTCCCGTCCCCTAATCCTAACCCGTACGCTAACACTAACCCGCGCCCTCACACGCACGCTCCCCCTAAAGCGTTGTCGGACCCTCACCTGGACCCTAAACCGTCCCCGTCCCCTAACCCTAACCCTAGCCCGAACCCTAACCCTAACACTTCCCCGAAGCCTGACCCTCACCCGTCCCCTAATCCTAACCCGTACACTAACACTAACTCGCGCCGTCACACTCACGCTCCCCCTAAAGCGTTGTCGGACCCTCACCTGGATCCTAAACAGTCCCGTCCCCTAACCCTAACCCTAGCCCGAACCCTAACCCTAACCCTTCCCCGAAGCCTGACCCTCACCCATCCCCTAATCCTAACCCGTACGCTCACACTAACCCGCGCCCTCACACGCACGCTCTCCCTAAAGCGTTGTCGTACCCTCACCTGGACCCTAAACCGTCCCCGTCCCCTAACCCTAACCCTAGCCCGAACCCTAACCCTAAACCTTCCCCGAAGCCTGACCCTCCCCCGTCCCCTAATCCTAACCCATAGGCTCACACTAAGCCGCGCCCTCACACGCACGCTCCCCCTAAAGCGTTGTCGGACCCTCACCAGGACGCTAAACCGTCCCCGTCCCCTAACCCTAACCCTAGCCCGAACCCTAACCCTAACACTTCCCCGAAGCCTGACCCTCACCCGTCCCCTAATCCTAACCCGTACGCTCACACTAACCCGCGCCCTCACACACACGCCCTCCCTAAAGCGTTGTCGTACCCTCACCTGGACCCTAAATCGTCCCCGTCGCCTAACCCTAACCCTAGCCCGAACCCTAAACCTAACGCTTCCCCGAAGCCTGACCCTCACCCGTCCCCTAATCCTAACCCGTACGCTAACACTAACCCGCGCCCTCACACGCACGCCCTCCCTAAAGCGTTGTCGGACCCTAAACTGGATCCAAAACCGTCCCCATCCCCTAACCCTAACCCTAGCCGGAAACCTAACCCTAACCCTTCCCCGAAGCCTGACCCTCACCCGTCCCCTAATCCTAACCCGTACGCTCACACGAACCCACGCCCTCACACGCACGCTCCCTCTAAAGCGTTGTCGGACCCTCACCTGGACCCTAAACCGTCCCCGTCCCCTAACCCTAACCCTAGCCCGAACCCTAACCCTAAGCCTTCCCCGAAGCCTGACCCTCACCCGTCCCCTAATCCTAACCCGTACGCTAACACTAAGCCGCGCCCTCACACGCACGCTCCCCCTAAAGCGTTGTCGGACCCTAACCTGAACCCTAAACCGTCCCCGTCCCCTAACCCTAACCCTAGCCCGAACCCTAACCCTAACCCTTCCCCGAAGCCTGACCCTCACCCGTCCCCTAATCCTAACCCGTACACTAACACTAACTCGCGCCGTCACACGCACGCTACCCCTAAAGCATTGTCGGACCCTCACCTGGATCCTAAACCGTCCCGTCCCCTAACCCTAACCCTAGCCCGAACCCTAACCCTAACCCTTCCCCGAAGCCTGACCCTCACCCGTCCCCTAATCCTAACCCGTAGGCTCACACTAAGCCGCGCCCTCACACGCACGCTCCCCCTAAAGCGTTGTCGGACCCTCACCTGCACCCTAAACCGTCCCCGTCCCCTAACCCTAACCCTAGCCCGAACCCTAACCCTAACCCTTCCCCGAAGCCTGACCCTCACCCGTCCCTTAATCCTAACCCGTACGCTAACACTAACCCGCGCCCTCACACGCACGCCCTCCCTAAAGCGTTGTCGGACCCTAACCTGGACCCAAAACCGTCCCCATCCCCTAACCCTAACCCTAGCCGGAAACCTAACCCTAACCCTTCCCCGAAGCCTGACACTCACCCGTCCCCTAATCCTAACCCGTACGCTCACACTAACCCACGCCCTCACACGCACGCTCCCTCTAAAGCGTTGTCGGACCCTCACCTGGACCCTAAACCGTCCCCGTCCCCTAACCCTAACCCTAGCCCGAACCCTAACCCTAAGCCTTCCCCGAAGCCTGACCCTCACCCGTCACCTAATCCTAACCCGTACGCTAACACTAACCCGCGCCCTCACACGCACGCTCCCCCTAAAGCGTTGTCGGACCCTCACCTGAACCCTAAACCGTCCCCGTCCCCTAACCCTAACCCTAGCCCGAACCCTAACCCTAACCCTTCCCCGAAGCCTGACCCTCACCCGTCCCCTAATCCTAACCCGTACGCTAACACTAACCCGCGCTGTCACACGCACGCTCCCCCTAAAGCGTTGTCGGACCCTCACCTGGATCCTAAACCGTCCCGTCCCCTAACCCTAACCCTAGCCCGAACCCTAACCCTAACACTTCCCCGAAGCCTGACCCTCACCCGTCCCCTAATCCTAACACGTGCGCTCACACTAACCCGCGCCTTCACACGCACGCTCCCCCTAAAGCGTTGTCGGACCCTCACCTGGACCCTAAACCGTCCCCGTCCCCTAACACTAACCCTAGCCCGAACCCTAACCCTAACCCTTCCCCGAAGCCTGACCCTCACCCGTCCCCTAATCCTAACCCGTACGCTAACTCTAACCCGCGCCCTCACACGCACGCTCCCCCTAAAGCGTTGTCGGAACCTCACCTGAACCCTAAACCGTACCCGTCCCCTAACCCTAACCCTAGCCCGAACCCTAACCCTAACCCTTCCCTGAAACCTGACCCTCACCCGTCCCCTAATCCTAACCCGTACACTAACACTAACCCACGCCCTCACACGCACGCTCCCCCTAAAGCGTTGTCGGACCCTCACCTGGACGCTAAACCGTCCCCGTCCCCTAACCCTAACCCTAGCCCGAACCCTAACCCTAACCCTTCCCCGAAGCCTGACCCTCACATGTCCCATAATCCTAACCCGTACGCTCACACTAACCCGCGCCCTCACACGCACGCTCTCCCTAAAGCGTTGTCGTACCCTCACCTGGACCCTAAACCGTCCCCGTCCCCTAACCCTAACCCTAGCCCGAACCCTAACCCTAACACTTCCCCGAAGCCTGACACTCACCCGTCCCCTAATCCTAACCCGTAGTCTCACACTAAGCCGCGCCCTCACACGCACGCTCCCCCTAAAGCGTTGTCGGACCCTCACCTGGACCCTAAACCGTCCCCGTCCCCTAACCCTAACCCTCGCCCGAACCCTAACGCTAACCCTTCCCCGAAGCCTGACCCTCACCCGTCCCCTAATCCTAACCAGTAGGCTCACACTAACCCGCGCCCTCACACGCACGCTCCCCCTAAAGCGTTGTCGGACCCTCACCTGAACCCTAAACCGTCCCCGTCCCCTAACCCTAACCCTAGCCCGAACCCTAACCCTAACACTTCCCCGAAGCCTGACCCTCACCCGTCCCCTAATCCTAACCCGTAGGCTAACACTAACCTGAGCCCTCACACGCACGCTCCCCCTAAAGCGTTGTCGGACCCTCACCTCGATCCTAAACCGTCCCCATCCCCTAACCCTAAACCTAGCCCGAACCCTAACCCTAACCCTTCCCCGAAGCCTGACCCTCACCCGTCCCCTAATAATAACCCGTAGGCTCACACTAAGCCACGCCCTCACACGCACGCTCCCCCTAAAGCGTTGTCGGACCCTCACCTGGACGCTAAAACGTCCCCGTCCCCTAACCCTAACCCTAGCCCGAACCCTAACCCTAACCCTTCCCCGAAGCCTGACCCTCACATGTCCCCTAATCCTAACCCGTACGCTAACACTAACCCGTGCCGTCACACGCAAGCTCTCCCTAAAGCGTTGTCGGACCCTCACCTGGATCCTAAACCGTCCCGTCCCCTAACCCTAACCCTAGCCCGAACCCTAACCCTAACCCTTCCCCGAAGCCTGACCCTCACCCGTCCCCTAATCCTAACCCGTAGGCTCACACTAACCCGCGCCCTCACACGCACGCTCCCCCTAAAGCGTTGTCGGACCCTCACCTGGACGCTAAACCGTCCCCGTCCCCTAACCCTAACCCTAGCCCGAACCCTAACCCTAACACTTCCCCGAAGCCTGACCCTCACCCGTCCCCTAATCCTAACGCGTACGCTAACACTAACCCACTCCCTCACACGCACGCTCCCCCTAAAGCGTTGTCGGACCCTCACCTGGACCCTAAACCGTCCCCATCCCCTAACCCTAACCCTAGCCCGAACACTAACCCTAACCCTTCCCCGAAGCCTGACCCTCACCCGTCCCCTAATCCTAACACGTGCGCTCACACTAACCCGCGCCCTCACACGCACGCTCCCCCTAAACCGTTGTCGGACCCTCACCTGGACCCTAAACCGTCCCCGTCTCCTAACCCTAACCCTAGCCCGAACCCTAAACCTAACGCTTCCCCGAAGTCTGACCCTCACCCGTCCCCGAAGCCTAACCCGTACGCTAACACTAACCCGCGCCCTCACACGCACGCTCCCACTAAAGCGTTGTCGGACCCTCACTTGGACCCTAAACCGTCCCCGTCCCCTAACCCTAACCCTAGCCCGAACCCTAACCCTAACACTTCCCCGAAGCCTGACCCTCACCCGTCCCTTAATCCTAACCCGTACGCTAACACTAAGCCGTGCCCTCACACGCACGCTCCCCCTAAAGCGTTGTCGGACCCTCACCTGGACCCTAAACCGTCCCCGTCCCCTAACCCTAACCCTAGCCCGAACCCTAACCCTAACCCTTCCCCGAAGCCTGACCCTCACCCGTCCCCTAATCCTAACCAGTAGGCTCACACTAACCCGCGCCCTCACAGGCACGCTCCCCCTAAAGCGTTGTCGGACCCTCACCTGGACCCAAAACCGTCCCCATCCCCTAACCCTAACCCTGGCCGGAACCCTAACCCTAACCCTTCCCCGAAGCTTGACCCTCACCCGTCCCCTAATCCTAACCCGTACGCTCACACTAACCCACGCCCTCACACGCACGCTCCCTCTAAAGCATTGTCGGACCCTCACCTGGACCCTAAACCGTCCCCTAACCCTAAACCTAACCCTAGCCCGAACCCTAAACCTAAGCCTTCCCCGAAGCCTGACCCTCACCCGTCCCCTAATCCTAACCCGTACGGTAACACTAACCTGCGCCCTCACACGCACGCTCCCCCTAAAGCGTTGTCGGACCCTCACCTGCACCCTAAACCGTCCCCGTCCCCTAACCCTAACCCTAGACCGAACCCTAACCCTAAACCTTCCCCGAAGCCTGACCCTCACCCGTCCCCGAATCCTAACCCGTACGCTAACACTAACCCACGCCCTCACAGGCACGCTCCCCCTAAAGCGTTGTCGGACCCTCACCTGGACGCTAAACCGTCCCCGTCCCCTAACCCTAACCCTAGCCCGAACCCTAACCCTAACACTTCCCCGAAGCCTGACCCTCACCCGTCCCCTAATCCTAAACCGTACGCTAACACTAAGCCGCGCCCTCACACGCACGCTCCCCCTAAAGCGTTGTCGGACCCTCACCTGGACCCTAAACCGTCCCCGTCCCCTAACCCTAACCCTAGCCCAAACCCTAACCCTAACCCTTCCCCGAAGCCTGACCCTCACCCGTCCCCTAATCCTAACCAGTAGGCTCACACTAACCCGCGCCCTCACACGCACGCTCCCCCTAAAGCGTTGTCGGACCCTTACCTGGACCCTAAACCGTCCCCGTCCCCTAACCCTAACCCTAGCCCGAACCCTAACCCTAAGCCTTCCCCGAAGCCTGACCCTCACCCGTCCCCTAATCCTAACCCGTACGCTAACACTAACCCGCGCCCTCACACGCACGCTCCCCCTAAAGCGTTGTCGGACCCTCACCTGGACCCTAAACCGTCCCCGTCCCCTAACCCTAACCCTAGCCCGAACCCTAACCCTAACACTTCCCCGAAGCCTGACCCTCACCCGTCCCCTAATCCTAACCCGTACGCTAACACTAAGCCGCGCCCTCACACGCACGCTCCCCCTAAAGCGTTGTCGTACCCTCACCTGGACCCTAAACCGTTTCCGTCCCCTAACCCTAACCCTAGCCCGAACCCTAACCCTAACTCTTCCCCGAAGCCTGACCCTCACCCGTCCCCTAAACCTAACCCGTACGCTAACACTAACCCGCGCTGTCACACGCACGCTCCCCCTAAAGCGTTGTCGGACCCTCACCTGGATCCTAAACCGTCCCGTCCCCTAACCCTAACCCTAGCCCGAACCCTAACCCTAACACTTCCCCGAAGGCTGACCCTCACCCGTCCCCTAATCCTAACACGTGCGCTCACACTAACCCGCGCTTTCACACGCACGCTCCCCCTAAAGCGTTGTCGGACCCTCACCTGGACCCTAAACCGTCCCCGTCCCCTAAAACTAACCCTAGCCCGAACCCTAACCCTAACACTTCCCCGAAGCCTGACCCTCACCCGTCCCCTAATCCTAACCCGTACGCTAACTCTAACCCGCGCCCTCACACGCACGCTCCCCCTAAAGCGTTGTCGGACCCTCACCTGAACCCTAAACCGTACCCGTCCCCTAACCCTAACCCTAGCCCGAACCCTAACCCTAACCCTTCCCTGAACCCTGACCCTCACCCGTCCCCTAATCCTAACCCGTACGCTAACACTAACCTACGCCCTCACACGCACGCTCCCCCTAAAGCGTTGTCGGACCCTCACCTGGACCCTAAACCGTCCCCGTACGCTAACCCTAACCCTAGCCCGAACCCTAAACCTAACGCTTCCCCGAAGCCTGACCCTCACCCGTCCCCTAATCCTAACCCGTACGCTAACACTAACACGCGCCCTCACACGCACGCTCCCCCTAAAGCGTTGTCGGACCCTCACCTGGACCCTAAACCGTCCCCGTCCCCTAACCCTAACCCTAGCCCGAACCCTAACCCTAAGCCTTCCCCGAAGCCTGACCCTCACCCGTCCCCTAATCCTAACCCGTACGCTAACACTAACCCGCGCCGTCACACGCACGCTCCCCCTAAAGCATTGTCGGACCCTCACCTGGACCCTAAACCGTCCCCGTCCCCTAACCCTAACCCTAGCCCGAACCCTAACCCTAACCCCTCCCCGAACCCTGACCCTCACCCGTCCCCTAATCCTAATCCGTACGCTCACACTAACCCGCACCCTCACACGCACGCTCCCCCTAAAGCGTTGTCGGACCCTCACCTGGACCCTAAACCGTCCCCGTCCCCTAACCCTAACCCTAGCCCGAACCCTAATCCTAACCCTTCCCCGAAGCCTGACCCTCACCCGTCCCCTAATCCTAATCCGTAGGCTCACACTAACCCGCGCCCTCACACGCACGCTCCCCCTAAAGCGTTGTCGGACCCTCACCTGACCCTAAACCGTCCCCGTCCCCTAACCCTAACCCTAGCCCGAACCCTAACGCTAAACCTTCCCCGAAGCCTGACCCTCACCCGTCCCCTAATCCTAACACGTAGGCTCACACTAAGCCGCGCCCTCACACGCACGCTCCCCCTAAAGCGTTGTCGGACCCTCACCTGAACCCTAAACCGTCCCCGTCCCCTAACCCTAACCCTAGCCCGAACCCTAACCCAAACACTTCCCCGAAGCCTGACCCTCACACGTCCCCTAATCCTAACCCATAGGCTAACACTAACCCAAGCCCTCACACGCACGCTCCCCCTAAAGCGTTGTCGGACCCTCACCGCGATCCTAAACCGTCCCCATCCCCTAACCCTAAACCTAGTCCGAACACTAACCCTAACCCTTCCCCGAAGCCTGACCCTCACCCGTCCCCTAATCCTAACACGTGCGCTCACACTAACCCGCGCCCTCACACGCACGCTCCCCCTAAAGCGTTGTCGGACCCTCACCTGGACCCTAAACCGTCCCCGTCCCCTAACCTTAACCCTAGCCTGAACCCTAAACCTAACGCTTCCCCGAAGCCTGACCCTCACCCGTCCCCTAATCCTAACCCGTACGCTAACACTAACCCGCGCCCTCACACGCACGCTCCCCCTAAAGCGTTGTCGGACACTCACCTGGACCCTAAACCGTCCCCGTCCCCTAACCCTAACCCTAGCCCGAACCCTAACCCTAACACTTCCCCGAAGCCTGACCCTCACCCGTCCCCTAATCCTAAACCGTACGCTAACACTAAGCCGCGCCCTCACACGCACGCTCCCCCTAAAGCGTTGTCGGACCCTCACCTGGACCCTAAACCGTCCCCGTCCCCTAACCCTAACCCTAGCCCGAACCCTAACCCTAACCCTTCCCCGAAGCCTGACCCTCACCCGTCCCCTAATCCTAACCAGTAGGATCACACTAACCCGCGCCCTCACACGCACGCTCCCCCTAAAGCGTTGTCGGACCCTCACCTGGACCCAAAACCGTCCCCATCCCCTAACCCTAACCCTAGCCGGAACCCTAACCCTAACCCTTCCCCGAAGCCTGACCCTCACCCGTCCCCTAATCCTAACCCGTACGCTCACACTAACCCACGCCCTCACACGCACGCTCCCTCTAAAGCGTTGTCGGACCCTTACCTGGACCCTAAACCGTCCCCGTCCCCTAACCCTAACCCTAGCCCGAAGCCTAACCCTAAGCCTTCCCCGAAGCCTGACCCTCACCCGTCCCCTAATCCTAACCCGTACGCTAACACTAACCCGCGCCCTCACACGCACGCTCCCCCTAAAGCGTTGTCGGACCCTCACCTGAACCCTAAACCGTCCCCGTCCCCTAACCCTAACCCTAGCCCGAACCCTAACCCTAACCCTTCCCCAAAGCCTGACCCTCACCCGTCCCCTAATCCTAACCCGTACGCTAACACTAACCCACGCCCTCACAGGCACGCTCCCCCTAAAGCGTTGTCGGACCCTCACCTGGACCCTAAACCGTCCCCGTCCCCTAACCCTAACCCTAGCCCGAACCCTAACCCTAAGCCTTCCACGAAGCCTGACCCTCACCCGTCCCCTAATCCTAAACCGAACGCTAACACTAACCCGCGCCCTCACACGCACGCTCTCCCTAAAGCGTTGTCGTACCCTCACTTGGACCCTAAACCGTTTCCGTCCCCTAACCCTAACCCTAGCCCGAACCCTAACCCTAACCCTTCCCCGAAGCCTGACCCTCACCCGTCCCCTAATCCTAACCCGTAGGCTCACACTAACCCGCGCCCTCACACGCACGCTCCCCCTAAAGCGTTGTCGGACCCACACCTGGACCCTAAACCGTCCCCGTCCCCTAACCCTAACCCTAGCCTGAACCCTAAACCTAACGCTTCCCCGAAGCCTGACCCTCACCCGTCCCCAATCCTAACCCGTACGCTAACACTAACCCGCGCCCTCACATGCACGCTCCCCCTAAAGCGTTGTCGGACCCTCACCTGGACCCTAAACCGTCCCCGTCCCCTAACCCTAACCCTAGCCCGAACCCTAACCCTAACACTTCCCCGAAGCCTGAACCTCACCCGTCCCCTAATCCTAACCCGTACGCTAACACTAAGCCGCGCCCTCACACGCACGCTCCCCCTAAAGCGTTGTCGGACCCTCACCTGGACCCTAAACCGTCCCCGTCCCCTAACCCTAACCCTAGCCCGAACCCTAACCCAAACACTTCCCCGAAGCCTGACCCTCACACGTCCCCTAATCCTAACCCATAGGCTAACACTAACCCAAGCCCTCACACGCACGCTCCCCCTAAAGCGTTGTCGGACCCTCACCGCGATCCTAAACCGTCCCCATCCCCTAACCCTAAACCTAGTCCGAACACTAACCCTAACCCTTCCCCGAAGCCTGACCCTCACCCGTCCCCTAATCCTAACACGTGCGCTCACACTAACCCGCGCCCTCACACGCACGCTCCCCCTAAAGCGTTGTCGGACCCTCACCTGGACCCTAAACCGTCCCCGTCCCCTAACCTTAACCCTAGCCTGAACCCTAAACCTAACGCTTCCCCGAAGCCTGACCCTCACCCGTCCCCTAATCCTAACCCGTACGCTAACACTAACCCGCGCCCTCACACGCACGCTCCCCCTAAAGCGTTGTCGGACACTCACCTGGACCCTAAACCGTCCCCGTCCCCTAACCCTAACCCTAGCCCGAACCCTAACCCTAACCCTTCCCCGAAGCCTGACCCTCACCCGTCCCCTAATCCTAACCCGTACGCTAACTCTAACCCGCGCCCTCACACGCACGCTCCCCCTAAAGCGTTGTCGGAACCTCACCTGAACCCTAAACCGTACCCGTCCCCTAACCCTAACCCTAGCCCGAACCCTAACCCTAACCCTTCCCTGAACCCTGACCCTCACCCGTCCCCTAATCCTAACCCGTACACTAACACTAACCCACGCCCTCACACGCACGCTCCCCCTAAAGCGTTGTCGGACCCTCACCTGGACGCTAAACCGTCCCCGTCCCCTAACCCTAACCCTAGCCCGAACCCTAACCCTAACCCTTCCCCGAAGCCTGACCCTCACATGTCCCATAATCCTAACCCGTACGCTCACACTAACCCGCGCCCTCACACGCACGCTCTCCCTAAAGCGTTGTCGTACCCTCACCTGGACCCTAAACCGTCCCCGTCCCCTAACCCTAACCCTAGCCCGAACCCTAACCCTAACACTTCCCCGAAGCCTGACACTCACCCGTCCCCTAATCCTAACCCGTAGTCTCACACTAAGCCGCGCCCTCACACGCACGCTCCCCCTAAAGCGTTGTCGGACCCTCACCTGGACCCTAAACCGTCCCCGTCCCCTAACCCTAACCCTCGCCCGAACCCTAACGCTAACCCTTCCCCGAAGCCTGACCCTCACCCGTCCCCTAATCCTAACCAGTAGGCTCACACTAACCCGCGCCCTCACACGCACGCTCCCCCTAAAGCGTTGTCGGACCCTCACCTGAACCCTAAACCGTCCCCGTCCCCTAACCCTAACCCTAGCCCGAACCCTAACCCTAACACTTCCCCGAAGCCTGACCCTCACCCGTCCCCTAATCCTAACCCGTAGGCTAACACTAACCTGAGCCCTCACACGCACGCTCCCCCTAAAGCGTTGTCGGACCCTCACCTCGATCCTAAACCGTCCCCATCCCCTAACCCTAAACCTAGCCCGAACCCTAACCCTAACCCTTCCCCGAAGCCTGACCCTCACCCGTCCCCTAATAATAACCCGTAGGCTCACACTAAGCCACGCCCTCACACGCACGCTCCCCCTAAAGCGTTGTCGGACCCTCACCTGGACGCTAAAACGTCCCCGTCCCCTAACCCTAACCCTAGCCCGAACCCTAACCCTAACCCTTCCCCGAAGCCTGACCCTCACATGTCCCCTAATCCTAACCCGTACGCTAACACTAACCCGTGCCGTCACACGCAAGCTCTCCCTAAAGCGTTGTCGGACCCTCACCTGGATCCTAAACCGTCCCGTCCCCTAACCCTAACCCTAGCCCGAACCCTAACCCTAACCCTTCCCCGAAGCCTGACCCTCACCCGTCCCCTAATCCTAACCCGTAGGCTCACACTAACCCGCGCCCTCACACGCACGCTCCCCCTAAAGCGTTGTCGGACCCTCACCTGGACGCTAAACCGTCCCCGTCCCCTAACCCTAACCCTAGCCCGAACCCTAACCCTAACACTTCCCCGAAGCCTGACCCTCACCCGTCCCCTAATCCTAACGCGTACGCTAACACTAACCCACTCCCTCACACGCACGCTCCCCCTAAAGCGTTGTCGGACCCTCACCTGGACCCTAAACCGTCCCCATCCCCTAACCCTAACCCTAGCCCGAACACTAACCCTAACCCTTCCCCGAAGCCTGACCCTCACCCGTCCCCTAATCCTAACACGTGCGCTCACACTAACCCACGCCCTCACACGCACGCTCCCCCTAAACCGTTGTCGGACCCTCACCTGGACCCTAAACCGTCCCCGTCTCCTAACCCTAACCCTAGCCCGAACCCTAAACCTAACGCTTCCCCGAAGTCTGACCCTCACCCGTCCCCGAAGCCTAACCCGTACGCTAACACTAACCCGCGCCCTCACACGCACGCTCCCCCTAAAGCGTTGTCGGACCCTCACTTGGACCCTAAACCGTCCCCGTCCCCTAACCCTAACCCTAGCCCGAACCCTAACCCTAACACTTCCCCGAAGCCTGACCCTCACCCGTCCCTTAATCCTAACCCGTACGCTAACACTAAGCCGTGCCCTCACACGCACGCTCCCCCTAAAGCGTTGTCGGACCCTCACCTGGACCCTAAACCGTCCCCGTCCCCTAACCCTAACCCTAGCCCGAACCCTAACCCTAACCCTTCCCCGAAGCCTGACCCTCACCCGTCCCCTAATCCTAACCAGTAGGCTCACACTAACCCGCGCCCTCACAGGCACGCTCCCCCTAAAGCGTTGTCGGACCCTCACCTGGACCCAAAACCGTCCCCATCCCCTAACCCTAACCCTGGCCGGAACCCTAACCCTAACCCTTCCCCGAAGCTTGACCCTCACCCGTCCCCTAATCCTAACCCGTACGCTCACACTAACCCACGCCCTCACACGCACGCTCCCTCTAAAGCATTGTCGGACCCTCACCTGGACCCTAAACCGTCCCCTAACCCTAAACCTAACCCTAGCCCGAACCCTAACCCTAAGCCTTCCCCGAAGCCTGACCCTCACCCGTCCCCTAATCCTAACCCGTACGGTAACACTAACCTGCGCCCTCACACGCACGCTCCCCCTAAAGCGTTGTCGGACCCTCACCTGCACCCTAAACCGTCCCCGTCCCCTAACCCTAACCCTAGCCCGAACCCTAACCCTAAACCTTCCCCGAAGCCTGACCCTCACCCGTCCCCGAATCCTAACCCGTACGCTAACACTAACCCACGCCCTCACAGGCACGCTCCCCCTAAAGCGTTGTCGGACCCTCACCTGGACGCTAAACCGTCCCCGTCCCCTAACCCTAACCCTAGCCCGAACCCTAACCCTAACACTTCCCCGAAGCCTGACCCTCACCCGTCCCCTAATCCTAAACCGTACGCTAACACTAAGCCGCGCCCTCACACGCACGCTCCCCCTAAAGCGTTGTCGGACCCTCACCTGGACCCTAAACCGTCCCCGTCCCCTAACCCTAACCCTAGCCCAAACCCTAACCCTAACCCTTCCCCGAAGCCTGACCCTCACCCGTCCCCTAATCCTAACCAGTAGGCTCACACTAACCCGCGCCCTCACACGCACGCTCCCCCTAAAGCGTTGTCGGACCCTTACCTGGACCCTAAACCGTCCCCGTCCCCTAACCCTAACCCTAGCCCGAACCCTAACCCTAAGCCTTCCCCGAAGCCTGACCCTCACCCGTCCCCTAATCCTAACCCGTACGCTAACACTAACCCGCGCCCTCACACGCACGCTCCCCCTAAAGCGTTGTCGGACCCTCACCTGGACCCTAAACCGTCCCCGTCCCCTAACCCTAACCCTAGCCCGAACCCTAACCCTAACACTTCCCCGAAGCCTGACCCTCACCCGTCCCCTAATCCTAACCCGTACGCTAACACTAAGCCGCGCCCTCACACGCACGCTCCCCCTAAAGCGTTGTCGTACCCTCACCTGGACCCTAAACCGTTTCCGTCCCCTAACCCTAACCCTAGCCCGAACCCTAACCCTAACTCTTCCCCGAAGCCTGACCCTCACCCGTCCCCTAAACCTAACCCGTACGCTAACACTAACCCGCGCTGTCACACGCACGCTCCCCCTAAAGCGTTGTCGGACCCTCACCTGGATCCTAAACCGTCCCGTCCCCTAACCCTAACCCTAGCCCGAACCCTAACCCTAACACTTCCCCGAAGGCTGACCCTCACCCGTCCCCTAATCCTAACACGTGCGCTCACACTAACCCGCGCTTTCACACGCACGCTCCCCCTAAAGCGTTGTCGGACCCTCACCTGGACCCTAAACCGACCCCGTCCCCTAAAACTAACCCTAGCCCGAACCCTAACCCTAACACTTCCCCGAAGCCTGACCCTCACCCGTCCCCTAATCCTAACCCGTACGCTAACTCTAACCCGCGCCCTCACACGCACGCTCCCCCTAAAGCGTTGTCGGACCCTCACCTGAACCCTAAACCGTACCCGTCCCCTAACCCTAACCCTAGCCCGAACCCTAACCCTAACCCTTCCCTGAACCCTGACCCTCACCCGTCCCCTAATCCTAACCCGTACGCTAACACTAACCTACGCCCTCACACGCACGCTCCCCCTAAAGCGTTGTCGGACCCTCACCTGGACCCTAAACCGTCCCCGTACGCTAACCCTAACCCTAGCCCGAACCCTAAACCTAACGCTTCCCCGAAGCCTGACCCTCACCCGTCCCCTAATCCTAACCCGTACGCTAACACTAACACGCGCCCTCACACGCACGCTCCCCCTAAAGCGTTGTCGGACCCTCACCTGGACCCTAAACCGTCCCCGTCCCCTAACCCTAACCCTAGCCCGAACCCTAACCCTAAGCCTTCCCCGAAGCCTGACCCTCACCCGTCCCCTAATCCTAACCCGTACGCTAACACTAACCCGCGCCGTCACACGCACGCTCCCCCTAAAGCATTGTCGGACCCTCACCTGGACCCTAAACCGTCCCCGTCCCCTAACCCTAACCCTAGCCCGAACCCTAACCCTAACCCCTCCCCGAACCCTGACCCTCACCCGTCCCCTAATCCTAATCCGTACGCTCACACTAACCCGCACCCTCACACGCACGCTCCCCCTAAAGCGTTGTCGGACCCTCACCTGGACCCTAAACCGTCCCCGTCCCCTAACCCTAACCCTAGCCCGAACCCTAATCCTAACCCTTCCCCGAAGCCTGACCCTCACCCGTCCCCTAATCCTAATCCGTAGGCTCACACTAACCCGCGCCCTCACACGCACGCTCCCCCTAAAGCGTTGTCGGACCCTCACCTGGACCCTAAACCGTCCCCGTCCCCTAACCCTAACCCTAGCCCGAACCCTAACGCTAAACCTTCCCCGAAGCCTGACCCTCACCCGTCCCCTAATCCTAACACGTAGGCTCACACTAAGCCGCGCCCTCACACGCACGCTCCCCCTAAAGCGTTGTCGGACCCTCACCTGAACCCTAAACCGTCCCCGTCCCCTAACCCTAACCCTAGCCCGAACCCTAACCCAAACACTTCCCCGAAGCCTGACCCTCACACGTCCCCTAATCCTAACCCATAGGCTAACACTAACCCAAGCCCTCACACGCACGCTCCCCCTAAAGCGTTGTCGGACCCTCACCGCGATCCTAAACCGTCCCCATCCCCTAACCCTAAACCTAGTCCGAACACTAACCCTAACCCTTCCCCGAAGCCTGACCCTCACCCGTGCCCTAATCCTAACACGTGCGCTCACACTAACCCGCGCCCTCACACGCACGCTCCCCCTAAAGCGTTGTCGGACCCTCACCTGGACCCTAAACCGTCCCCGTCCCCTAACCTTAACCCTAGCCTGAACCCTAAACCTAACGCTTCCCCGAAGCCTGACCCTCACCCGTCCCCTAATCCTAACCCGTACGCTAACACTAACCCGCGCCCTCACACGCACGCTCCCCCTAAAGCGTTGTCGGACACTCACCTGGACCCTAAACCGTCCCCGTCCCCTAACCCTAACCCTAGCCCGAACCCTAACCCTAACACTTCCCCGAAGCCTGACCCTCACCCGTCCCCTAATCCTAAACCGTACGCTAACACTAAGCCGCGCCCTCACACGCACGCTCCCCCTAAAGCGTTGTCGGACCCTCACCTGGACCCTAAACCGTCCCCGTCCCCTAACCCTAACCCTAGCCCGAACCCTAACCCTAACCCTTCCCCGAAGCCTGACCCTCACCCGTCCCCTAATCCTAACCAGTAGGATCACACTAACCCGCGCCCTCACACGCACGCTCCCCCTAAAGCGTTGTCGGACCCTCACCTGGACCCAAAACCGTCCCCATCCCCTAACCCTAACCCTAGCCGGAACCCTAACCCTAACCCTTCCCCGAAGCCTGACCCTCACCCGTCCCCTAATCCTAACCCGTACGCTCACACTAACCCACGCCCTCACACGCACGCTCCCTCTAAAGCGTTGTCGGACCCTTACCTGGACCCTAAACCGTCCCCGTCCCCTAACCCTAACCCTAGCCCGAAGCCTAACCCTAAGCCTTCCCCGAAGCCTGACCCTCACCCGTCCCCTAATCCTAACCCGTACGCTAACACTAACCCGCGCCCTCACACGCACGCTCCCCCTAAAGCGTTGTCGGACCCTCACCTGAACCCTAAACCGTCCCCGTCCCCTAACCCTAACCCTAGCCCGAACCCTAACCCTAACCCTTCCCCAAAGCCTGACCCTCACCCGTCCCCTAATCCTAACCCGTACGCTAACACTAACCCACGCCCTCACAGGCACGCTCCCCCTAAAGCGTTGTCGGACCCTCACCTGGACCCTAAACCGTCCCCGTCCCCTAACCCTAACCCTAGCCCGAACCCTAACCCTAAGCCTTCCCCGAAGCCTGACCCTCACCCGTCCCCTAATCCTAAACCGAACGCTAACACTAACCCGCGCCCTCACACGCACGCTCTCCCTAAAGCGTTGTCGTACCCTCACTTGGACCCTAAACCGTTTCCGTCCCCTAACCCTAACCCTAGCCCGAACCCTAACCCTAACCCTTCCCCGAAGCCTGACCCTCACCCGTACCCTAATCCTAACCCGTAGGCTCACACTAACCCGCGCCCTCACACGCACGCTCCCCCTAAAGCGTTGTCGGACCCACACCTGGACCCTAAACCGTCCCCGTCCCCTAACCCTAACCCTAGCCTGAACCCTAAACCTAACGCTTCCCCGAAGCCTGACCCTCACCCGTCCCCAATCCTAACCCGTACGCTAACACTAACCCGCGCCCTCACATGCACGCTCCCCCTAAAGCGTTGTCGGACCCTCACCTGGACCCTAAACCGTCCCCGTCCCCTAACCCTAACCCTAGCCCGAACCCTAACGCTAAACCTTCCCCGAAGCCTGACCCTCACCCGTCCCCTAATCCTAACACGTAGGCTCACACTAAGCCGCGCCCTCACACGCACGCTCCCCCTAAAGCGTTGTCGGACCCTCACCTGAACCCTAAACCGTCCCCGTCCCCTAACCCTAACCCTAGCCCGAACCCTAACCCAAACACTTCCCCGAAGCCTGACCCTCACACGTCCCCTAATCCTAACCCATAGGCTAACACTAACCCAAGCCCTCACACGCACGCTCCCCCTAAAGCGTTGTCGGACCCTCACCGCGATCCTAAACCGTCCCCATCCCCTAACCCTAAACCTAGTCCGAACACTAACCCTAACCCTTCCCCGAAGCCTGACCCTCACCCGTCCCCTAATCCTAACACGTGCGCTCACACTAACCCGCGCCCTCACACGCACGCTCCCCCTAAAGCGTTGTCGGACCCTCACCTGGACCCTAAACCGTCCCCGTCCCCTAACCTTAACCCTAGCCTGAACCCTAAACCTAACGCTTCCCCGAAGCCTGACCCTCACCCGTCCCCTAATCCTAACCCGTACGCTAACACTAACCCGCGCCCTCACACGCACGCTCCCCCTAAAGCGTTGTCGGACACTCACCTGGACCCTAAACCGTCCCCGTCCCCTAACCCTAACCCTAGCCCGAACCCTAACCCTAACACTTCCCCGAAGCCTGACCCTCACCCGTCCCCTAATCCTAAACCGTACGCTAACACTAAGCCGCGCCTTCACACGCACGCTCCCCCTAAAGCGTTGTCGGACCCTCACCTGGACCCTAAACCGTCCCCGTCCCCTAACCCTAACCCTAGCCCGAACCCTAACCCTAACCCTTCCCCGAAGCCTGACCCTCACCCGTCCCCTAATCCTAACCCGTAGGCTCACACTAACCCGCGCCCTCACACGCACGCTCCCCCTAAAGCGTTGTCGGACCCACACCTGGACCCTAAACCGTCCCCGTCCCCTAACCCTAACCCTAGCCTGAACCCTAAACCTAACGCTTCCCCGAAGCCTGACCCTCACCCGTCCCCAATCCTAACCCGTACGCTAACACTAACCCGCGCCCTCACATGCACGCTCCCCCTAAAGCGTTGTCGGACCCTCACCTGGACCCTAAACCGTCCCCGTCCCCTAACCCTAACCCTAGCCCGAACCCTAACCCTAACACTTCCCCGAAGCCTGAACCTCACCCGTCCCCTAATCCTAACCCGTACGCTAACACTAAGCCGCGCCCTCACACGCACGCTCCCCCTAAAGCGTTGTCGGACCCTCACCTGGACCCTAAACCGTCCCCGTCCCCTAACCCTAACCCTAGCCCGAACACTAACCCTAACACTTCCCCGAAGCCTGACCCTCACCCGTCCCCTAATCCTAAACCGAACGCTAACACTAACCCGCGCCGTCACACGCTCGCTCCCCCTAAAGCATTGTCGGACCCTCACCTGGACCCTAAACCGTCCCCGTCCCCTAACCCTAACCCTAGCCCGAACCCTAAACCTAACCCTTCCCCGAACCCTGACCCTCACCCGTCCCCTAATCCTAATCCGTACGCTCACACTAACCCGCACCCTCACACGCACGCTCCCCCTAAAGCGTTGTCGGACCCTCACCTGGACCCTAAACCGTCCCCGTCCCCTAACCCTAACCCTAGCCCGAAGCCTAATCCTAACCCTTCCCCGAAGTCTGACCCTCACCCGTCCCATAATCCTAACCCGTACGCTCACACTAACCCGCGCCCTCACACGCACGCTCTCCCTAAAGCGTTGTCGTACCCTCACCTGGACCCTAAACCGTCCCCGTCCCCTAACCCTAACCCTAGCCCGAACCCTAACCCAAACACTTCCCCGAAGACTGACCCTCACCCGTCCCCTAATCCTAACCCGTAGGCTAACACTAACCCAAGCCCTCACACGCACGCTCCCCCTAAAGCGTTGTCGGACCCTCACCTCGATCCTAAACCGTCCCCATCCCCTAACCCTAAACCTAGCCCGAACACTAACACTAACCCTTCCCCGAAGCCTGACCCTCACCCGTCCCCTAATCCTAACACGTGCGCTCACACTAACCCGCGCCCTCACACGCACGCTCCCCCTAAAGCGTTGTCGGTCCCTCACTTGGACCCTAAACCGTCCCCGTCCCCTAAACCTAACCCTAGCCCTAACCCTAACCTTAATCCTTCCCCGAAGCCTGACCCTCACCCGTCCCCTAATCCTAACCCGTACGCTAACACTAACCCGCGCCCTCACACGCAGCTCCCCCTAAAGCGTTGTCGGACCCTCACCTGGACCCTAAACCGTCTCCGTACCGTAACCCTAACCCTAGCCCGAACCCTAACCCTAACACTTCCCCGAAGCCTGACCCTCACCCGTCCCCTAATCCTAACCCGTACTCTCACACTAACTCGCGCCCTCACACGCACGCTCCCCCTAAAGCGTTGTCGGACCCTCACCTGGACCCTAAACCGTCCCCGTCCCCTAACCCTACGCCTAGCCCGAACCCTAACCCTAACCCTTCCCCGAAGCCTGACCCTCACCCGTCCCCTAATCCTAACCCGTAGGCTCACACTAACCCGCGCCCTCACACGCACGCTCCCCCTAAAGCGTTGTCGGACCCTCACCTGGACCCTAAACCATCCCCGTACCGTAACCCTAACCCTAGCCCGAACCCTAACCCTAACACTTCCCCGAAGCCTGACCCTCACCCGTCCCCTAATCCTAACCCGTAGGCTCACACTAAGCCGCGCCCTCACACGCACGCTCCCCCTAAAGCGTTGTCGGACCCTCACCTGGACCCTAAACCGTCCCCGTCCCCTAACCCTAACCCTAGCCCGAACCCTAACCCTAACCCTTCCCGGAAGCCTGACCCTCACCCGTCCCATAATCCTAACCCGTACGCTCACACTAACCCGCGCCCTCACACACACGCTCTCCCTAAAGCATTGTCGTACCCTCACCTGGACCCTAAACCGTCCCCGTCCCCTAACCCTAACCCTAGCCCGAACCCTAACCCTAACACTTCCCCGAAGCCTGACTCTCACCCGTCCCCTAATCCTAACCCGTACGCTCACACTAAGCCGCACCCTCACACGCACGCTCCCCCTAAAGCGTTGTCGGACCCTCACCTGGACCCTAAACCGTCCCCGTCCCCTAACCCTAACCCTAGCCCGAACCCTAACGCTAAACCTTCCCCGAAGCCTGACCCTCACCCGTCCCCTAATCCTAACACGTAGGCTCACACTAAGCCGCGCCCTCACACGCACGCTCCCCCTAAAGCGTTGTCGGACCCTCACCTGAACCCTAAACCGTCCCCGTCCCCTAACCCTAACCCTAGCCCGAACCCTAACCCAAACTCTTCCCCGAAGCCTGACCCTCACACGTCCCCTAATCCTAACCCGTAGGCTAACACTAACCCAAGCCCTCACACGCACGCTCCCCCTAAAGCGTTGTCGGACCCTCACCGCGATCCTAAACCGTCCCCATCCCCTAACCCTAAACCTAGCCCGAACACTAACCCTAACCCTTCCCCGAAGCCTGACCCTCACCCGTCCCCTAATCCAAACACGTGCGCTCACACTAACCCGCGCCCTCACACGCACGCTCCCCCTAAAGCGTTGTCGGACCCTCACCTGGACCCTAAACCGTCCCCGTCCCCTAACCTTAACCCTAGTCTGAACCCTAAACCTAACGCTTCCCCGAAGCCTGACCCTCACCCGTCCCCTAATCCTAACCCGTACGCTAACACTAACCCGCGCCCTCACACGCACGCTCCCCCTAAAGCGTTGTCGGACCCTCACCTGGACCCTAAACCGTCCCCGTCCCCTAACCCTAACCCTAGCCCGAACCCTAACCCTAACACTTCCCCGAAGCCTGACCCTCACCCGTCCCCTAATCCTAAACGGTACGCTAACACTAAGCCGCGCCCTCACACGCACGCTCCCCCTAAAGCGTTGTCGGACCCTCACCTGGACCCTAAACCGTCCCCGTCCCCTAACCCTAACCCTAGCCCGAACCCTAACCCTAACCCTTCCCCGAAGCCTGACCCTCACCCGTCCCCTAATCCTAACCAGTAGGATCACACTAACCCGCGCCCTCACACGCACGCTCCCCCTAAAGCGTTGTCGGACCCTCACCTGGACCGAAAACCGTCCCCATCCCCTAACCCTAACCCTAGCCGGAACCCTAACCCTAACCCTTCCCCGAAGCCTGACCCTCACCCGTCCCCTAATCCTAACCCGTACGCTCACACTAACCCACGCCCTCACACGCACGCTCCCTCTAAAGCGTTGTCGGACCCTTACCTGGACCCTAAACCGTCCCCGTCCCCTAACCCTAACCCTAGCCCGAAGCCTAACCCTAAGCCTTCCCCGAAGCCTGACCCTCACCCGTCCCCTAATCCTAACCCGTACGCTAACACTAACCCGCGCCCTCACACGCACGCTCCCCCTAAAGCGTTGTCGGACCCTCACCTGAACCCTAAAGCGTCCCCGTCCCCTAACCCTAACCCTAGCCCGAACCCTAACCCTAACCCTTCCCCAAAGCCTGACCCTCACCCGTCCCCTAATCC
Organism: Lagenorhynchus albirostris; assembly: GCF_949774975.1. Lineage (NCBI taxonomy): Eukaryota > Metazoa > Chordata > Mammalia > Artiodactyla > Delphinidae > Lagenorhynchus > Lagenorhynchus albirostris. Next base: position 598,644 of record NW_026783542.1, read on the forward strand.
TAACCCGTACGCTAACACTAACCCACGCCCTCACAGGCACGCTCCCCCTAAAGCGTTGTCGGACCCTCACCTGGACCCTAAACCGTCCCCGTCCCCTAACCCTAACCCTAGCCCGAACCCTAACCCTAAGCCTTCCCCGAAGCCTGACCCTCACCCGTCCCCTAATCCTAAACCGAACGCTAACACTAACCCGCGCCCTCACACGCACGCTCTCCCTAAAGCGTTGTCGTACCCTCACTTGGACCCTAAACCGTTTCCGTCCCCTAACCCTAACCCTAGCCCGAACCCTAACCCTAACCCTTCCCCGAAGCCTGACCCTCACCCGTCCCCTAATCCTAACCCGTAGGCTCACACTAACCCGCGCCCTCACACGCACGCTCCCCCTAAAGCGTTGTCGGACCCACACCTGGACCCTAAACCGTCCCCGTCCCCTAACCCTAACCCTAGCCTGAACCCTAAACCTAAAGCTTCCCCGAAGCCTGACCCTCACCCGTCCCCAATCCTAACCCGTACGCTAACACTAACCCGCGCCCTCACATGCACGCTCCCCCTAAAGCGTTGTCGGACCCTCACCTGGACCCTAAACCGTCCCCGTCCCCTAACCCTAACCCTAGCCCGAACACTAACCCTAACACTTCCCCGAAGCCTGACCCTCACCCGTCCCCTAATCCTAAACCGAACGCTAACACTAACCCGCGCCCTCACACGCACGCTCTCCCTAAAGCGTTGTCGTACCCTCACCTGGACCCTAAACCGTTTCCGTCCCCTAACCCTAACCCTAGCCCGAACCCTAACCCTAACCCTTCCCCGAAGCCTGACCCTCACCCGTCCCCTAATCCTAACCCGTAGGCTCACACTAACCCGCGCCCTCACACGCACGCTCCCCCTAAAGCGTTGTCGGAGCCACACCTGGACCCTAAACCGTCCCCATCCCCTAACCCTAACCCTAGCCCGAACCCTAACCCTAAGCCTTCCCCGAAGCCTGACCCTCACCCGTCCCCTAATCCTAAGCCGTATGCTAACACTAACCCGCGCCGTCACACGCTCGCTCCCCCTAAAGCATTGTCGGACCCTCACCTGGACCCTAAACCGTCCCCGTCCCCTAACCCTAACCCTAGCCCGAACCCTAAACCTAACCCTTCCCCGAACCCTGACCCTCACCCGTCCCCTAATCCTAATCCGTACGCTCACACTAACCCGCACCCTCACACGCACGCTCCCCCTAAAGCGTTGTCGGACCCTCACCTGGACCCTAAACCGTCCCCGTCCCCTAACCCTAACCCTAGCCCGAAGCCTAATCCTAACCCTTCCCCGAAGCCTGACCCTCACCCGTCCCATAATCCTAACCCGTACGCTCACACTAACCCGCGCCCTCACACGCACGCTCTCCCTAAAGCGTTGTCGTACCCTCACCTGGACCCTAAACCGTCCCCGTCCCCTAACCCTAACCCTAGCCCGAACCCTAACCCAAACACTTCCCTGAAGACTGACCCTCACCCGTCCCCTAATCCTAACCCGTAGGCTAACACTAACCCAAGCCCTCACACGCACGCTCCCCCTAAAGCGTTGTCGGACCCTCACCTCGATCCTAAACCGTCCCCATCCCCTAACCCTAAACCTAGCCCGAACACTAACCCTAACCCTTCCCCGAAGCCTGACCCTCACCCGTCCCCTAATCCTAACACGTGCGCTCACACTAACCCGCGCCCTCACACGCACGCTCCCCCTAAAGCGTTGTCGGACCCTCACCTGGACCCTAAACCGTCCCCGTCCCCTAACCTTAACCCTAGCCAGAACCCTAACCCTAACCCTTCCCCGAAGCCTGACCCTCACCTGTCCCCTAATCCTAACCCGTAGGCTCACACTAAACCGCGCCCTCACACGCACGCTCCCCCTAAAGCGTTGTCGGTCCCTCACTTGGACCCTAAACCGTCCCCGTCCCCTAAACCTAACCCTAGCCCTAACCCTAACCTTAATCCTTCCCCGAAGCCTGACCCTCACCCGTCCCCTAATCCTAACCCGTACGCTAACACTAACCCGCGCCCTCACACGCAGCTCCCCCTAAAGCGTTGTCGGACCCTCACCTGGACCCTAAACCGTCCCCGTACCGTAACCCTAACCCTAGCCCGAACCCTAACCCTAACACTTCCCCGAAGCCTGACCCTCACCCGTCCCCTAATCCTAACCCGTACTCTCACACTAACTCGCGCCCTCACACGCACGCTCCCCCTAAAGCGTTGTCGGACCCTCACCTGGACCCTAAACCGTCCCCGTCCCCTAACCCTACGCCTAGCCCGAACCCTAACCCTAACCCTTCCCCGAAGCCTGACCCTCACCCGTCCCCTAATCCTAACCCGTAGGCTCACACTAAGCCGCGCCCTCACACGCACGCTCCCCCTAAACCGTTGTCGGACCCTCACCTGGACGCTAAACCGTCCCCGTCCCCTAACCCTAACCCTAGCCCGAACCCTAACACTAACCCTTCCCCGAAGCCTGACCGTCACCCGTCCCCTAATCCTAACACGTAGGCTCACACTAAGCCACGCCGTCACAGGCACGCTCCCCCTAAAGCGTTGTCGGACCCTCACCTGAACCCTAAACCGTCCCCTTCCCCTAACCCTAACCCTAGCCCGAACAGTAACCCTAACACTTCCCCGAAGGCTGACCCTCACCCGTCCCCTAATCCTAAACCGTACGCTAACACTAACCCGAGCCCTCACACGCACGCTCCCCCTAAAGCGTTGTCGGACCCTCACCTGGATCCTAAACCGACCCCGTCCCCTAACCCTAACCCTAGCCCGAACCCTAACCCTAACACTTCCCCGAAGCCTGACCCTCACCCGTCCCCTAATCCTAACCCGTAGGCTCACACTAACCCGCGCCCTCACACGCACGCTCCCCCTAAAGCGTTGTCGGACCCTCACCTGGACCCTAAACCGTCCCCGTCCCCTAACCCTAACCCTAGCCCGAACCCTAACCCTAAGCCTTCCCCGAAGCCTGACCCTCACCCGTCCCCTAATCCTAACCCGTACGCTCAAACTAACCCACGCCCTCACACGCACGCTCCCCCTAAAGCGTTGTCGGACCCTCACCTGGACCCTAAACCGTCCCCGTCCCCTAACCCTAACCCTAGCCCGAACCCTAAACCTAAACCTTCCCCGAAGCCTGACCCTGACCCGTCCCCTAATCCTAACCCGTACGCTCACGCTAACCCGCGCCCTCACACGCACGCTCCCCCTAAAGCGTTGTCGGACCCTCACCTGGACCCTAAACCGTCCCCGTCCCCTAACCCTAACCCTAGCCCGAACGCTAACCCTAACTCTTCCCCGAAGCCTGACCCTCACCCGTCCCCTAATCCTAACCCGTACGCTAACACTAACCCACGCCCTCACACGCACGCGCCCTCTAAAGCGTTGTCGGACCCTCACCTGAACCCTAAACCGTCCCCGTACCCTAACCCTAACCCTAGCCCGAACCCTAACCCTAACCCTTTAACGAAGCCTGACCCTCACCCGTCCCCTAATCCTAACCCGTACGATAACACTAACCCACGCCCTCACATGCACGCTCCCCCTAAAGCGTTGTCGGACCCTCACTTGGACCCTAAACCGTCCCCGTCCCCTAACCCTAACCCTAGCCCGAACCCTAACCCTAACACTTCTCCGAAGCCTGACCCTCACCCGTCCCCTAATCCTAACCCGTAGGCTCACACTAACCCGCGCCCTCACACGCACGCTCCCCCTAAAGCGTTGTCGGAGCCACACCTGGACCCTAAACCGTCCCCGTCCCCTAACCCTAACCCTAGCCCGAACGCTAACCCTAACCCTTCCCCGAAGCCTGACCCTCACCCTTCCCATAATCGTAACCCGTAGGCTCACACTAACCCGCGCCCTCACACACACGCTCCCCCTAAAGCGTTGTCGGACCCTCACTTGGAACCTAAACCGTCCCCGTCCCCTAACCCTAACCCTAGCCCGAACCCTAACCCTAACACTTCCCCGAAGCCTGACCCTCACCCGTCCCCTAATCGTAAACCGTAGGCTCACACTAACCCGCGCCCTCACACGCACGCTCCCCCTAAAGCGTTGTCGGACCCTCACCTGGACCCTAAACCGTCCCCGTCCCCTAACCCTAACCCTAGCCCGAACCCTAACCCTAACCCTTCAACGAAGCCTGACCCTCACCCGTCCCCTAATCCTAACCCGTACGCTAACACTAACCCGCGTCGTCACACGCACGCTCCCCCTAAAGCGTTGTCGGACCCTCACCTGGATCCTAAACCGTCCCGTCCCCTAACACTAACCCTAGCCCGAACCCTAACCCTAACCCTTCCCCGAAGCCTGACCCTCACCCGTCCCCTAATCCTAACCCGTAGGCTCACACTAAGCCGCGCCCTCACACGCACGCTCCCCCTAAAGCGTTGTCGGACCCTCACCTGGACGCTAAACCGTCCCCGTCCCCTAACCCAAACCCTAGCCCGAACCCTAACCCTAACCCTTCCCCGAAGCCTGACCCTCACCCGTCCCCTAATCCTAACCCGTACGCTCACACTAACACGCGCCCTCACACGCACGCTCTCCCTAAAGCGTTGTCGTACCCTCACCTGGACCCTAAACCGTCCCCGTCCCCTAACCCTAACCCTAGCCCGAACCCTAACCCTAACACTTCCCCGAAGCCTGACCCTCACCCGTCCCCTAATCCTAACCCGTAGGCTCACACTAACCCGCGCCCTCACACGCACGCTCCCCCTAAAGCGTTGTTGGACCCTCACCTGGACCCTAAACCGTCCCCGTACCCTAACCCTAACCCTAGCCCGAACCCTAACCCTAACCCTTCCCCGAAGCCTGACCCTCACCTGTCCCCTAATCCTAACCCGTAGGCTCACACTAACCCGCGCCCTCACACGCACGCTCCCCCTAAAGCGTTGTCGGTCCCTCACTTGGCCCTAAACCGTGCCCGTCCCCTAACCCTAACCCTAGCCCGAACCCTAACCTTAATCCTTCCCCGAAGCCTGACCCTCACCCGTCCCCTAATCCTAACCCGTACGCTAACACTAACCCGCACCCTCACACGCAGCTCCCCCTAAAGCGTTGTCGGACCCTCACCTGGACCCTAAACCGTCCCCGTACCGTAACCCTAACCCTAGCCCGAACCCTAACCCTAACACTTCCCCGAAGCCTGACCCTCACCCGTCCCCTAATCCTAACCCGTACGCTCACACTAACTCGCGCCCTCACACGCACGCTCCCCCTAAAGCGTTGTCGGACCCTCACCTGGACCCTAAACCGTCCCCGTCCCCTAACCCTACGCCTAGCCCTAACCCTAACCCTAACCCTTCCCCGAAGCCTGACCCTCACCCGTCCCCTAATCCTAACCCGTAGGCTCACACTAAGCCGCGCCCTCACACGCACGCTCCCCCTAAAGCGTTGTCGGACCCTCACCTGGATGCTAAACCGTCCCCGTCCCCTAACCCTAACCCTAGCCCGAACCCTAACACTAACCCTTCCCCGAAGCCTGACCCTCACACGTCCCCTAATCCTAACACGTAGGCTCACACTAAGCCGCGCCGTCACACGCACGCTCCCCCTAAAGCGTTGTCGGACCCTCACCTGAACCCTAAACCGTCCCCGTCCCCTAACCCTAACCCTAGCCCGAACAGTAACCCTAACACTTCCCCGAAACCTGACCCTCACCCGTCCCCTAATCCTAACCCGTACGCTAACACTAACCCGAGCCCTCACACGCACGCTCCCCCTAAAGCGTTGTTGGACCCTCACCTCGATCCTAAACCGTCCCCATCCCCTAACCCTAAACCTAGCCCGAACCCTAACCCTAACCCTTCCCCGAAGCCTGACCCTCACCCGTCCCCTAATCCTAAACCGTACGCTAACACTAACCCACGCCCTCACACGCACGCTCCCCCTAAAGCGTTGTCGGACCCTCACCTGGACCCTAAACCGTCCCCGTACCCTAACCCTCACCCTAGCCAGAACCCTAAACCTAACGCTTCCCCGAAGCCTGACCCTCACCCGTCCCCTAATCCTAACCCGTACGCTAACACTAACACGCGCCCTCACACGCACGCTCCCCCTAAAGCGTTGTCGGACCCTCACCTGGACCCTAAACCGTCCCCATCCCCTAATCCTGCCCCTAGCCCGAACCCTAACCCTAACCCTTCCCCGAAGCCTGACCCTCACCCGTCCCCTAATCCTAACCCGTAGGCTCACACTAAGCCGCGCCCTCACACGCACGCTCCCCCTAAAGCGTTGTCGGACCCTCACCTGGACCCTAAACCGTCCCCATCCCCTAACCCTAACCCTAGCCGGAAACCTAACCCTAACCCTTCCCCGAAGCCTGACCCTCACCCGTCCCCTAATCCTAACCCGTACGCTCACACTAACCCACGCCCTCACATGCACGCTCCCTCTAAAGCGTTGTCGGACCCTCACCTGGACCCTAAACAGTCCCCGTCCCCTAACCCTAACCCTAGCCCGAACCCTAACCCTAAGCCTTCCCCGAAGCCTGACCCTCACCCGTCCCCTAATCCTAAACCGTACGCTAACACTAACCCGCGCCCTCACACGCACGATCCCCCTAAAGCGTTGTCGGACCCTCACCTGAACCCTAAACCGTCCCCGTCCCCTAACCCTAACCCTAGCCCGAACCCTAACCCTAACCCTTCCCCGAAGCCTGACCCTCACCCGTCCCCTAATCCTAACCCGTACGCTAACACTAACCCACGCCCTCACAGGCACGCTCCCCCTAAAGCGTTGTCGGACCCTCACCTGGACCCTAAACCGTCCCCGTCCCCTAACCCTAACCCTAGCCCGAACCCTAACCCTAAGCCTTCCCCGAAGCCTGACCCTCACCCGTCCCCTAATCCTAAACCGAACGCTAACACTAACCCGCGCCCTCACACGCACGCTCTCCCTAAAGCGTTGTCGTACCCTCACCTGGACCCTAAACCGTCCCCGTCCCCTAACCCTAACCCTAGCCCGAACGCTAACCCTAACCCTTCACCGAAGCCTGACCCTCACCCGTCCCCTAAACGTAACCCGTAGGCTCACACTAACCCGCGGCCTCACACACACGCTCCCCCTAAAGCATTGTCGTACCCTCACTTTGACCCTAAACCGTCCCCGTCCCCTAACCCTAACCCTAGCCCGAACCCTAACCCTAACACTTCCCCGAAGCCTGACCCTCACCCCTCCCCTAATCGTAAACCGTAGTCTCACACTAACCCGCGCACTCACACGCACTCTCCCCGTAAAGCGTTGTCGTACCCTCACCTGGACCCTAAACCGTCCCCGTCCCCTAACCCTAACCCTAGCCCGAACCCTAACCCTAACACTTTCCCGAAGCCTGACCCTCACCCGTCCCCAAATCCTAACACGTACGCTAACACTAACCCGCGCCCTCACACGCACGCTCCCTCTAAAGTGTTGTCGGACCCTCACCTGGACCTTAAACCGTCCCCGTCCCCTAACCCTAACCCTAGCCCGTACCCTAACCCTAACACTTCCCCGAAGCCTGACCCTCACCCGTCCCCTAATCCTAACCCGTACACTCACACTAACCCGCGCCCTCACACGCACGCTCCCCATAAATCGTTGTCGGACCCTCACCTGGACCCTAAACCGTCCGCGTCCCCTAACCCTAACCCTAGCCCGAACACTAACCCTAACCATTCCGCGAAGCCTGACCCTCACCCGTCCCCTAATCCTAACCCGTAGGCTAACACTAACCCGCGCCCTCACATGCACGCTCCCCCTAAAGCTTTGTCGGACCCTCACCTGAACCCTAAACCGTCCCATTCCCCTAACCCTAACACTGACCCCAACCCTAACCCTAACCCTTCCCCGAAGCCTGACCCTCACCCGTCCCCTAATCCTAACCCGTACGCTAACACTAACCCACGACCTCACACGCACGCTCCCCCTAAAGCGTTGTCGGACCCTCACCTGGACCCTAAACCGTCCCCGTACCCTAACCCTAACCCTAGCCCGAACCCTAAACCTAACCCTTCCCCGAAGCCTGACCCTCACCCGTCCCCTAATCCTAACCCGTACGCTAACACTAAACCGCGCCCTCACACGCACGCTCCCCCTAAAGCATTGTCGGACCCTCACCTGGACCCTAAACCGTCCCCGTCCCCTAACCCTAACCCTAGCCCGAACCCTAACACTAACACTTCCCCGAAGCCTGAACCTCACCCGTCCCCTAATCCTAACCCGTACGCTCAGAAGAACTCACGCCCTCACACGCACGCTCCCCCTAAAGCGTTGTCGGACCCTCACCTGTACCCTAAACCGTCCCCGTCCCCTAACCCTAACCCTAGACCGAACCCTAACCCTAACCCTTCCCCGAACCCTGACCCTCACCCGTCCCCTAATCCTAACCCGTAGGCTCACACTACCCGCGCCCTCACACGCACGCTCCCCCTAAAGCGTTGTCGGACCCTCACCTGGACCCTAAACCGTCCCCGTCCCCTAACCCTAACCCTAGCCCGAACACTAACCCTAACCCTTCCCCGAAGCCTGACCCTCACCCGTCCCCTAATCCTAACCTGTACGCTCACACTAACACGCGCCCTCACACGCACGCTCCCCCTAAAGCGTTGTCGGACCCTCACCTGGATCCTAAACCGACCCCGTCCCCTAACCCTAACTCTAGCCCGAACCCTAACCCTAACCCTTCCCCGAAGCCTGACCCTCACCCGTCCCCTAATCCTAACCCGTAGGCTCACACTAACCCGCGCCCTCACACGCACGCTCCCCCTAAAGCGTTGTCGAACCCTCACCTGGACCCTAAACCGTCCCCGTCCCCTAACCCTAACCCTAGCCCGAACCCTAACCCTAAGCCTTCCCCGAAGCCTGACCCTCACCCGTCCCCTAATCCTAACCCGTACGCTAACACTAACCCGCGCCCTCACACGCACGCTCCCCTAAAGCGTTGTCGGACCCTCACCTGAACCCTAAACCGTCCCCGTCCCCTAACCCTAACCCTAGCCCGTACCCTAACCCTAACCCTAACCCTTCCCCGAAGCCTGACACTCACCCGTCCCCTAATCCTAACCCGTACGCTAACACTAACCCACGCCCTCACAGGCACGCTCCCCCTAAAGCGTTGTTGGACCCTCACCTGGACCCTAAACCATCCCCGTACCCTAACCTTAACCCTAGCCCGAACCCTAACCCTAACACTTCCCCGAAGCCTGACCCTAACCCGTCCCCTAATCCTAACCCGTAGGCTCACACAAACCAGCGCCCTCACAGGCACGCTCCCCCTAAAACGTTGTCGGACCCTCACCTGGACCCTAAACCGTCCCCATCCCCTAACCCTAACCCTAGCCCGAACCCTAACCCTAACCCTTCCCCGAAGCCTGACCCTCACCCGTCCCCTAATCCTAACCCGTAGGCTCACAGTAACCCGCGCCCTCACACGCACGCTCCCCCTAAAGCGCTGTCGGACCCTCACCTGGACCCTAAACCGTCCCCGTACCCTAACCCTAACCCTAGCCCGAACCCTAACCCTAACACTTCCCCCAAACCTGACCCTCACCCGTCCCCTAATCCTAACCCGTACGCTCACACTAACCCGCGCCCTCACACGCACGCTCCCCCTAAAGCGTTTTCGGACCCTCACCTGGACCCTAAACCGTCCCCGTCCCCTAACCCTAACCCTAGCCCGAACCCTAAACCTAAACCTTCCCCGAAGCCTGACCCTGACCCGTCCCCTAATCCTAACCCGTACGCTCACACTAACCCGCGCCCTCACACGCACGCTCCCCCTAAAGCGTTGTCGGACCCTCACCTGGACCCTAAACCGTCCCCGTCCCCTAACCCTAACCCTAGCCCGAACCCTAACCCTAACCCTTCCCCGAAGCCTGACCCTCACCCGTCCCCTAATCCTAACCCGTACGCTAACACTAACAAGCGCCCTCACACGCACGCGCCCCCTAAAGCGTTGTCGGACCCTCACCTGAACCCTAAACCGTCCCCGTACCCTAACCCTAACCCTAGCCCGAACCCTAACCCTAACCCTTCCCCGAAGCCTGACCCTCACCCGTCCCATAATCCTAACCCGTACGCTCACAATAACCCGCGCCCTCACACGCACGCTCCCCCTAAAGCATTGTCGGACCCTCACCTGGACCCTAAGCCGTCCCCGTCCCCTAACCCTAACCCTAGCCCGAACCCTAAACCTAACCCTTCCCAGAACCCTGACCATCACCCGTCCACTAATCCTAACCCGTACGCTGACACTAACCCACGCCTTCACACGCACGCTCCCCCTAAAGTGTTGTCGGACCCTCACCTGGACCCTAAACCGTCCCCGTCCCCTAACCCTAACCCTAGCCCGAACCCTAACCCTAACACTTCCCCGAAGCCTGACCCTCACCCGTCCCCTAATCCTAATCCGTACGCTAACACTAAGCCGCGCCCTCACACGCACGCTCCCCCTAAAGCGTTGTCGGACCCTCACCTGGACCCAAAACCGTCCCCATCCCTTAACACTAACCCTAGCCGGAACCCTAACCCTAACCCTTCCCCGAAGCCTGACCCTCACCCGTCCCCTAATCCTAACCCGTACGCTCACGCTAACCCACGCCCTCACACGCACGCTCCCTCTAAAGCGTTGTCGGACCCTCACCTGGACCCTAAACCGTCCCCATCCCCTAACCCTAACCCTAGCCCGAACCCTAACCCTAAGCCTTCCCCGAAGCCTGACCCTCACCCGTCCCCTAATCCTAACCCGTACGCTAACACTAACCCGCGCCCTCACACGCACGCTCCCCCTAAAGCGTTGTCGGACCCTCACCTGGACCCTAAATCGTCCCCGTCCCCTAACCCTAACCCTAGCCCGAACCCTAACCCTAACACTTCCCCGAAGCCTGACCCTCACCCGTCCCCTAATCCTAACCCGTACGCTAACACTAAGCCGCGCCCTCACACGCACGCTCCCCTAAAGCGTTGTCGGACCCTCACCTGGACCCTAAACCTTCCCCGTCCCCTAACCCTAACCCTAGCCCGAACCCTAACCCTAACACTTCCCCGAAGCCTGACCCTCACCCGTCCCCTAATCCTAACCAGTAGGCTCACACTAACCCGCGCCCTCACATGCACGCTCCCCCTATAGCGTTGTCGGACACTCACCTGGACCCAAACCCGTCCCCATCCCCTAACCCTAACCCTAGCCGGAACCCTAACCCTAACCCTTCCCCGAAGCCTGACCCTCACCCGTCCCCTAATCCTAACCCGTACGCTCACACTAACCCACGCACTCACACGCACGCTCCCTCTAAAACATTGTCGGACCCTCACCTGGATCCTAAACCGTCCCCGTCCCCTAACCCTAACCCTAGCCCGAACCCTAACCCTAAGCCTTCCCCGAAGCCTGACCCTCACCCGTCCCCTAATCCTAACCCGTACGCTAACACTAACCCGCGCCCTCACATGCACGCTCCCCCTAAAGCATTGTCGGACCCTCACCTGAACCCTAAACCGTCCCCGTCCCCTAACCCTAATTCTAGCCCGAACCCTAACCCTAACCCTTCCCCGAAGCCTGACCCTCACCCGTCCCCTAATCCTAACCCGTACGCTAACACTAACCCACGCCCTCACAGGCACGCTCCCCCTAAAGCGTTGTCGGACCCTCACCTGGACCCTAAACCGTCCCCGTCCCCTAACCCTAACCCTAGCCCGAACCCTAACCCTAACCCTTCCCCGAAGCCTGACCCTAACCCGTCCCCTAATCCTAACCCGTAGGCTCACACTAACCAGCGCCCTCACACGCACGCTCCCCCTAAAGCGTTGTCGGACCCTTACCTGGACCCTAAACCGTCCCCATCCCCTAACCCTAACCCTAGCCGGAAACCTAACCCTAACCCTTCCCCGAAGCCTGACCCTCACCCGTCCCCTAATCCTAACCCGTACGCTCACACTAACCCACGCCCTCACACGCACGCTCCCTCTAAAGCGTTGTCGGACCCTCACCTGGACCCTAAACCGTCCCCGTCCCCTAACCCTAACCCTAGCCCGAACCCTAACCCTAAGCCTTCCCCGAAGCCTGACACTCACCCGTCCCCTAATCCTAACCCGTACGCTAACACTAACCCGCACCCTCACACGCACGCTCCCCCTAAAGCGTTGTCGGACCCTCACCTGAACCCTAAACCGTCCCCGTCCCCTAACCCTAACCCTAGCCCGAAACCTAACCCTAACCCTTCCCCGAAGCCTGACCCTCACCCGTCCCCTAATCCTAACCCGTACGCTAACACTAACCCGCGCCGTCACACGCACGCTCCCCCTAAAGCGTTGTCGGACCCTCACCTGGATCCTAAACCGTCCCGTCCCCTAACCCTAACCCTAGCCCGAACCCTAACCCTAACCCTTCCCCGAAGCCTGACCCTCACCCGTCCCCTAATCCTAAACCGTAGGCTCACACTAACCCGCGCCCTCACACGCACGCTCCCCCTAAAGCGTTGTCGGACCCTCACCTGGACGCTAAACCGTCCCCGTCCCCTAACCCTAACCCTAGCCCGAACCCTAACCCTAACACTTCCCCGAAAACTGACCCTCACCCGTCCCCTAATCCTAACGCGAATGCTAACACTAACCCACTCCCTCACACGCACGCTCCCCCTAAAGCGTTGTCGGACCCTCACCTGGACCCTAAACCGTCCCCATCCCCTAACCCTAACCCTAGCCCGAACACTAACCCTAACACTTCCCCGAAGCCTGACCCTCACCCGTCCCCTAATCCTAATCCGTAGGCTCACACTAACCCGCGCCCTCACACGAACGCTCCCCCTAAAGCGTTGTCGGACCCTCACCTGGACCCTAAACCGTCCCCGTACCCTAACCCTAACCCTAGCCCGAACCCTAACCCTAACCCTTCCCCGAAGCCTGACCCTCACCCGTCCCCTAATCCTAACCCGTAGGCTCACACTAAGCCGCGCCCTCACACGCACGCTCCGCCTAAAGCGTTGTCGGACCCTCACCTGAACCCTAAACCGTCCCCGTCCCCTAACACTAACCCTAGCCCGAACCCTAACCCTAACACTTCCCCGAAGCCTGACCCTCACCCGTCCCCTAATCCTAACCCGTAGGCTAACACTAACCCAAGCCCTCACACGCACGCTCCCCCTAAAGCGTTGTCGGACCCTCACCTCGATCCTAAACCGTCCCCATCCCCTAACCCTAAACCTAGCCCGAACCCTAACCCTAACACTTCCCCGAAGCCTGACCCTCACCCGTCCCCTAATCCTAACCCGTACGCTCACAATAACTCGCGCCCTCACACGCACGCTCCTTCTAAAGCGTTGTCGGACCCTCAACTGTACCCTAAACCTTCCCCGTCCCCTAACCCTAACCCTAGCCCGAACCCTAACCCTAACACTTCCCCGAAGCCTGACCCTCACCCGTCCCCTAATCCTAACCCGTAGGCTCACACTAACCCGCGCCCTCACACGCACGCTCCCCCTAAAGCGTTGTCGGACCCTCACCTGGACCCTAAACCGTCCCCGTCCCCTAACCCTAACCCTAGCCCGAACCCTAACCCTAACCCTTCCCCCAAACCTGACCCTCACCCGTCCCCTAATCCTAACCCGTACGCTCACACTATCCCGCGCCCTCACACGCACGCTCCCCCTAAAGCGTTGTCGGACCCTCACCTGGACCCTAAACCGTCCCCGTCCCCTAACCCTAACCCTAGCCCGAACCCTAACCCTAACCCTTCCCCGAAGCCTGACCCTCACCCGTCCCCTAATCCTAACCCGTACGCTAACACTAACCCACGCCCTCACATGCACGCTCCCCCTAAAGCGCTGTCGGACCCTCACCTGGACCCTAAACCGTCCCCGTCCCCTAACCCTAACTCTAGCCCGAACCCTAATCCTAACCCTTCCCCGAAGCCTGACCCTCACCCGTCCCCTAATCCTAAACCGTACGCTAACACTAACCCGCGCCCTCACACGCACGCTCCCCCTAAAGCATTGTCGGACCCTCACCTGGACCCTAAACCGTCCCCATACCCTAACCCTAACCCTAGCCCGAACCCTAACCCTAACACTTCCCCGAAGCCTGACCCTCACCCGTCCCCTAATCCTAACCCGTAGACTGACACTAACCCGCGCCGTCACACGCACGCTCCCCCTAAAGCGTTGTCGGACACTCACCTGGACCCTAAATTGTCCCCGTCCCCTAACCCTAACCCTAGCCCGAACCCTAACCCTAACCCTTCCCCGAAGCCTGACCCTCACCCGTCCCCTAATCCTAACCCGTACGCTAACACTAATCCGCGCCCTCACACGCACGCTCCACCTAAAGCGTTGTCGGACCCTCACCTGGACCCTAAACCGTCCCCGTCCCCTAACCCTAACCCTAGCCCGAACCCTAACCCTAACCCTTCCCCGAAGCCTGACCCTCACCCGTCCCCTAATCCTAACCACTAGGCTCACACTAACCCGCGCCCTCACACGCACGCTCCCCCTAAAGCGTTGTCGGACACTCACCTGGACCCAAACCAGTCCCCATCCCCTAACCCTAACCCTAGCCGGAACCCTAACCCTAACCCTTCCCCTAAGTCTGACCCTCACCCGTCCCCTAATCCTAACCCGTAAGCTCACACTAACCCACGCACTCACACGCACGCTCCCTCTAAAGCGTTGTCGGACCCTCACCTGGACCCTAAACCGTCCCCGTCCCCTAACCCTAACCCTAGCCCGAAACCTAACCCTAACCCTTCCCCGAAGCCTGACCCTCACCCGTCCCCTAATCCTAACGCGTACGCTAACACTAACAAACGCCCTCACACACACGCTCCCCCTAAAGCGTTGTCGGACCCTCACCTGGACCCTAAACCGTCCCCATCCCCTAACCCTAACCCTAGCCCGAACACTAACCCTAACCCTTCCCCGAAGCCTGACCCTAACCCGTCCCCTAATCCTAACCCGTAGGCTCACACTAACCAGCGCCCTCACATGCACGCTCCCCCTAAAGCGTTGTCGGACCCTCACCTGGACCCTAAACCGTCCCCATCCCCTAACACTAACCCTAGCCGGAAACCTAACCCTAACCCTTCCCCGAAGCCTGACCCTCACCCGTCCCCTAATCCTAACCCGTACGCTCACACTAACCCACGCCCTCACACGCACGCTCCCTCTAAAGCATTGTCTGACCCTCACCTGGACCCTAAACCGTCCCCGTCCCCTAACCCTAACCCTAGCCCGAACCCTAACCATAAGCCTTCCCCGAAGCCTGACCCTCACTCGTCCCCTAATCCTAACCCGTACGCTAACACTAACCCGCGCCCTCACACGCACGCTCCCCCTAAAGCGTTGTCGGACCCTCACCTGAACCCTAAACCGTCCCCGTCCCCTAACCCTAACCCTAGCCCGAACCCTAACCCTAACCCTTCCCCGAAGCCTGACCCTCACCCGTCCCCTAATCCTAACCCGTACGCTAACACTAACCCGCGCCGTCACACGCACGCTCCCCCTAAAGCGTTGTCGGACCCTCACCTGGATCCTAAACCGTCCCGTCCCCTAACCCTAACCCTAGCCCGAACCCTAACCCTAACCCTTCCCCGAAGCCTGACCCTCACCCGTCCCCTAATCCTAACCCGTAGGCTCACACTAAGCCGCGCCCTCACACGCACGCTCCCCCTAAAGCGTTGTCGGACCCTCACCTGGATGCTAAACCGTCCCCGTCCCCGTCCCCTAACCCTAGCCCGAACCCTAACCCTAACACTTCCCCGAAGCCTGACCCTCACCCGTCCCCTAATCCTAACGCATACGCTAACACTAACCCACTCCCTCACACGCACGCTCTCCCTAAAGCGTTGTCGGACCCTCACCTGGACCCTAAACCGTCCCCATCCCCTAACCCTAACCCTAGCCCGAACCCTAACCCTAACCCTTCCCCGAAGCCTGACCCTCACCCGTCCCCTAATCCTAACCCGTAGGCTCACACTAAGCCGCGCCCTCACACGCACGCTCCCCCTAAAGCGTTGTCGGACCCTCACCTGGACGCTAAACCGTCCCCGTCCCCTAACCCTAACCCTAGCCCGAACCCTAACCCTAACCCTTCCCCGAAGCCTGACCCTCACCCGTCCCATAATCCTAACCCGTTCGCTCACACTAACCCGCGCCCTCACACGC
The DNA here is from genome assembly GCF_949774975.1 of Lagenorhynchus albirostris. NCBI lineage: Eukaryota > Metazoa > Chordata > Mammalia > Artiodactyla > Delphinidae > Lagenorhynchus > Lagenorhynchus albirostris. The sequence continues at coordinate 614,806 of NW_026783542.1, forward strand.
ACGCTCTCCCTAAAGCGTTGTCGTACCCTCACCTGGACCCTAAACCGTCCCCGTCCCCTAACCCTAACCCTAGCCCGAACCCTAACCCTAACACATCCCCGAAGCCTGACCCTCACCCGTCCCCTAATCCTAACCCGTACGCTCACACTAAGCCGCGCCCTCACACGCACGCTCCCCCTAAAGCGTTGTCGGACCCTCACCTGGACCCTAAACCGTCCCCGTCCCCTAACCCGAACCCTAGCCCGAATCCTAACGCTAACCCTTCCCCGAAGCCTGACCCTCACCCGTCCCCTAATCCTAACACGTAGGCTCACACTAAGCCGCGCCCTCACACGCACGCTCCCCCTAAAGCGTTGTCGGATCCTCACCTGAACCCTAAACCGTCCCCGTCCCCTAACCCTAACCCTAGCCCGAACCCTAACCCTAACACTTCCCCGAAGCCTGACCCTCACCCGTCGCCTAATCCTAACCCGTAGGCTAACACTAACCCAAGCCCTCACACGCACGCTCCCCCTAAAGCGTTGTCGGACCCTCACCTCGATCCTAAACCGTCCCCATCCCCTAACCCTAAACCTAGCCCGAACCCTAACCCTAAGCCTTCCCCGAAGCCTGACCCTCACTCGTCCCCTAATCCTAACCCGTACGCTCACAATAACCCGCGCCCTCACGCGCACGCTCCTTCTAAAGCGTTGTCGGACCCTCACCTGGACCCTAAACCGTCCCCGTCCCCTAACCCTAACCCTAGCCCGAACCCTAACCCTAACACTTCCCCGAAGCCTGACCCTCACCCGTCCCCTAATCCTAACCTGTACGCTAACACTAACCCGCGCCGTCACACGCACGCTCCCCCTAAAGCGTTGTCGGACCCTCACCTGGATCCTAAACCGTCGCGTCCCCTAACCCTGACCCTAGCCCGAACCCTAACCCTAACCCTTCCCCGAAGCCTGACCCTCACCCGTCCCCTAATCCTAAACCGTAGGCTCACACTAACCCACGCCCTCACACGCACGCTCCCCCTAAAGCGTTGTCGGACCCTCACCTGGACGCTAAACCGTCCCCGTCCCCTAACCCTAACCCTAGCCCGAACCCTAACCCTAACACTTTCCGAAGCCTGACCCTCACCCGTCCCCTAATCCTAACACGTACGCTAACACTAACCCACTCCCTCACACGCACGCTCCCCCTAAAGCGTTGTCGGACCCTCACCTGGACCCTAAACCGTCCCCATCCCCTAACCCTAACCCTAGCCCGAACACTAAACCTAACCCTTCCCCGAAGCCTGACCCTCACCCGTCCCCTAATCCTAACACGTGCGCTCACACTAACCCGCGCCCTAACACGCACGCTCCCACTAAAGTGTTGTCGGACCCTCACATGGACCCTAAACCGTCCCCGTCCCCTAACCTTAACCCTAGCCTGAACCCTAAACCTAACGCTTCCCCGAACCCTGACCCTCACCCGTCCCCTAATACTAACCTGTACGCTAACACTAAGCCGCGCCCTCACACGCACGCTCCCCCTAAAGCGTTGTCGGACCCTCACCTGGACCCTAAACCGTCCCCGTCCCCTAACCCTAACCCTAGCCCGAACCCTAACCCTAACCCTTCCCCGAAGCCTGACCCTCACCCGTCCCCTAATCCTAACCCGTAGGCTCACACTAAGCCGCGCCCTCACACGCACGCTCCCCCTAAAGCGTTGTCGGACCCTCACCTGGACGCTAAACCGTCCCCGTCCCCTAACCCTAACCCTAGCCCGAACCCTAACCCTAACCCTTCCCCGAAGCCTGACCCTCACCCGTCCCATAATCCTAACCCGTACGCTCACACTAACCCGCGCCCTCACACGCACGCTCTCCCTAAAGCGTTGTCGTACCCTCACCTGGACCCTAAACCGTCCCCGTCCCCTAACCCTAACCCTAGCCCGAACCCTAACCCTAACACATCCCCGAAGCCTGACCCACACCCGTCCCCTAATCCTAACCCGTACGCTCACACTAAGCCGCGCCGTCACACGCACGCTCCCCCTAAAGCGTTGTCGGACCCTCACCTGGACCCTAAACCGTCCCCGTCCCCTAACCTAACCCTAGCCCGAATCCTAACGCTAACCCTTCCCCGAAGCCTGACCCTCACCCGTCCCCTAATCCTAACACGTAGGCTCACACTAAGCCGCGCCCTCACACGCACGCTCCCCCTAAAGCGTTGTCGGATCCTCACCTGAACCCTAAACCGTCCCCGTCCCCTAACCCTAACCCTAGCCCGAACCCTAACCCTAACACTTCCCCGAAGCCTGACCCTCACCCGTCGCCTAATCCTAACCCGTAGGCTAACACTAACCCGCGCCCTCACACGCACGCTCCCCCTAAAGCGTTGTCGGACCCTCACCTCGATCCTAAACCGTCCCCATCCCCTAACCCTAAACCTAGCCCGAACCCTACCCCTAACCCTTCCCCGAAGCCTGACCCTCACCCGTCCCCTAATCCTAACCTGTACGCTAACACTAACCCGCGCCGTCACACGCACGCTCCCCCTAAAGCGTTGTCGGACCCTCACCTGGATCCTAAACCGTCGCGTCCCCTAACCCTAACCCTAGCCCGAACCCTAACCCTAACCCTTCCCCGAAGCCTGACCCTCACCCGTCCCCTAATCCTAAACCGTAGGCTCACACTAACCCGCGCCCTCACACGCACGCTCCCCCTAAAGCGTTGTCGGACCCTCACCTGGACGCTAAACCGTCCCCGTCCCCTAACCCTAACCCTAGCCCGAACCCTAACCCTAACACTTTCCGAAGCCTGACCCTCACCCGTCCCCTAATCCTAACACGTACGCTAACACTAACCCACTCCCTCACACGCATGGTCCCCCTAAAGCGTTGTCGGACCCTCACCTGGACCCTAAACCGTCCCCATCCCCTAACCCTAACCCTAGCCCGAACACTAGACCTAACCCTTCCCCGAAGCCTGACCCTCACCCGTCTCCTAATCCTAACACGTGCGCTCACACTAACCCGCGCCCTCACACGCACGCTCCCCCTAAAGTGTTGTCGGACCCTCACCTGGACCCTAAACCGTCCCCGTCCCCTAACCTTAACCCTAGCCTGAACCCTAAACCTAACGCTTCCCCGAAGCCTGACCCTCACCCGTCCCCTAATCCTAACCTGTACGCTAACACTAAGCCGCGCCCTCACACGCACGCTCCCCCTAAAGCATTGTCGGACCCTCACCTGGACCCTAAACCGTCCCCGTCCCCTAACCCTAACCCTAGCCCGAACCCTAACCCTAACCCTTCCCCGAAGCCTGACCCTCACCCGTCCCCTAATCCTAACCCGTACGCTAACACTAACAAGCGCCCTCACACGCACGCGCCCCCTAAAGCGTTGTCGGACCCTCACCTGAACCCTAAACCGTCCCCGTACCCTAACCCTAACCCTAGCCCGAACCCTAACCCTAACCCTTCCCCGAAGCCTGACCCTCACCCGTCCCATAATCCTAACCCGTACGCTCACAATAACCCGCGCCCTCACACGCACGCTCCCCCTAAAGCATTGTCGGACCCTCACCTGGACCCTAAGCCGTCCCCGTCCCCTAACCCTAACCCTAGCCCGAACCCTAAACCTAACCCTTCCCAGAACCCTGACCATCACCCGTCCACTAATCCTAACCCGTACGCTGACACTAACCCACGCCTTCACACGCACGCTCCCCCTAAAGTGTTGTCGGACCCTCACCTGGACCCTAAACCGTCCCCGTCCCCTAACCCTAACCCTAGCCCGAACCCTAACCCTAACACTTCCCCGAAGCCTGACCCTCACCCGTCCCCTAATCCTAATCCGTACGCTAACACTAAGCCGCGCCCTCACACGCACGCTCCCCCTAAAGCGTTGTCGGACCCTCACCTGGACCCAAAACCGTCCCCATCCCTTAACACTAACCCTAGCCGGAACCCTAACCCTAACCCTTCCCCGAAGCCTGACCCTCACCCGTCCCCTAATCCTAACCCGTACGCTCACGCTAACCCACGCCCTCACACGCACGCTCCCTCTAAAGCGTTGTCGGACCCTCACCTGGACCCTAAACCGTCCCCATCCCCTAACCCTAACCCTAGCCCGAACCCTAACCCTAAGCCTTCCCCGAAGCCTGACCCTCACCCGTCCCCTAATCCTAACCCGTACGCTAACACTAACCCGCGCCCTCACACGCACGCTCCCCCTAAAGCGTTGTCGGACCCTCACCTGGACCCTAAATCGTCCCCGTCCCCTAACCCTAACCCTAGCCCGAACCCTAACCCTAACACTTCCCCGAAGCCTGACCCTCACCCGTCCCCTAATCCTAACCCGTACGCTAACACTAAGCCGCGCCCTCACACGCACGCTCCCCTAAAGCGTTGTCGGACCCTCACCTGGACCCTAAACCTTCCCCGTCCCCTAACCCTAACCCTAGCCCGAACCCTAACCCTAACACTTCCCCGAAGCCTGACCCTCACCCGTCCCCTAATCCTAACCAGTAGGCTCACACTAACCCGCGCCCTCACATGCACGCTCCCCCTATAGCGTTGTCGGACACTCACCTGGACCCAAACCCGTCCCCATCCCCTAACCCTAACCCTAGCCGGAACCCTAACCCTAACCCTTCCCCGAAGCCTGACCCTCACCCGTCCCCTAATCCTAACCCGTACGCTCACACTAACCCACGCACTCACACGCACGCTCCCTCTAAAACATTGTCGGACCCTCACCTGGATCCTAAACCGTCCCCGTCCCCTAACCCTAACCCTAGCCCGAACCCTAACCCTAAGCCTTCCCCGAAGCCTGACCCTCACCCGTCCCCTAATCCTAACCCGTACGCTAACACTAACCCGCGCCCTCACATGCACGCTCCCCCTAAAGCATTGTCGGACCCTCACCTGAACCCTAAACCGTCCCCGTCCCCTAACCCTAATTCTAGCCCGAACCCTAACCCTAACCCTTCCCCGAAGCCTGACCCTCACCCGTCCCCTAATCCTAACCCGTACGCTAACACTAACCCACGCCCTCACAGGCACGCTCCCCCTAAAGCGTTGTCGGACCCTCACCTGGACCCTAAACCGTCCCCGTCCCCTAACCCTAACCCTAGCCCGAACCCTAACCCTAACCCTTCCCCGAAGCCTGACCCTAACCCGTCCCCTAATCCTAACCCGTAGGCTCACACTAACCAGCGCCCTCACACGCACGCTCCCCCTAAAGCGTTGTCGGACCCTTACCTGGACCCTAAACCGTCCCCATCCCCTAACCCTAACCCTAGCCGGAAACCTAACCCTAACCCTTCCCCGAAGCCTGACCCTCACCCGTCCCCTAATCCTAACCCGTACGCTCACACTAACCCACGCCCTCACACGCACGCTCCCTCTAAAGCGTTGTCGGACCCTCACCTGGACCCTAAACCGTCCCCGTCCCCTAACCCTAACCCTAGCCCGAACCCTAACCCTAAGCCTTCCCCGAAGCCTGACACTCACCCGTCCCCTAATCCTAACCCGTACGCTAACACTAACCCGCACCCTCACACGCACGCTCCCCCTAAAGCGTTGTCGGACCCTCACCTGAACCCTAAACCGTCCCCGTCCCCTAACCCTAACCCTAGCCCGAAACCTAACCCTAACCCTTCCCCGAAGCCTGACCCTCACCCGTCCCCTAATCCTAACCCGTACGCTAACACTAACCCGCGCCGTCACACGCACGCTCCCCCTAAAGCGTTGTCGGACCCTCACCTGGATCCTAAACCGTCCCGTCCCCTAACCCTAACCCTAGCCCGAACCCTAACCCTAACCCTTCCCCGAAGCCTGACCCTCACCCGTCCCCTAATCCTAAACCGTAGGCTCACACTAACCCGCGCCCTCACACGCACGCTCCCCCTAAAGCGTTGTCGGACCCTCACCTGGACGCTAAACCGTCCCCGTCCCCTAACCCTAACCCTAGCCCGAACCCTAACCCTAACACTTCCCCGAAAACTGACCCTCACCCGTCCCCTAATCCTAACGCGAATGCTAACACTAACCCACTCCCTCACACGCACGCTCCCCCTAAAGCGTTGTCGGACCCTCACCTGGACCCTAAACCGTCCCCATCCCCTAACCCTAACCCTAGCCCGAACACTAACCCTAACACTTCCCCGAAGCCTGACCCTCACCCGTCCCCTAATCCTAATCCGTAGGCTCACACTAACCCGCGCCCTCACACGAACGCTCCCCCTAAAGCGTTGTCGGACCCTCACCTGGACCCTAAACCGTCCCCGTACCCTAACCCTAACCCTAGCCCGAACCCTAACCCTAACCCTTCCCCGAAGCCTGACCCTCACCCGTCCCCTAATCCTAACCCGTAGGCTCACACTAAGCCGCGCCCTCACACGCACGCTCCGCCTAAAGCGTTGTCGGACCCTCACCTGAACCCTAAACCGTCCCCGTCCCCTAACACTAACCCTAGCCCGAACCCTAACCCTAACACTTCCCCGAAGCCTGACCCTCACCCGTCCCCTAATCCTAACCCGTAGGCTAACACTAACCCAAGCCCTCACACGCACGCTCCCCCTAAAGCGTTGTCGGACCCTCACCTCGATCCTAAACCGTCCCCATCCCCTAACCCTAAACCTAGCCCGAACCCTAACCCTAACACTTCCCCGAAGCCTGACCCTCACCCGTCCCCTAATCCTAACCCGTACGCTCACAATAACTCGCGCCCTCACACGCACGCTCCTTCTAAAGCGTTGTCGGACCCTCAACTGTACCCTAAACCTTCCCCGTCCCCTAACCCTAACCCTAGCCCGAACCCTAACCCTAACACTTCCCCGAAGCCTGACCCTCACCCGTCCCCTAATCCTAACCCGTAGGCTCACACTAACCCGCGCCCTCACACGCACGCTCCCCCTAAAGCGTTGTCGGACCCTCACCTGGACCCTAAACCGTCCCCGTCCCCTAACCCTAACCCTAGCCCGAACCCTAACCCTAACCCTTCCCCCAAACCTGACCCTCACCCGTCCCCTAATCCTAACCCGTACGCTCACACTATCCCGCGCCCTCACACGCACGCTCCCCCTAAAGCGTTGTCGGACCCTCACCTGGACCCTAAACCGTCCCCGTCCCCTAACCCTAACCCTAGCCCGAACCCTAACCCTAACCCTTCCCCGAAGCCTGACCCTCACCCGTCCCCTAATCCTAACCCGTACGCTAACACTAACCCACGCCCTCACATGCACGCTCCCCCTAAAGCGCTGTCGGACCCTCACCTGGACCCTAAACCGTCCCCGTCCCCTAACCCTAACTCTAGCCCGAACCCTAATCCTAACCCTTCCCCGAAGCCTGACCCTCACCCGTCCCCTAATCCTAAACCGTACGCTAACACTAACCCGCGCCCTCACACGCACGCTCCCCCTAAAGCATTGTCGGACCCTCACCTGGACCCTAAACCGTCCCCATACCCTAACCCTAACCCTAGCCCGAACCCTAACCCTAAAACTTCCCCGAAGCCTGACCCTCACCCGTCCCCTAATCCTAACCCGTAGACTGACACTAACCCGCGCCGTCACACGCACGCTCCCCCTAAAGCGTTGTCGGACACTCACCTGGACCCTAAATTGTCCCCGTCCCCTAACCCTAACCCTAGCCCGAACCCTAACCCTAACCCTTCCCCGAAGCCTGACCCTCACCCGTCCCCTAATCCTAACCCGTACGCTAACACTAATCCGCGCCCTCACACGCACGCTCCACCTAAAGCGTTGTCGGACCCTCACCTGGACCCTAAACCGTCCCCGTCCCCTAACCCTAACCCTAGCCCGAACCCTAACCCTAACCCTTCCCCGAAGCCTGACCCTCACCCGTCCCCTAATCCTAACCACTAGGCTCACACTAACCCGCGCCCTCACACGCACGCTCCCCCTAAAGCGTTGTCGGACACTCACCTGGACCCAAACCAGTCCCCATCCCCTAACCCTAACCCTAGCCGGAACCCTAACCCTAACCCTTCCCCTAAGTCTGACCCTCACCCGTCCCCTAATCCTAACCCGTAAGCTCACACTAACCCACGCACTCACACGCACGCTCCCTCTAAAGCGTTGTCGGACCCTCACCTGGACCCTAAACCGTCCCCGTCCCCTAACCCTAACCCTAGCCCGAAACCTAACCCTAACCCTTCCCCGAAGCCTGACCCTCACCCGTCCCCTAATCCTAACCCGTACGCTAACACTAACCCACGCCCTCACAGGCACGCTACCCCTAAAGCGTTGTCGGACCCTCACCTGGACCCTAAACCGTCCCCGTCCCCTAACCCTAACCCTAGCCCGAACCCTAACCCTAACCCTTCCCCGAAGCCTGACCCTAACCCGTCCCCTAATCCTAACCCGTAGGCTCACACTAACCAGCGCCCTCACATGCACGCTCCCCCTAAAGCGTTGTCGGACCCTCACCTGGACCCTAAACCGTCCCCATCCCCTAACACTAACCCTAGCCGGAAACCTAACCCTAACCCTTCCCCGAAGCCTGACCCTCACCCGTCCCCTAATCCTAACCCGTACGCTCACACTAACCCACGCCCTCACACGCACGCTCCCTCTAAAGCATTGTCTGACCCTCACCTGGACCCTAAACCGTCCCCGTCCCCTAACCCTAACCCTAGCCCGAACCCTAACCATAAGCCTTCCCCGAAGCCTGACCCTCACTCGTCCCCTAATCCTAACCCGTACGCTAACACTAACCCGCGCCCTCACACGCACGCTCCCCCTAAAGCGTTGTCGGACCCTCACCTGAACCCTAAACCGTCCCCGTCCCCTAACCCTAACCCTAGCCCGAACCCTAACCCTAACCCTTCCCCGAAGCCTGACCCTCACCCGTCCCCTAATCCTAACCCGTACGCTAACACTAACCCGCGCCGTCACACGCACGCTCCCCCTAAAGCGTTGTCGGACCCTCACCTGGATCCTAAACCGTCCCGTCCCCTAACCCTAACCCTAGCCCGAACCCTAACCCTAACCCTTCCCCGAAGCCTGACCCTCACCCGTCCCCTAATCCTAACCCGTAGGCTCACACTAAGCCGCGCCCTCACACGCACGCTCCCCCTAAAGCGTTGTCGGACCCTCACCTGGATGCTAAACCGTCCCCGTCCCCGTCCCCTAACCCTAGCCCGAACCCTAACCCTAACACTTCCCCGAAGCCTGACCCTCACCCGTCCCCTAATCCTAACGCATACGCTAACACTAACCCACTCCCTCACACGCACGCTCTCCCTAAAGCGTTGTCGGACCCTCACCTGGACCCTAAACCGTCCCCATCCCCTAACCCTAACCCTAGCCCGAACCCTAACCCTAACCCTTCCCCGAAGCCTGACCCTCACCCGTCCCCTAATCCTAACCCGTAGGCTCACACTAAGCCGCGCCCTCACACGCACGCTCCCCCTAAAGCGTTGTCGGACCCTCACCTGGACGCTAAACCGTCCCCGTCCCCTAACCCTAACCCTAGCCCGAACCCTAACCCTAACCCTTCCCCGAAGCCTGACCCTCACCCGTCCCATAATCCTAACCCGTTCGCTCACACTAACCCGCGCCCTCACACGCACGCTCTCCCTAAAGCGTTGTCGTACCCTCACCTGGACCCTAAACCGTCCCCGTCCCCTAACCCTAACCCTAGCCCGAACCCTAACCCTAACACATCCCCGAAGCCTGACCCTCACCCGTCCCCTAATCCTAACCCGTACGCTCACACTAAGCCGCGCCCTCACACGCACGCTCCCCCTAAAGCGTTGTCGGACCCTCACCTGGACCCTAAACCGTCCCCGTCCCCTAACCCGAACCCTAGCCCGAATCCTAACGCTAACCCTTCCCCGAAGCCTGACCCTCACCCGTCCCCTAATCCTAACACGTAGGCTCACACTAAGCCGCGCCCTCACACGCACGCTCCCCCTAAAGCGTTGTCGGATCCTCACCTGAACCCTAAACCGTCCCCGTCCCCTAACCCTAACCCTAGCCCGAACCCTAACCCTAACACTTCCCCGAAGCCTGACCCTCACCCGTCGCCTAATCCTAACCCGTAGGCTAACACTAACCCAAGCCCTCACACGCACGCTCCCCCTAAAGCGTTGTCGGACCCTCACCTCGATCCTAAACCGTCCCCATCCCCTAACCCTAAACCTAGCCCGAACCCTAACCCTAAGCCTTCCCCGAAGCCTGACCCTCACTCGTCCCCTAATCCTAACCCGTACGCTCACAATAACCCGCGCCCTCACGCGCACGCTCCTTCTAAAGCGTTGTCGGACCCTCACCTGGACCCTAAACCGTCCCCGTCCCCTAACCCTAACCCTAGCCCGAACCCTAACCCTAACACTTCCCCGAAGCCTGACCCTCACCCGTCCCCTAATCCTAACCTGTACGCTAACACTAACCCGCGCCGTCACACGCACGCTCCCCCTAAAGCGTTGTCGGACCCTCACCTGGATCCTAAACCGTCGCGTCCCCTAACCCTGACCCTAGCCCGAACCCTAACCCTAACCCTTCCCCGAAGCCTGACCCTCACCCGTCCCCTAATCCTAAACCGTAGGCTCACACTAACCCACGCCCTCACACGCACGCTCCCCCTAAAGCGTTGTCGGACCCTCACCTGGACGCTAAACCGTCCCCGTCCCCTAACCCTAACCCTAGCCCGAACCCTAACCCTAACACTTTCCGAAGCCTGACCCTCACCCGTCCCCTAATCCTAACACGTACGCTAACACTAACCCACTCCCTCACACGCACGCTCCCCCTAAAGCGTTGTCGGACCCTCACCTGGACCCTAAACCGTCCCCATCCCCTAACCCTAACCCTAGCCCGAACACTAAACCTAACCCTTCCCCGAAGCCTGACCCTCACCCGTCCCCTAATCCTAACACGTGCGCTCACACTAACCCGCGCCCTAACACGCACGCTCCCACTAAAGTGTTGTCGGACCCTCACATGGACCCTAAACCGTCCCCGTCCCCTAACCTTAACCCTAGCCTGAACCCTAAACCTAACGCTTCCCCGAACCCTGACCCTCACCCGTCCCCTAATACTAACCTGTACGCTAACACTAAGCCGCGCCCTCACACGCACGCTCCCCCTAAAGCGTTGTCGGACCCTCACCTGGACCCTAAACCGTCCCCGTCCCCTAACCCTAACCCTAGCCCGAACCCTAACCCTAACCCTTCCCCGAAGCCTGACCCTCACCCGTCCCCTAATCCTAACCCGTAGGCTCACACTAAGCCGCGCCCTCACACGCACGCTCCCCCTAAAGCGTTGTCGGACCCTCACCTGGACGCTAAACCGTCCCCGTCCCCTAACCCTAACCCTAGCCCGAACCCTAACCCTAACCCTTCCCCGAAGCCTGACCCTCACCCGTCCCATAATCCTAACCCGTACGCTCACACTAACCCGCGCCCTCACACGCACGCTCTCCCTAAAGCGTTGTCGTACCCTCACCTGGACCCTAAACCGTCCCCGTCCCCTAACCCTAACCCTAGCCCGAACCCTAACCCTAACACATCCCCGAAGCCTGACCCACACCCGTCCCCTAATCCTAACCCGTACGCTCACACTAAGCCGCGCCGTCACACGCACGCTCCCCCTAAAGCGTTGTCGGACCCTCACCTGGACCCTAAACCGTCCCCGTCCCCTAACCTAACCCTAGCCCGAATCCTAACGCTAACCCTTCCCCGAAGCCTGACCCTCACCCGTCCCCTAATCCTAACACGTAGGCTCACACTAAGCCGCGCCCTCACACGCACGCTCCCCCTAAAGCGTTGTCGGATCCTCACCTGAACCCTAAACCGTCCCCGTCCCCTAACCCTAACCCTAGCCCGAACCCTAACCCTAACACTTCCCCGAAGCCTGACCCTCACCCGTCGCCTAATCCTAACCCGTAGGCTAACACTAACCCGCGCCCTCACACGCACGCTCCCCCTAAAGCGTTGTCGGACCCTCACCTCGATCCTAAACCGTCCCCATCCCCTAACCCTAAACCTAGCCCGAACCCTACCCCTAACCCTTCCCCGAAGCCTGACCCTCACCCGTCCCCTAATCCTAACCTGTACGCTAACACTAACCCGCGCCGTCACACGCACGCTCCCCCTAAAGCGTTGTCGGACCCTCACCTGGATCCTAAACCGTCGCGTCCCCTAACCCTAACCCTAGCCCGAACCCTAACCCTAACCCTTCCCCGAAGCCTGACCCTCACCCGTCCCCTAATCCTAAACCGTAGGCTCACACTAACCCGCGCCCTCACACGCACGCTCCCCCTAAAGCGTTGTCGGACCCTCACCTGGACGCTAAACCGTCCCCGTCCCCTAACCCTAACCCTAGCCCGAACCCTAACCCTAACACTTTCCGAAGCCTGACCCTCACCCGTCCCCTAATCCTAACACGTACGCTAACACTAACCCACTCCCTCACACGCATGGTCCCCCTAAAGCGTTGTCGGACCCTCACCTGGACCCTAAACCGTCCCCATCCCCTAACCCTAACCCTAGCCCGAACACTAGACCTAACCCTTCCCCGAAGCCTGACCCTCACCCGTCTCCTAATCCTAACACGTGCGCTCACACTAACCCGCGCCCTCACACGCACGCTCCCCCTAAAGTGTTGTCGGACCCTCACCTGGACCCTAAACCGTCCCCGTCCCCTAACCTTAACCCTAGCCTGAACCCTAAACCTAACGCTTCCCCGAAGCCTGACCCTCTTCCGTCCCCTAATCCTAACCTGTACGCTAACACTAAGCCGCGCCCTCACACGCACGCTCCCCCTAAAGCATTGTCGGACCCTCACCTGGACCCTAAACCGTCCCCGTCCCCTAACCCTAACCCTAGCCCGAACCCTAACCCTAACCCTTCCCCGAAGCCTGACCCTCACCCGTCCCCTAATCCTAACCAGTAGGCTCACACTAACCGGCGCCCTCACACGCACGCTCCCCCTAAAGCGTTGTCAGACCCTCACCTGGACCCAAAACCGTCACCAGCCCCTAACCCTAACCCTAGCCGGAACCCTAACCCTAACCCTTCCCCGAAGCCTGACCCTCACCCGTCCCCTAATCCTAACCCGTACGCTCACACTAACCCACACCCTCACACGCACGCTCCCTCTAAAGCGTTGTCGGACCCTTACCTGGACCCTAAACCGTCCCCGTCCCCTAACCCTAACCCTAGCCCGAACCCTAACCCTAAGCCTTCCCCGAAGCCTGACCCTCACCCGTCCCCTAATCCTAACCCGTACGCTAACACTAACCCGCGCCCTCACACGCACGCTCTCCCTAAAGCGTTGTCGTACCCTCACCTGGACCCTAAACCGTCCCCGTCCCCTAACCCTAACCCTAGCCAGAACCCTAACACTAACACTTCCCCGAAGCCTGACCCTCACCCGTCCCCTAATCCTAACCCGTACGCTCACACTAAGCCGCGCCCTCACACGCACGCTCCCCCTAAAGCGTTGTCGGACCCTCACCTGGACCCTAAACCGTCCCCGTCCCCTAACCCTAACCCTAGCCCGAACCCTAACGCTAAACCTTCCCCGAAGCCTGACCCTCACCCGTCCCCTAATCCTAACACGTAGGCTCACACTAAGCCGCGCCCTCACACGCACGCTCCCCCTAAAGCGTTGTTCGACCCTCACCAGAACCCTAAACCGTCCCCGTCCCCTAACCCTAACCCTAGCCCGAACCCTAACCCAAACACTTCCCCGAAGCCTGACCCTCACCCGTCCCCTAATCCTAACCCGTAGGCTAACACTAAACCAAGCCCTCACACGCACGCTCCCCCTAAAGCGTTGTCGGACCCTCACCTCGATCCTAAACCGTCCCCATCCCCTAACACTAAACCTAGCCCGAACACTAACCCTAACCCTTCCCCGAAGCCTGACCCTCACCCGTCCCCTAATCCTAACACGTGCGCTCACACTAACCCGCGCCCTCACACGCACGCTCCCCCTAAAGCGTTGTCGGACCCTCACCTGGACCCTAAACCGTCCCCGTCCCCTAACCTTAACCCTAGCCTGAACCCTAAACCTAACGCTTCCCCGAAGCCTGACCCTCACCCGTCCCCTAATCCTAACCCGTACGCTAACACTTACCCGCGCCCTCTCACGCATGCTCCCCCTAAAGCGTTGTCGGACCCTCACCTGGACCCTAAGCCGTCCCCGTCCCCTAACCCTAACCCTAGCCCGAACCCTAACCCTAACACTTCCCCGAAGCCTGACCCTCACCCGTCCCCTAATCCTAACCCGTACGCTAACACTAAGCCGCGCCCTCACACGCACGCTCCCCCTAAAGCGTTGTCAGACTCTCACCTGGACCCTAAACCGTCCCCGTCCCCTAACCCTAACCCTAGCCCGAACCCTAACCCTAACCCTTCCCCGAAGCCTGACCCTCACCCGTCCCCTAATCCTAACCAGTAGGCTCACACTAACCCGCGCCCTCACACGCACGCTCCCCCTAAAGCGTTGTCGGACCCTCACCTGGACCCAAAACCGTCCCCATCCCCTAACGCTAACCCTAGCCGGAACCCTAAACCTAACCCTTCCCCGAAGCCTGACCCTCACCCGTCCCCTAATCCTAACCCGTACGCTCACACTAACCCACGCCCTCACACGCACGCTCCCTCTAAATCGTTGTCGGACCCTTACCTGGACCCTAAACCGTCCCCGTCCCCTAACCCTAACCCTAGCCCGAACCCTAACCCTAAGCCTTCCCCGAAGCCTGACCCTCACCCGTCCCCTAATCCTAACCCGTAGGCTCACACTAAGCCGCGCCCTCACACGCACGCTCCCCCTAAAGCGTTGTCGGACCCTCACCTGGACGCTAAACCGTCCCCGTCCCCTAACCCTAACCCTAGCCCGAACCCTAACCCTAACCCTTCACGGAAGTCTGACCCTCACCCGTCCCATAATCCTAACCCGTACGCTCACACTAACCCGCGCCCTCACACGCACGCTCTCCCTAAAGCGTTGTCGTACCCTCACCTGGACCCTAAACCGTCCCCGTCCCCTAACCCTAACCCTAGCCAGAACCCTAACACTAACACTTCCCCGAAGCCTGACCCTCACCCGTCCCCTAATCCTAACCCGTACGCTCACACTAAGCCGCGCCCTCACACGCACGCTCCCCCTAAAGCGTTGTTCGACCCTCACCTGAACCCTAAACCGTCCCCGTCCCCTAACCCTAACCCTAGCCCGAACCCTAACCCAAACACTTCCCCGAAGCCTGACCCTCACCCGTCCCCTAATCCTAACCCGTAGGCTAACACTAAACCAAGCCCTCACACGCACGCTCCCCCTAAAGCGTTGTCGGACCCTCACCTCGATCCTAAACCGTCCCCATCCCCTAACACTAAACCTAGCCCGAACACTAACCCTAACCCTTCCCCGAAGCCTGACCCTCACCCGTCCCCTAATCCTAACACGTGCGCTCACACTAACCCGCGCCCTCACACGCACGCTCCCCCTAAAGCGTTGTCGGACCCTCACCTGGACCCTAAACCGTCCCCGTCCCCTAACCTTAACCCTAGCCTGAACCCTAAACCTAACGCTTCCCCGAAGCCTGACCCTCACCCGTCCCCTAATCCTAACCCGTACGCTAACACTTACCCGCGCCCTCACACGCATGCTCCCCCTAAAGCGTTGTCGGACCCTCACCTGGACCCTAAGCCGTCCCCGTCCCCTAACCCTAACCCTAGCCCGAACCCTAACCCTAACACTTCCCCGAAGCCTGACCCTCACCCGTCCCCTAATCCTAACCCGTACGCTAACACTTACCCGCGCCCTCACACGCATGCTCCCCCTAAAGCGTTGTCGGACCCTCACCTGGACCCTAAGCCGTCCCCGTCTCCTAACCCTAACCCTAGCCCGAACCCTAACCCTAACGCTTCCCCGAAGCCTGACCCTCACCCGTCCCCTAATCCTAACCCGTACTCTAACACTAACCCGCGCCCTCACACGCACGCTCCCCCTAAAGCGTTGTCAGACTCTCACCTGGACCCTAAACCGTCCCCGTCCCCTAACCCTAACCCTAGCCCGAACCCTAACCCTAACCCTTCCCCGAAGCCTGACCCTCACCCGTCCCCTAATCCTAACCAGTAGGCTCACACTAACCCGCGCCCTCACACGCACGCTACCCCTAAAGCGTTGTCGGACCCTCACCTGGACCCAAAACCGTCCCCATCCCCTAACGCTAACCCTAGCCGGAACCCTAAACCTAACTCTTCCCCGAGCCTGACCCTCACCCGTCCCCTAATCCTAACCCGTACGCTCACACTAACCCACGCCCTCACACGCACGCTCCCTCTAAAGCGTTGTCGGACCCTTACCTGGACCCTAAACCGTCCCCGTCCCCTAACCCTAACCCTAGCCCGAACCCTAACCCTAAGCCTTCCCCGAAGCCTGACCCTCACCCGTCCCCTAATCCTAACCCGTACGCTAACACTAACCCGCGCCCTCACACGCACGCTCCCCCTAAAGCGTTGTCGGACCCTCACCTGGACCCTAAACCGTCCCCGTCCCCTAACCCTAACCCTAGCCCGAACCCTAACCTTAATCCTTCCCCGAAGCCTGACCCTCACCCGTCCCCTAATCCTAACCCGTACGCTAACACTAACCCGCGCCCTCACACGCAGCTCCCCCTAAAGCGTTGTCGGACCCTCACCTGGACCCTAAACCGTCCCTGTACCGTAACCCTAACCCTAGCCCGAACCCTAACCCTAACCCTTCCCCGAAGCCTGACCCTCACCCGTCCCCTAATCCTAACCCGTACGCTCACACTAACTCGCGCCCTCACACGCACGCTCCCCCTAAAGCGTTGTCGGACCCTCACCTGGACCCTAAACCGACCCCGTCCCCTAACCCTACGCCTAGCCCGAACCCTAACCCTAACCCTTCCCCGAAGCCTGACCCTCACCCGTCCCCTAATCCTAACCCGTAGGCTCACACTAACCCGCGCCCTCACACGCACGCTCCCCCTAAAGCATTGTCGGACCCTCACCTGGACCCTAAACCGTCCCTGTCCCCTAACCCTAACCCTAGCCCGAACCCTAACCCTAACCCTTCCCCGAAGCCTGACCCTCACCCGTCCCCTAATCCTAACCTGTACGCTAACACTAACCCGCGCCGTCACACGCACGCTCCCCCTAAAGCGTTGTCGGACCCTCACCTGGATCCTAAACCGTCCCGTCCCCTAACCCTAACCGTAGCCCGAACCCTAACCCTAACACTTCCCCGAAGCCTGACCCTCACCCGTCCCCTAATCCTAACCCGTACGCTCACACTAACCCGCGCCCTCACACGCACGCTCCCCCTAAAGCGTTGTCGGACACTCACCTGGACCCTAAACCGTCCCCGTCCCCTAACCCTAACCCTAGCCCGAACCCTAAACCTAACCCTTCCCCGAAGCCTGACCCTGACCCGTCCCCTAATCCTAACCCGTACGCTAAAACTACCCCGCGCCCTCACACGCACGCTCCCCCTAAAGCGTTGTCGGACCCTCACCTGGACCCTAAACCGTCCCCGTCCCCTAACCCTAACCCTAGCCCGAACGCTAACCCTAACCCTTCCCCGAAGCCTGACCCTCACCCGTCCCCTAATCCTAACCCGTACGCTAACACTAACCCGCGCCCTCACACGCACGCGCCCCCTAAAGCTTTGTCGGACCCTCACCTGAACCCTAAACCGTCCCCGTACCCTAACCCTAACCCTAGCCCGAACCCTAACACTAACCCTTCAACGAAGCCTGACCCTCACCCATCCCCTAATCCTAACCCGTACGCTAACACTAACCCACGCCCTCACATGCACGCTCCCCCTAAAGCGTTGTCGGACCCTCACCTGGACCCTAAACCGTCCCCGTCCCCTAACCCTAACCCTAGCCCGAACCCTAAGCCTAACCCTTCCCCGAAGCCTGACCCTCACCCGTCCCCTAATCCTAAACCGTACGCTAACACTAACCCGCGCCGTCACACGCACGCTCCCCCTTAAGCGTTGTCGGACCCTCACCTGGATCCTAAACCGTCCCGTCCCCTAACCCTAACCCTAGGCCGAACCCTAACCCTAACCCTTCCCCGAAGCCTGACCCTCACCCGTCCCCTAATCCTAAACCGTAGGCTCACACTAACCCGCGCCCTCACACGCACGCTCCCCCTAAAGCGTTGTCGGACCCTCACCTGGACGCTAAACCGTCCCCGTCCCCTAACCCTAACCCTAGCCCGAACCCTAACCCTAACACTTCCCCGAAGCCTGACCCTCACCCGTCCCCTAATCCTAACGCGTACGCTAACACTAACCCACTCCCTCACACGCACGCTCCCCCTAAAGCGTTGTCGGACCCTCACCTGGACCCTAAACCGTCCCCATCCCCTAACCCTAACCCTAGCCCGAACACTAACCCTAACACTTCCCCGAAGCCTGACCCTCACCCGTCCCCTAATCCTAACACGTGCGCTCACACTAACCCGCGCCCTCACACGCACGCTCCCCCTAAAGCGTTGTCGGACCCTCACCTGGACCCTAAACCGTCCCCATACCCTAACCCTAACCCTAGTCCGAACCCTAACCCTAACACTTCCCCGAAGCCTGACCCTCACCCGTCCCCTAATCCTAACCCGTAGGCTGACACTAACCCGCGCCCTCACACGCACGCTCCCCCTAAAGCGTTGTCGGACCCTCACCTGGACCCTAAACCGTCCCCGTCCCCTAACCCTAACCCTAGCCCGAACCCTAACCCTAACCCTTCACCGAAGCCTGACCCTCACCCGTCCCCTAATCCTAACCCGTACGCTAAAACTAACCCGCGCCCTCACACGCACGCTCCCCCTAAAGCGTTGTCGGACCCTCACCTGAACCCTAAACCGTCCCCGTCCCCTAACCCTAACCCTAGCCCGAACCCTAACCCTAAACCTTCCCCGAAGCCTGACCCTAACCCGTCCCCTAATCCTAACCCGTAGGCTCACACTAACCAGCGCCCTCACACGCACGCTCCCCCTAAAGCGTTGTCGGACCCTCAATTGAACCCTAAACCGTCCCCGTCCCCTAACCCTAACCCTAGCCCGAAACCTAACCCTAACCCTTCCCCGAAGCCTGACCCTCACCCGTCCCCTAATCCTAACCCGTAGGCCTACACTAACCCGCGCCGTAACACGCACGCTCCTCCTAAAGCGTTGTCGGACCCTCACCTGGATCCTAAACCGTCCCGTCCCCTAA